>NC_139522.1:40343616-40806116 GCF_947247035.1 Vipera ursinii
CAGCCCATTCACAGCCAACTTTCCTCCTCTGCTGACCCTCCCCTGGACATTCTCCCTGGCCAATGGCCCCCGGTCCTCCATCCCTCACCCTTTGGCTGGGCCCATTCACCCAGGCACCCTTTGTCCCGAGTGTTTCGCTCCACGGGACAAGAAGCCACCAGCCAATAGGGTGGCAGGAGGCAACGATGGCACTGGGAAGGGCGACCAAGGGGGCTGTGAGGGGGATGTAATTAGTGACAAGAGAGAGAGCAAGACCTGGGGGGGCAGGCAAATGCTGCTTGTGTGCGACTGCTGAGGGTTCCCGTGGGGGTTGAATGGTGGTGGTGCGAGGTGGGGGAGCAGAACTGCCCATTAAGCATCAGGCTGGAGTCCAGGTGCGGACACAATGGGGTGTGTGAAAATGGGAAGCCACCATGGGCAATGGGCAGGCAACAGTGGGTGGGGGCTTCCCATTTTGACCTCTCCTCACTGCCGTTGCCTCTGTGCCTGTACTCCAGCCTAAAACTAAACAGTCAGTTCGGCTACTGCCCCCCCACCCCACACCTGATACTGCTGGTCTGATGCCATACAAGCAGTTTGGCTGCCCCCCCACCATGCCCCAGCATCATTCACACACACCCAGGCATCCCCAGCAGCGTTTACTGCTGATGCCCTACCACCCCCTCCAGCAGCAGCATGCAAGCACTGCCCCCCCAGGCACCCCCAGCAGCAGCATGCAAGCAGCGTTTGTGTGCCGCTGCCCCAGAGAAGATCTTGCTCTCTGTGATGACCCAGGGCACAGCACAAAGGCAATGCAGTCAGCTGGCAATGTAAACAGTTCTTTAATTGCTGCAAATTTCCTCCAAATGCTCCCATGTTTGCTGGCAAGCCTCCAACAACAGAACACACACACAACCATCTCAGCCAACTCTGGCTGAAAGCAGTTTCAATACAGCCTGATTAGTATAAGAATGTACTCAAGGCCATATAGATAACAAACAAGAAAACATAAACTTAATGAGTCCGTTTGAATTCCAGCTTGCCTGAGCAGTTTTCAAAGAGAGAATCCAAAATACAGTCTGAGGTCGTAATACATTCAATCCACGTGGTCAGCCAGTCCAGTAGTCAAGGTGTCCAGTTTTCCAAACAGAAGGCAGAAAACAAGAGCAACAATACACAACCCTCCCAAGATTCAACGTTTGTTCCCGACAAATGCCCCACCCCACAGCGTCTCCTTAAATCTCAATCCCCAGGTGTGCCTTGTGGAGTGGGGCAGGATGCTCTCCTCCCGAGTAATTGAGCCTGCCTGCCTTGTTCCCTCCTTCTCGCCACTCTCTGTGCTCTAGGATCAGGTGGGGGTGGGCCTTGCTCCTCGCCTGAGCTCTGTCTCCCCTGTTCCAAACCTGAAGGGCCCTGGCCTACCTCAGCCTGCTCTTCCCCACAGTCCTCTGAAGCCACAGACACCTCACCCTCAGCCTCCATAGGGTCCTGTTCCAGCTCCATTTTCTCCTCAGATTCAGGCTCAGACGGAGGCATGACACTTTCTCCCATAACCTCTCACTAATCACATACCCCTCACAGCCCTCTCAGTCACCCTTCCCAGTGCCATCATTGCCACCTGCTACCCAATTGGCTGGCGACTTCTTATCCTGTGGAGCAAAACACCTGGGATAAAGGGTGCCTGGGTGAATGGGTTGGGCCGAAGGGCAAGGGGTGGAGGGCCAAGGAGAATGGCTGGGGGAGGGCCAGCAGAGCAGGAAAGCTGGCTGTGAATGGGTTGAGGCGGGTGGCTGGAGGTGAAGTGGGTGCAGCCAATGGTGGGAGCCTAAAGGTCCCATTCCAGTCCCAGCTGAGAGCCTGGCAGCCCAGCGACCCAGCCTGGCAGCTGAGAGGAGGCGGTGAGGTGCAGAGGGCCACTGAGCAGAGGTGAAAGAGCTAGGTGGCAGCAGACTAGTGGCTGAGAGCAGCACAGCAGACCCTGAGCAGCAGCTGTGCAGACCTAAGTGGCAAAGGAGCAGAGTGCCCAAAGCAGCAACTGTGAGCAGCAAGTTGGACCAGCAGTGGGTGAGAGCAGCGTGGCAGACCAACTGAGCAGCGGTAGTGTAGAGCTAAGTATAATAGCAGGCTGGAGTGGCCACAGCAGTGGCTGAGAGCAGCACAGTGGACCACCAGTAGGTGAGAGCAGTGGAGCAGAGCAGCTGAACAGCAGCTAAGCACTCAGATCAGCACATCATACCTGAAAACCCCAGCATTGACCAGGCAACCAAACGGCAAGAAGGCAGGGAGGGAAAGGATAAGTACATAACACTTGTGGAGAGAGAGAGAAGAGATAAACTTTCAAGCCAGTGTGTAGGGGGTTAAGAGCTAAGCATCTCCTAGAAAAATGCCTGAGATTTCCAACATGAAGTGCATAACACTTCATAAAGGGCCAAGAACTTTTTTAAATTCTTAATTTTTAAAAATTTCTGAAGTTTTTAAAAATATTTTTTTAAATTTTTAATTTTTTTCAATTTTCAATTTTTTAAAAAATTTTTAATTCTTTTTTCATGTTTTTAATCTTTTTCAACTTTTAATTTTTTAAATTTTAAATTCCATTTTCAATTTTCAAATCTTTTTCAATTTTCAAATCTTTTCATTTTTTAATAAAATTTTTCAATTTTTTCACTTTTTCAATTTCTTTTTTCAACTAAACATTTTAAAAAACAGTTTACTTATGTTAATTCTTTAGAATTAAATTCTTAATGATCTAAGACAGGGGTTTCCAACCAGGGGTGCTTGCACCCACTGGGGGTGTGAGACGATATTCCAGGGGGTGTGAAAACTTGGGTTTTCAAAATTATAGTGTATATGCATAATTCGTTGCTGTTATTTCAAACTTTTGTAAGGGGTACAATAATATACCAGAAGCGTTTTAGGGGTGTGGGATATAGAAAAGGTTTGGAGCCATTGATCTAAGAGGAAAAAAATAAAAAATCACGGAAAAAGAGACAGATACTTAAAACAGGCAAGATAGTGATGAATTTTTAAGACAGAACAAAGGGTCAAGAACTTTTCTAAACTTTTATAAACTAACACTTCACAACAGAGAAAATAATTTTTTAGAAATTTTTTAACAAAAAAATCATGGACATAAAGACTGACATTATAGTGACTTGCAAAATATGTCATATGTTTGAGCTTATGCCCACAGAAGACCCAAACTATATATGTATCAAATGTAAGTCATATGATTTACTAGAAGTAAAAGTAAAGGGTCTAGATCTAGAAGCAACTTTAGCCACTCTGAAACTCAATGAACAAAGCGAGAATCCCCAACCTAAAGAAGACTACACCAAAATTAAATACAATAGGGAACAAACAGCTTCCGAAAAAATGACCCTATATATGAACCTAAAGAGGAAGACCGATGGAAACATGCCGCTTTTAGAAGAAAACAGCAACCAAGAGCAAATCCCCTATTTACCCTACCCCACTCCAGTGAAGCCCCTCTGGAACTAAACAATTGCTTTCATAGCAGTCATCAATTGAAACATCTGCAAGAAAACAAGTAAGCTCAGAGAGCACCAAGGACCCCTCATTTCAAACCTGAGCTACAAATATTCTCCTTCATTGGTACCACAGTAGCAATGGGATACTTTAACTACCCTGATATCAACTGGGAGACAAACTCTGCAGCAAGTTGGATATCAAACAGATTCCTAACCAACCTAGATGACAACTTTGTCATCCAAAAGGTAGATGAGGGAACTAGAGGAAAAGCTATACTGGACCTAATTCTTACTAATCGAGAAGAAGTGATAGAGGGAGTTGAAGTTGCCGGAACTTTGGGTGAGAGTGTCCACATCATATTGGAATTAAATACAATGCAAACACAAGCAATAAAACATAATCCAGCCAGTGTCTTAAACTTTAAAAGAGCTGATTTTAACAAACTCAAAGAAAGCCTAAGAAAAATTCCATGGATAAAAATCCTAAAGGGGAAAACAACTCAAGAACCCTGGGAAACACTGAAAAATATGATCATAAAAGCCCAGTCCAGCACAATACAACTGAAAAGGAAAAACAAGAAATCCAAGAAGAAACTAGCACAGTTGCACAAAGGTCTCTGATAACTGAATGACAAAAAGGACAAATACAAAAAATGGAAACAGGGACACATAACTAAGGCAGAGTATCAGCAGATAGCCCAAATCTGCAAAGATTAAGTCAAGAAAGCAAAGGCTCAGAATGAACAAAGACTTGCAACAAAAGTCAAAGATAATAAAAAGTTTCTTTCAACATATAAATTGTAGAGATGGAGGTCAAGGTTATGAAGGGGCTATGTGCAGCAAACTGCCATGCCTCAATATCTTGTTTACCTCATGTCTATGAGCTCACTCCAATTAGCACCACCAAGGACTGCCAGGAACCATCAAGATATGTGAGACTCTACCCTGGCTGGGATGTTCTTACAAGATTGACAAGGGAATACACCAATAACAATGCTATTGCTGTGTGCTCTTTGCTGCTTGTTAAAACTGTATAAAAGTAATAAACTCTGCGTAGGCAGACAGACATTTTGGACACCCTGCGATGACTGGTTTCTGAATCCCACAGCTGATGCCCGAACAGGGACATCCCTCTGGGGGAGCAACTCCCGACATATTTACCTTCATCTGGAATAGACCCCAAGGTGCACCTTTGTCCTACGGGACCCCTCAAAGGTAAGTATGGGTTGCAATCTATCCCACCAACAGCAACAGCATGTACAGGAACTTCGATTCCTGCTACAAAAGTCAGGGCTTACAGTGCCTGAGGCAGAAATAAGGAAGCTGGTTGGAGAGATAGGGAAACATTGTCCTTGGTTATCCGGAGCGCAGGACGCTCCGTTTATAGGACTGGGCAAATATAGGGCATACTTTACATCTTGAACCCCGGGCTCCAGTACAGATATTACATCTATGGTTTCAATGCTGTCACGCAGTGGAAAAATTTGGCTCTGATGCTTTAGCAGGACAACAATTGACCACAAAACCTCCACCTGATTACGATCAAATAAATTTTTTTCCCCTGAAGATGATTATCTTCAATTATACCTTCAGCTCCTCATGAAGAGGTTAATTCTTCTGCTTCTTCACGGCCATTGTATACCCCCATGAGGCAAATTTTAGAGGAACAATTAGCAAAAGGGGAGGGAATGTAGAAGAAATTGCTGATGGGTCTGGTCCCTTTGCTCCAGTTGATGCTCAGATTGTTTTACCAGATGCCACTTTACAGGTTTCTTCTGAATGCACTTACCAAGCATTTGGAAAAGTGCCTGTTTCTGGCAAGCCTCATCAAGCCTTCTCTAACATCAGGCAGAAGGCTACTGAGCTGTATCCTGATTTTGTTAACAGATTACAGGATATAGGAACAGCCTCTTATCAAACAAATTTATTGGCAGCCGCTTTATCGCAAGGCAGCAAGCCTCAAGGAAAGTGTTATAACTGTAGTAAACCAGGTCATTATAAAAGGGAATGTCGAAATCCACGGGGGGCGGTATGTCTGCAGCGTCCCGCAGCCCTTTCTATCAGAGGTTGAAACGAAAAGCAAGGTTTTTTTCTGTCTTTTTCTTTTAATCTGGCTCTTTGGACTATTCGATTCCTTTTGTCGGAGGTGAGGACACCTGCCACTTCACACCTGCAAAAGATCCCAGGTTCAATATTCCTTTTAGTCTTTCCCCACTGTCTTTTGAAGTTGGTGGGATAAATTGTAAGTAACCATAAATGTTCCCCTCCTTTTAATTAAAAGGGGAGGCCTGTTGTGGCCTCAAACACACACTCTCTCTCTCTCTCTCTCTCTTTCTCTCTCTCTCTCTCTCTCTCTCTCTCTCTCTCTCTCTCTCTCTCTCTCTCTATATATATATATATATATATATATATATATATATATATATATATATATATATATATATATATATATATATATATATATATATATATATATATATATATATATATATATATATATATATATATATATATATATATATATATATATATATATATATTTGGACATTTGGAACATTAAGCTTGGACTTGGAATGGTGAGAAAAATGGGAGATGGTTAAAGGGCCCTATAAAACCATGTTTGGTTGGAATCACCTCCTGATTTTTCTCGCTTCTTGCAGGACAAGCCATATGTCTAAATGAATGTTGTTTTATTAGTATTTGTGTATATATGTCTGTCTGTGTTGTTCTGTGTTATTCCAAGACTTGGAAGAGGGTCAAAACCCCCTCTAATAACAATAAACAAAAAGGCCTTATTTAAAAACAAACAAACAAACAAAAAGATTTGGAACAACAAGCTCATTGGCTTGTAAACAGCTCCCTGAAATTATAACAATAGTGATTGGTTTTCCTGGAGAAAGTATGAAATGAAATTTTTGTATGTGAAATTGTTTATGCCGGCAGTTGGAATGGACGTGAATGAGTTAATTTGCTGATGTGTAAATGTGTGTGTGTTAGCCCTCAAACCCACCTACCACCCCTACCTCCGTCCCAGGCTGTGAAAGGAACAGTAAATTGATTTTTGTAAAATTCCTTTTACCTTTTCTTTTCCCCCTCCAGTCTCTTTCTCCCCCCCTCCCCGCTGTGTTACTTTAAGAGTGAGAGAGACAGAAGAAGGGGGGGGCTGGTCGTTTTAACTTTTTTTTTCTTTGCCTAGAATTCTGGTCTGAGAAAGAGGGGGTGGATGTGAAATTTAATACCCACTCTTACAGTTTCAGCTTGCAGTTTTTTTTTCTGGAAAGAGGAGACAGTACTTGTTGGACAATTCTTTTTGAAATCTTTGAGTTTTAAAAGAAATTACTCTGCCTTATTTTGTTTAGATTTGTAACTTTTAACCTACTTGACGGAAGTTTGTTTCCATCTGATTGGAATCTGATTAAATTGGAATTTGACTAACTATATTGAAAGCAATACTAAAGTTTAATATAAAACTGTTTCAGTAACTCAGAATATCTCATTCAGGTTTTTTTTGTGTGGAGTTGTTTTTTGTTTTCTTTTTATGTTTTTGTGTCTGTGCAGGACACATTGATGGATGTGTCCTACACTGCAATACAGTCGTCTCCGCAACGCTCAGAATTGTCTGCTGCTATTTTAGCTTTTCATACCTTTTCTCAACAGCCTTTTAATTTAATTTCTGACTCTCATTATGTGTGTCAACTTATTTTTAATCTTCCAGGTGCTTATATCACACCCAGGATTGACCCCAATCTCATGGCTCTGTTTTTAATTTTGCAGCAACTACTACAAGACTGAAAGCATTTATACTTTGTTTCTCACATACGCAGTCACTTGTCTCTTCCTGGACCTCTTTCTGAAGGCAACAGTCATGCTGATGCTGCTGTTCATGTTTTACCCACTTTGTTTTCAGATCCTTTCTTCAGTCACTCTTTTTTCCATCCACTCGCCCAAGCCAAGCAAATTGTTTGATCCTGTCCCCAATGTTCTGGGGCATCCCCCTCGGGGGACACGGGAGTTAATCCCCATGGTTTTGCCGCTAATCAACTATGGCAAATGGATGTCACCCATGTTCCCTCTTTGGCTCCCTGGAAATATATTCATTTATCTATTGATACCTATTCAGGACCACTTTGGGCCACACCTCAACGAGGGGAAACAGCTAATCATGTTATTTCTCATCTTTTTTCAGCCATTACTGCCTTGGGCAAACCCTCCTCTTTAAAAACTGATAACGGCCCGGCCTATTCTTCATCGGCCTTTTTGCAATTTTGTACAACCTGGAATATTGTTCTTACTCATGGGCTACCCTACAATTCCACAGGTCAAGCCATCGTGGAACGTGCTAATCAGTCCTTTAAGGACTGTTTTCACAAACAAAAAAGGGATCTCGGGTACCCAATTTGTCATGGGTAACACAACAGGTTAAAAAAGTATTATTTACCTTAAATCAATTGAATGTCTCTATTCAAAATTCGACCGCTTATCAGAGACACTTTCAACAGAAAACAAGCTTGCCTCCCCCTCTAGTATATTATCGGGCATTACCAGACAAAACATGGTTAGGGCCGGTCCCTCTGATTACTTGGGGAGGAGGATATGCTGCTGTGCTTGCTCCTACAGGACCCTTGTGGATTCCAGCACGTTGCGTTCGCCCAGCTAAGGATGTCGTGGCACCAGTCCCTGAATCCGGTTCCAGAAAACTTCACTGGGTTGAGCAAATTTCTACTGAATAAAATTTTTAACTATGGGACTATATATAGTTGGAGGTTGACTGCCTATGATCCACCCCCTGATACAATTGCTTTGCACACACCGATAGCAGTCCCTGAGAATATAACATGTGCAAAAACAGTTAATTGTACATCTTCAAGTAAAAAACCTCACTGTCTTTGTATTAGTTCACCTGTTTTAAACTGTACAGCTTTTGAGGAGACTTCCTTTAATTTTGCTCATGTTTGGCTCCCGCAAGGATGGTTTTTTACATGTGGTTAAGAATCTTAATTACATTCCTGCTAATATTAGTGAAGCACAGTGTTGTCTCAGCCAGTTGATTCCTGTTTTGCTTTTCAAACAGCAAATTCACTCAAACCGTTCTTGACGTGGAGTCACGCTAGATAGCACTTGTGACTCTGAAACAGCTTTACTTAATAAAGCAGAATACGTAGCATTGGCTATATCTATAGTGGGTGTGCCAGCACTTGCTGCTCGCGCTCATCTTAACATTAATGCTATTGCGTGTAATTTGGCAAAAACAATTAATGCTACTTCTATAGCTATTTCAGTAATCAACCACGAGCTGCAAGCTTTGCGAAAAGCTATTTTACAAAATCGCACTGCTATTGATTATTTGCTTCTGTGCCAGCATTTGGGTTGTGAAAGTTTTGAAGGAATGTGTTGTTTCAGATGAATCATGAACCATCCAGCACCAGCTCAATATTTTACACAATTTGGCCTCTGATTTGAAAATTGATACTTTAGGATCTTGGTGGGAAAGCCTTTGGGCTTGGCTGCCCACACGTTTATTGGGAAATGTCCTACGTTATTTAGTCATTATTTGTGCTATTTTGATTGGTGGGTGCTGTTTTGTTCAGTGTCTTCCTTCCTTTTGCAACATATGTATCACAGCTTTTCACCCTAAACCCCCTCCCACACTGCCTCAGGGTCAGGTATATGCCCTGTATATGCAATTGCAAGGATGTTCCTCTCCTGATTATGACCCTTTCATTATCCCTTTTTACAAAACCTCGTCTAACAAAAAAGAAAAGAGTGAGATGTAGAGATGGAGGTCAAGGTTATGAAGGGGCTGTGTGCAGCAAACTGCCATGCCTCAGTATCTTGTTTACCTCATGTCTATGAGCTTACTCCAATTAGCACCACCAAGGACTGCCAGGAACCATCAAGATATGTGAGACTCTACCCTGGCTGGGATGTTCTTAAAGATTGACAAGGGAATGCACCAATAACAATGCTATTGCTGTGTGCTCTTTGCTGCTTGTTAAAACTGTATAAAAATAATAAACTCTGTGTAGGCAGACAGACATTTTGGACACCCTGCGATGACTGGTTTCTGAATCCCACAATAAATAACAAGAAAAAAGTCAAGGAAACAGTAGGTCCACTAAAGAGAGAAGATGGCAAGGAAGTAAGATGGCAAGGCAGCAGAGAGAAAGTAGAAATGCTTAACTCATTCTTTGCATCAGTCTTCACGCAAAAAGAAACTATAGCCCAACCTACCAAAAACATAACTGTAAAAGACAGACTAGAAATAAAAATTCAAATAAGCAAGAAAATGGTTGAGAACACCTATCTGATCTTGACAAATATACTGTAGGTAAAGGGGATAGCCTCAGTGTGATTCTGCTGTGTGTGTGTGTGTGTGTTTGTGTGTGTGTGTGTGTGGTTACTAATAGAAAACAATACAAACATCCTCGACAAAATTTCCCTGTCACCAGACAGAAGTCCAAGGTGTTCAGGACTTGCTGTGCCAACTATTCCAAATGCCATCTCTCCATGAATCCATTTGATTGACTTATTACAGTACAAATGAGGCAAGAAAGAAAATCTTACAATGAGTTTCTGCCCTCCCCCCATAGTCTTTCCATTTGTCTTCTGAGGCTTCACATGGGGGCCAACGGCTCCAGGAGTCCTTCCCTTCTCTGCAGCTTTCACAGGCATTTGAGTGATGTAGGTAGGACTTGGGAAGATCTGTTCCATTCAGGTTGCATGGTGACTTTCTAGTAGATGGCTGGATCCAAACCCAATTCCCTGGCTCAAATGAATGGACGGTCTTGTCTGGAGGCCGTGTCTGGGTCAGTGTGCTCTGCTTTCCAAGGCTGTGGAGTCATCTGTCCAGGGCTGAAAGATGAGAACAGGGGGGCCCTCCCCCCTTTGTGGGTGACTCCCAGAAGAGGCATTGTTGGTCTGACATGAATGGAGAACAGAGGATAAGAAATGGAGAAGTAGAAAGGGGGGGGTAGCTTGTAGGAAGGGTTTGAAAAGACATTAAAGTTAATATTTCAGATGCTTTTTTATTGAAAGAGTTTTTCAGTACATTTTATCTTTAACAAAACAAAACCCCTCCCAACCCACCCCCCCTTTCCCAACCCACCCCAACCCTCCCTCCCTCCTCTTCCCCCCTCCCCGACTTCCCAGAGCTAAATACAAGGTATAAAAGTAAAAATCATAATCTACCATATGCTAACAACAATAAGTTATTAAGTCTATCGCACTTTAACTCTTTTAAAATGACTACAAGCAATATAAATATCACATCAATACTTATTCAAATGCTAAATGAAACTTTTTAGTCCCATATTTATTCTGGATGTAATCAATCCATTTTTTCCACTCCACAATATACCGCTGTTGTGAATGGTCTTTCAAATACGCCGAGATCTTTGCCATTTCCGCCAGGTTAGAAACTTTTAAAGTCCATTCTTCTATAGTTGGCAGTTCTTCCTTCTTCCAGTATTGCCCTACTAAAAGTCTTGCTGCCGTAATTAAATTCAACATCAGCTTAGTGTCCACAACAGTAGTATCAGTAATAATGCCCAGTAAAAACAGTTGCGGACAAAACTTTATCCTTTTCTTAAATATCTTTTGCATATTCCACCAAATTTTAATCCAAAAAGCTTTAACCTTTTTACAGGTCCACCATATATGAAAATACGTTGCATCTTCACCACCACACCTCCAACATTTAGGCTGGTAGTTCGGATACATACTTGCTAATTTTTTAGGATCTAAATGCCATCTATAAAACATTTTATAAAAGTTCTCTCTTAAGTTGTGAGCTTCCGTAAATTTTACATTTCTCACCCAAATCTTTTCCCAAGTATCCATTGTAATAACTTCTTGAAAATTCTGAGCCCACTATATCATACAATCTTTAACAAGTTCTGTCTCTGAATCAATTTCTATCAGTGCAAGATATATCCGTTTGATATGTGCTTGACCCTGATTTCTAATTTGCTTTACCAAATTTTCATCAATCATTGAAAAACCAATTTTCTGATCTTCTTTCCACCTGGCCTGTAGTTGCCCATACTGAAACCAGGTTTGAACAATCTTTTCTCCTCGTAAGAGATTATACAGCTTCAAATGCCATACATTCCTTTCCAAACTTAAAATTTCCTTATATGTAGTCACATCATGTTTAAACCCAACATTTATGTTTTCTATTGTGTGTTTCGGTATTGCCCATACAGGTATCTTATAATTTAACTTATGTCTATACTTTTTCCAAACTCGCAACAGAGCATGTCTTAAAATATGCACCTTAAACACATTATCCACCTTCTTATCATACAATAGATATGCATGCCAGCCAAATAACAAATCATGACCTTCAAGATTTAACAATCTTCCTTGTGTTAAATTAATCCAATCACTTATCGCTGAGAAAGCAGCAGCTTCATAGTATAATTTAAAGTTGGGCATTTTGAGACCACCTCTCTCACGCGTATCCTGCATGATCTTAAATTTGACTCGTGGCCTTTTCCCTGCCCAGACAAATTTATTAATACCCTTTTGCCATTCCTCCAAGTTTGAATCCTTTTTAAGAATAGGTATCATTTGAAATAAAAATAGAAATTTCGGCAAGACATTCATTTTCACTGCTGCAATTCTTCCCAATAAAGACAATTGTAATTTTTTCCAGCTATCCAATTGTTTTTGAACTTTTCCCCATAGCTTTTCATAATTATTTTTATATAACTTTACATTTGAGGGTGACAAATACACCCAAAAATATTTAACCCTTTTGACAATTTCAAATCCAGTTAACCCTTCTAAAACAGCCTTTTGTGGTACTGTCATATTCTTAGACAGCATTTTAGTTTTTTGTATATTAACCTTGAATCCAAAAACTTTTCCATATTGCATTATTATCTCCATCAATTCTACAACAGAATTTTCTGGCTGGGTCACCGTAACAACCAGATCGTCTGCAAACACCCTCAATCTATAATCCTGATCTCTTATTTGAATTCCCTTAATTTTTTCCGAATCCCGTATTTTAATCAATAATATCTCCAATGTTAAAACAAATAATAGAGGTGATAACGGACACCCCTGCCTTGTGCCCTTTTCAATATTACATACTTTGGTCAGACTGTTATTTACTATTATACGGGCTGTTTGCTTTTGATATAATGCCCTAATTGGTTGTAAAAATTTATCCCCAAAATTCATTTTATCTAATACTTTCATCAAGAATTGCCAATCCAATTGATCAAAGGCTTTTTCAGCATCCAAAAAAATCAGCGCTGCAGGGATCTGGTTGTTCCTTTCCAGAAATTCCAACAAATCAACTATATGCCTCACGTTATTTTTCATTTGTCTACCACTTATAAACCCAGTTTGGTCACCATGAATTACCTGTTGCAGTACCCTCATTAATCTGTTAGCTAAAACCTTAGCAAATATCTTGTAGTCCGTATTCAAAAGTGATATTGGTCTATAATTTCTTGCTTGAGTGACATCCTGATCTTCCTTCGGAATCAAAGAAATAAAAGCAGTTTTCCAAGACGGAGGCACCCCTCCTCCCATTTGAATTGTCTGAAACAATTCCCTTAATGGCTTTATCATCTCAAACTGTAAATTTTTATAATACACAGCAGCCAACCCATCCGTCCCTGGCGCTTTGCCCACTTTCAATTGTTTAATTGCTAAAAGAATTTCTTCCTCAGTTATCAATTGATTCATCTCTTCCTTTTGTTCTTGTGTAAGAACCGGAATACTAGCATTCCTCAAATATACATCAATATCTGCTTCGTTAATCTTATCTCTAGCATATAATTTAGAATAAAAATCAACAAAAGTTTCCTTAATAAGGTTCTGTTGATACACTACCTTACCCTTGTGTTCTATTTTTTCTATATTAGAAGCCCTTTGCTTCTTCCTTAACAAATAAGCTAACCATCTACCTGGTTTATTGGCATTACAAAAAGTATTATGTCTAGCAAACCGTAGATTAGTTGCCACCTGATCAGCCATCAACTTATCAAACTGTCCCCTTAATAAATTAATAACCTCTTTAATTTTCACATCCGATGGATTCAAAATTAAGGCCTTTTCTTTTTCCCTAATTTCATTCTCTAATTCTTTCCTCCTAAATTCCAGATTACGTCTATATTTGTTATTCAAATATATTAACACACCTCTCATGTAAGCTTTACTAGCATCCCAAACCATTTCCATAGAAGTACCCTTATTCATGAGGGACGCGGTGGCTCAGTGGGTTAGGACGCTGAGCTTGTCAATCAGAAGGTCGGCAGTTTGGCGGGTCGAATCCCGAGTGCCGCGTAGCAGAGTGAGCGCCTGTTACTCGTCCCAGCTTCTGCCAACCTAGCAGTTTGAAAGCACGTAAAAATGCAAGTAGAAAAATAGGGACCACTACGGTGGGAAGGTAACAGCGTTCCGTGCGCCTTTGGCGTCTAGTCATGCCGGCCACATGACCACGGAGATGTCCTCGGACAAGCGCTGGCTCTTCGGCTTTGAAACGGAGATGAGCACCGGCCCCTAGAGTTGGAAACGACTAGCACGCATGTGCGGGGGAACCTTTACCTTTACCTTTACCCTTATTCATATTGGTTTCAAAAAAAACCTTCATCTGTTTTTTACATTCTTCCACATTTTCCTGATTTCTAAACAGGTTCTTATTTAGACGCCAGGACCGCCTATCTCTATTATCCTTATCAATCTCTAGCCCGACTGGACTATGGTCAGACATAGTTCTTGGACAGATCTTTATCTTCTTAATCCTAGAAAAGAAATCATTGGTAATTAATATAAAGTCAATCCTAGAAAAAGATTGATGTCTATCAGAAAAAAAAGTATAATCCTTTTCTTGCAAATTCCTTTCTCTCCAAATATCTCGCAGCTCCAAATCATCCTTCATCTCAAAAAAGGATTTAGGCAATTTAGCATGACTTGGAGTACTTCTAAAAGAACCACTCTTGTCCATCCAAGACACCATTCCAGTCTCCCATAAAAATAAAAGATTTATAATCCAACTGAGTAATCTTGCTGTGTAGTAAACTATAAAAGTCTGCTTGTTGTTGATTAGGAGCATATAATCCAACCAGAAGCGTTTTTTTGCCTTCTATTAACAAATCTATTATAACGTATCTTCCTTGTTTATCTGCTTCAATTAACTCCGCTGTGATAGTATTCTTGACATAAATAACCACTCCATTTTTCTTATTCATTGCAGAAGCAATAAATTGTGTGCCCAATCTTGAGTTTAATAAATACTTTTGGTCCATAACTCTAATATGTGTTTCTTGTAAGCAAATAACATCAGTCTTAAATTGTTTTAAATATTGAAAGATTTCCTTTCTCTTCTGTGGTGGATTTAAACCATTAACATTCCAAGTTAGAAGCTTAGTCGCCATCCTTCGCGACCCGAAGCTTTTGGAGCGCTTCTTCCAGGATCCCCTTTACATTCTTAGGTCGCGCCCCTCCCACAGCTTCGCTATAGGTACGCTTTGGAGGTTCCATGACTTTCTGCTGGTCTTGTTCTTGCTCTCGTCTCATTCGTCTCAAAGCAGCACGCGTCATCCTCTGGTCTCTAGCTTCTTCCGATGATACTGAAATTTGATCCACTCCTGTAGCTTTCTCATCTGTCTGCGTTGTTCCTTCAGCACCTTGAGGCTCTCCCTCGCCATTCTTCTTTGTAGATTCCAAAAGTGGTATGGGGGTTGCTTTTAAAACATTACTATAAAAATCACGTGCCTGCATCACTGTAGTAAGACGATGTCTCGTGCCTTCATGCATCACCACCATACCCACTGGTATCTCCCATCTGAACTTAATATCACGTCGCCTGAGCTCTTGTGCCAAAAAAGCAAACTCCTTTCTTCTCCTTAAAATTCTTGGAGGGATCTCTTTTAAAACCAGAACTTCTTGCTCAGCAATTACAAATTTAGTGTTGTAGGAGGCTTGAATGACTTCATTTCTAATTGCTCTCTTTGTAAAATAAACCACCACATCTCTCGGTAGTTTCCTTTGTCTTGCAATCCACGAATTGACACGGAAAATTTTATCTATGTCTTCCACAATTCCATCTGCTGGCCGCCCCAGCACCCCTTCCAGAGCCTCAGAGACTATTTCCTTCAAATTTTCTTTAGGATTCTCTTTTAAGCGTCTGATCCTCACAGCAAACTCCATCTCGTGATACTGCACCAAGATCAAGTCAATGTCAATTTTATCCACCACATTCTCAGTCTCTGACATTTTTGCATCTAATCTGATATTATTTTGGCTGAGATCTTCCACTCTTTCATCCAAACGCTCGATACATATAGCCATGCCTTGAAATGCAAGCAAAATGTCTGCCCTTATTTCTGTTAACTTCTCATCCAGCTTTTCATCCATAACCTCAGCTAGTTTTTCTGTTAACTTCTCATCCAGCTTTTCATCTATAATCTCAGCTAATTGCTCTGATTGCTTTTCCAAAGCTTCTTGCATCACATTCTGCAAATCTTTAACTGTCAGGGCTGGCGTAGGTGCAGGTGCAGGGGGCAATAAAGCTTGCAACGAAGACTGCTGCACTGGGGAAGCCCCCGCGCTTCTAAGAACTTTAGAAGATTTAGCCGCCATTTTCACCCACTATTGCCTGCTACGCACTTTCACTTTCAAACTCCGCACAGTCCATTGAGTTAAAGATCAAAAGTCCACTTTCACCTGAATCTCCTGTATCGCTCTGCCTGCATCCTCGTTCTCCATAGTTCTTTTCTGCTGGCAGGGATGGTTGCGAACACCCTGTTCTGCTCCTAAAAGCTCGGAGCAGAAACGCCGCACAGCCCGGAGCAAACCCAGGCTTCGGGGGTGCTCAATCCTTCAGCCGCCGGAACTTTAAGTTCTGGCGGCCCCGGAGAGCTCTACCCCTACCTGGGTACTCGCCCACTCCTCTTCTCCCGAGGAGGGGGCTTCCGAACCGCCGAAACAGCTGATCGGCGCTGTTTTTGGCGATTCTACGAAGCCGCGGGGCTGACAGCCTGGAAATGGCTGTCTTCGGCGACGCCTTGCCACCCGGAAGTCGCCAATATTTCAGATGTTAAGTAGACAGATGAAACCCACTTAAACACATACAATAAATGCAAGAATGAATCTTTTCCTGTAAATGAACTTAAAACATTCCCTCCTGACAATTTTGGGCTGTTCTTAAAAGAGAGAAGGAAAAAGGGAACTCGGTTCTCTTCACCCTGTTTTGCTGGCCAGGCAAACTAGGGAGAAGGTATCTTTCTTTTGGTGGCTTATTTTAACATTTTTCTAGCAGAATTTAAAACTCGTCTCTTTGGATTAAGAGACATTTAACAGTTGCATTTAGCTAACACACAAAGACTTTGACAAACATATACACAAAAAGAAAAGGGAAAGAGAACAGCAAAGGGAAACAGAACTCTTAGATTTTCATATCCTGGTCATTCCCACCATAAATCTCAAATTAGGGAAGGCAAAAATCTTAACATATCACGTGGTTGCACAGAAGAGAGAGAGGAAAGAAAAATAATCAATGGTATATATATATATATATACCATTGGTATATATATATATATATATATGGTATATATATATATATATATATATTATAGAGTCCATTTCTGTTCTTCTTAGAATGCGTTTGGTTGAAGTGGTATTGATGTGGAATTTCAATTTGAAACAATTTGGTCTTATATTTTGGCATTACTAAGAAATGAACTCCACAATAAAAGATTTCAATTAGACCAAACAAACAAGGACCTACTAACATTACATCTCAAACTCAGCAACATTATTCACCCGATACTATGGGACAAAGTGAAACAACTGGCGGTTTGGAGAGCAGAAACAGAGACCATCTATAAAAACAACAGACATTCAAAGAAACTCAAACAATTAGAGAACTACAACAACCAAACAACCACATCACAACAACATCTACAACAAGTAGTGCATAACATCTCCCACAGAAGACTAACAACAGCAGAAACAAACGTCCTAGCAAAAGGTTTCAACTTCGCTGTTGCACCAAAGAAAATTCCCACAGAAACCATCATATGTGGAGTTGAAACCAGCTTAACTAAACTCAATGCAGATGAAGCAGACCAAGTCAGACATGAAGTCACCCACATCCTATGCACAAGCAAACCACCCAAAAGCAACCTAACAAAAGAAGAACAAGTAGCATTGCAAAACCTAAGAAAAGACAACAGCATAATCATACTACCAGCAGATAAAGGCAATGCTACAGTGGTAATGGACACATCAGACTATGAAGAGAAACTGTCCAACTTACTCAAAGAAACTACATACAAACCTATATATACAGATCCCACAACCTATCTAGAAAAGACCACCAAGAAAAAGATAAAATCAACTTCTATAAGCCAAGAAATCCAACAAACAATCATTCCTAGGGAGAAGTCATCCAGATGCCCAAAACTATATGGCCTCCCCAAAATACACAAAGATGGAATCCCACTAAGACCCATAGTAAGTTCTATAGGCTCACCACTACAAAACTTAGCTAAATACCTAGCAAAACAATTACAACCTCAAGCAGAAATGGCAGCTTCATATGTCCAAAACTCATACCACTTTATAGAATTAGTGAAAAATCTACAGATAGACCAAAAAGACTTGCTAGTCAGCTTCGATGTGGTATCACTATTCACCCAGGTGCCAGTCCAAGAAGCTCTATCAACAATAAGAAGCAAATACCAACCACCAAACCATATTATAGAACTAGCAGAACACTGCTTATCAAACACATACTTCATACACAGAGGCCAGAGATACAAACAAATAGAAGGCGCACCAATGGGATCCCCTCTATCACCAGTTATCGCCAACCTTTTCATGGAAGAATTTGAAACTAACGCTCTGGAAAAGACTACAAACAAACCAAAACTCTGGCTCAGATATGTGGATGACACCTTCGTGATCTGGCCCCATGGAAGAAAGGAGCTAGAAAACTTCCTAACACACCTGAACAGCCTACATCCCAAAATAAAATTCACCATGGAGATTGAAACAAACAACCAGTTACCTTTCCTGGATGTACTTATATACAAAAAACAAAACGGCACCCTAGGACACACAGTCTACCGAAAGAAGACACACACCAACCGTTACCTCAATGCGCAATCACATCATCACCCAGCACAAATAAATTCAGTAGCCAAAACACTAATAACAAGAACCAGACGCCTTGCAGATGAAACACATATACAAACAGAACTACACACCCTGACAGACATATTGACAGCAAACAAGTTCCAAAAAAACAAAATCACCAATATGATTCAGCAGGGGACTCCGAAACAGAAAAACATCCAAGAAGAAGAACAGAACAACGGACGAGCCATCTTGCCCTACATAAAAGGAACAACCGACAAAATCAGTAAAGTACTACGCAAACATAACATCAAAACCGCATTTAACACTGACAGAAAGATATCAACCATCCTGAGAAATCCCAAAGACAAAATAGAACTGGAAAACCAGGGCATATACCAAATCCCATGCGCCTCCTGTCCAGCAACATACATCGGACAGACTAACAGAAGAATAGAGGTACGTGTAGAAGAACATAAGAACTCAGTACAGAAGAAAGATCACACATCTTCACTAGTACAACACATAAACACTATGGGACACAACATCAATTTTGAAGGTACAAAAACAATCGCCAAAATAGAACATCTCAATAGCAGAATAATCAGAGAAGCCATTGAAATAGAAAAACACCCAGACAGTATGAACAAGCGAGACGACACCTCCCGCCTACATGCCATTTGGAAACCAGCATTGATAGAGAAACGAATTTCAGCAAACAAGGATTTAAAAAACCAACAAACAACCCCAAATGCCACCACCCCCAGCAAGACTCATCCACACCCAGAACAAAAACTCTCCCACACAGAAGACAGAACAAGTCAAGCAAAAGTGCCATCACCCAAGCAGAAGAACGCACACACGAACCTGACTGACCCATACCAGAGATACATAGCAGGTCCTCGAACTCGGAGCCGGGCCAAGGCTCTGGAGGCCACTACACAGCCCACTCCTCAGGACACCAAATCACAACACTCAGGATATTACAACACAACAAAAAACCCCACCCATTCAGAAGACACTCCAACCAATCAGAAGACAACCACGCATCCACCCAATCAGAAGACAGCCACGCCTCCACTCAATCAGAAGACAACCACGCCTCCACCCAGTCGGAGGACACCCCCACCCAATCAGAAAGCAGCCACGCCTCCACCCAGTCAGAACACAGCCCCACCGGCAGTTGGAAGGAAAGGAACAGCCAGACCACGCATTGCTCCTGGAAGCAGCAGGAAGAACACTCCGGCCTGATGATGACGGATGGGATTTCGTCTGATTTTGTTCTGATTGGGTGGGAGTGTGTTTTGAATGGTGGGTGTGTTCTGATTGGGTGGGGGTGTGTTTTGAGTGGATGGGCTGGTCTCAGCTGCCAGAACACACTTACTCCCCCACCCAATCAGAGCACACCTCCACCCACAGAACACCCCCCCTCTGGCAGTTTAAAAAAGAGGAACAAACAGCCACATGCTTCTCCCAGAAGAAGGAAGCAGAATCCACCAGCCTGATGATGACGGATGGCATTCCGTCGAAACGTTGCCCCTACACCTTTAGTTCTACGCGGGAAAAAACCCGAATAACCAAAGATCCATATATATATATATATTCTTTTTCTTTTAAGTACCTTTATTTAGCCCAAATTGGTTTTTCTGCTTCATCTCTGAGCAGAGTCCACTTCTCATACAATCTGCATCTTAATTTCATGCCTGGCTGGATGGACAACTCCCTCCACCCCCATCCGTCTCCCTAGGGGAGATCTTGGTGGGATCCTAGATCTTGAGCTTCCCATACTCTTTCCCATTGTCCATGACAAGACTCGAAGGCTTTCTCCTGGGTCTCTTGCAATCTGCGGTACTACACTGGCCCCAACAGGTGGAGGTACCTTCTAATCTGCAGTCCGCCACCTTACAGTTTTTAGGCAAATGGCCTGCGAGGACTCTGTCCACCAAAATTTATCAGAGTATGGGCACCTCTTTTCCAGAATAGGGCTCTGCTGAGATTCTTGCTAGTTTATTTATTTATTTATTTATTATTTAAATTTATATACTGCCCTATTCCCGTAGGACTCAGGGCGGTTTACAGGGAAAATTAAAATACATAGTATACAAAAGTTGCCCATTCACACTCACTTTCCACACACTTTCTCTTCTTTCTCAAAAGATCCTGTGCTCTGGCCAAACCCCCTTGCTTTCCAGAGTCAATCAGTCAGTCTGGTGAGACTAGCAATGGATCTGTTTGCAGCTAGGCAAGGCACAGAGATTCCTCCTACACATGTACACACACACACACACACACACACACACACACACCCTCTTTTGCCTCCTGGGCCTCTGAAGTTCTATAAAAAAAATTAATGGTACTCACCTCATTTCCAAGCAGCCGTTGAGCTCAAACTCAAAACTCCCTTTACTACCCTTGCTCCAAATGGGCAGGGTCTGGGAAACCCACCCACAGACACAAGGGGTCTTCTGCTGGCAAGATGGAGGCTTACCCAGGCCCAGTCCATTGGTCAGGTTAGCTTGGAGTCCCATCTGGCATGCCAATTGTTAGAAGGAAAAATCAGGTCCTTTTCCAAGCTGGGAGGACGCTGTAGAAATGAGCTGAAGGCAGGCATTTGGGAAAGGAGGTCTCTTTATTTAGTTGCCAGAAACTTGTGACAGCAGCATGTTTCTGGGGTGGCTGACAAAATAGAGTTGAGAGTGGGTGGGTTTTTATACCTTCTTGGGCTTTGTATTTGAGGTGCCTGTTCCTATCTGCGTACTTTGACCTGAGCATGAGTGTGCCCTTTTGGTATTCTAATGGTGGTGGGTTAATCCCATTATGTCCTAAAGGTCATGCCCTGCCCTTGGAGTCTTTGTTTTTCTAATCCCCTCAGCTCCAGCCTTACTGAAAGGATTACCAAATCTGCATTTCTAAAAGCTGGCCTCCTGAGTTTCTCCTTGGGGCATGGAGATTGTTTCTGCCTATGATTTTTTTCTCCATTATTCCTTTGGGGAAATATATTGTTGTTGTTGTTATTCGAGTTGGAAGGGACCTTGGAGGTCTTCTAGTCCAACCCCCGGCTCTGGCAGGAAATCCTATACCATTTCAGAGAAATGGTTGTCCACTCTCCTTTTTAAAACTTCCACTATTGGAGCATTCACAATTTCTGGAGGCAGGCTGTTCCACTGATTAATTGTTCTAACTGTAAGGAAATTTCTCCTTAGTTCTAGGTTGCTTCTCTCTTTGATTAGTTTTCATCCATTACTTTTTGTCCTGCCCTCAGGTGCTTTTAAGAATAGGCTGACTCCCTCTTCTTTGTGGCAACTCCTTAGATATTGGAACACTGCTGGTGTTATGTATGCAGGCACCTGCATAGCAACAGCCACCAGGGGGCGTTGGCCTGAACGGTTTTGGCGGGAAACCCAGTTTTGGCGGGAAACCAAGGGCCAACCCCATTGGCTGGCCGCTTACCTGGCTAGGTATTTAAGGAGGCCAGGTAACCCTCATCCCTCAGTACGCTACCCCCCTTCCAATAAAGAGCTGAACACGTACTCCGGCTGGCGTCTCTTCCCTGCATAAAACCCACTACACAATAGTGGCGACGAAGGTGGGATAGCTGCTGACAAGGAGCTGAAGTCACTGGGGGAGCGCTCCGCGAGCTGAAGGGAAAGGCATTTTCCTTCCTTCTTTCCCCCACAACCGCCAGCCGACCAGACCACGCCAGTCACCGCATCCGCGACCGAGACCGCACACCGCATCCGCGACCGAGACCGCACCAGCACCGCGATGGCCAAGGCCGGACAACCCCTCAAATTCGACACCCGCCACCCCGAGACATGGGCCCGTTACCTGGCTCACACCGAACTGTACATGCGGTTCAATCAGATCTCGGAGGACGGCACGAATGCGGCCGCCCTGCTCTGCATCGGGGGACCAGCGCTCCTGGAGATCGCCGCAAACCTGTTCGCCCAGGAGGCCATCAACACCGTTGCATACCGGGACCTCGTGGCCCGGCTCAACAGCCATTTCAAGCCCTGGCGCTCCAAAGTGGCCGCGTGGTCAAAATTCGAAAAAAGGGACCAGCGCCCTGACGAGTCCGGTACCGAGTTCCTCGCCGCCCTATGAGAAGCCGCCGATGCCTGGAGGTTCTCAAACTTGGAGGAGCAGTTACGGGACCGGCTGATTTGCGGCCTACGAGACAGGCGGCTGCAAGAGCGCCTGTTCGAGAGAGAGGAGGTCTCGCTCCAGGAAGCCGAGGACGCCATCCTGGCCCACGAAGCGGCCTGCGGGGCCGTCCAAGCAGTCCAGGAAACCTGGACTGGCACCCAGGCGGCCAGCATCCACCGGCAAATTGCTACGGCCAAGGACGACCAGAGCATCGACCTCCTCCAGCGGAAGTCGACCCGCGACCAGCGAGCTAGACGCCCAGACAAGCCCAGGCCTCCCAGCAATGCCGCCAACCCTCAGAAGTGCGCAGGGTGTGGTGGGAACCACGTGCGCAGCCTCTGTAAGTTCCGGTACGCCACGTGTCGGGCCTGCAAGAAAACAGGCCACATAGCCGCGGTCTGTCGTAGCCGCCGCCCCCGAGAGGAGATCCACGAGCTGCAACCGGAGGATTCGCCATTCGAAGGTACTGGGGCCCCGACAAAAACGCAAATTGGCTATGTTGAGAGCCGGCTGGCCATTAACTACACGGGTAGCTGCCGGCTGCTCAAACCCAAAATTAGACTAACAATCCGCTTGCAAGGCATCCCTTGCAGCATGGAGCTTGACTCTGGATCAGCGGTCTCGATCATTTCGGACAAGACCCTTAACTACATAAATAGCCGGAGCAAGCAGCGGATTAAATTACGGCCTACAAATTTAACCCTGACCGATTTCCAGAACTCACCGGTCAAGGTAAAGGGGGAGGCTACCGTCTCGGTGGGGTTTAAGGGTCGCGAAGAGCACCTGGAGGTTGTAGTGGTAGAGGGCCGGAGAGCCAGCCTGGTCAGCCTAGACTGGTTTGAGGCCCTGGGAATCGCAGTCACCAGGATCCACCGGATCCAGGGGGACCCCGTCGAGACCGTCTGCAAGGAGTTCGCAGACGTCTTCGACGGGACGCTGGGCAGGGCCCCTCATATCGTTCAAGCTCAACTCGAACGTTTCCCTCGTTAGGGTCCGGCTGCGGCGAGTCCCCTTTGCACTCAAACAAAAAATAGAGCGCGAATTAGATAATCTGGTGGCCCAGGGAATTTTAGAGCCCGTAGATGAGGGGGAGTGGGAAACCCCTATCGTCACCCCCCTCAAATACAACGGGGAAATAAGGCTCTGCGCCAACTACAAGTGCTCGGTGAACCGCGCCCTGAACCCGCACGCTTACCCGGTCCCCACGGTCAGCCACGTTCTCGCTTCCCTCCAAGGTGGCGCCATCTTTGCAAGGCTCGATCTTGCGCAGGCGTACCAGCAACTCACGGGTACTAGGGCAACAGCTGACATTCAAACCATAGTAACACACAGGGGAGCGTTCCGGGTGAACAGGCTGCAGTTTGGGGTCAGCGTTGCTCCTGGCATTTTCCAGGAAGTTATGGAAAAGACACTCAAGGGCATCCAAGGAGTCGGCATCCCCGACGTAATTGTGTCTGATAACAGGCCTCAGTTTACCGCTAATGATTTCCAGGCATTCTTGAAGGTGAACTGGATTAGGCATGCCACCTCCGCGCCCTTCCATCCATCGACCAACGGGCAAGCTGAACGGATGGTAAGGACGACCAAAGATGCACTCCGGCGCATCATTAGCGGGGACTGGCATCACAGACTGGTGAAATTCCTACTCGCCCAACACACCACACCATGCGTGGCTACCGGGAAGAGCCCAGCAGAGCTTCGATGGGGACGGCGCCTCATCACCAAGCTGGGCCATTTACACCGAGACGGTTAGGCCACCATCACCATCAACATCATCACCATCGTCATCATCTTCATCGCCATCATCACCAGCACACAGAGTGTTCAACGTGGGGGACCTGGTCTGGGCGAGGAACTACGGGGCAGGGCATCCATGGGTTCCAGGGACAGTGGTTCAGAAAACTGGACCCCTCTCTTACATCGTGGGGGTGGAGGGGGACAGACACAAGGCGACACATCGACCAGCTCAGAGGAAGGGTCCCTGAGCGCACCACACACGCCCAACAGGAGAGCCACACCCCAGGAGAGGCCAACCCAACCGGAAACAACACAGAGCAGGAACCAGAGGAGGAGGGCCTCCTGAACCCAGTTCTGTTCAACCCCACACAGAGGCCTCAAGAACCAGCTGCCCAAGCCCAGGGCCAAGCCACACCCAGACGGTCCACCCGGCCCCACAGGACACCTGCCTACCTGTCGGACTATGTGTGCAAGTGACCCCTACACAGTTGCATTGTTTTTTTTCATTTGTTGACATACAGTGTATATAGTTGTAGTTAGTTGCTAGTTGTGTCATCGTTATGTTGTTCTTCTCTAAGGGGGGAGGGGTGTTATGTATGCAGGCACCTGCATAGCAACAGCCACCAGGGGCCGTTGGCCTGAACGGTTTTGGAAAACTCAGTTTTGGCGGGAAACCTAGGGCCAACCCCATTGGCTGGCTGCTTACCTGGCTAGGTATTTAAGGAGGCCAGGTAACCCTCATCCCTCAGTACGCTACCCCCCCTTCCAATAAAGAGCTGAACACGTACTCTGGCTGGCGTCTCTTCCCTGCGTCGGACCCACTACACAATAGCTATCATGTCACCACTAGTCCGTCCCTTCATTAAACTAGACATACCCAATTCCAGCAGCCATTCTTTATATGTTTTAGCCTCCAGTTCCCTAATCATCTTTGTTGCTCTTCTCTGTACTCTTTCTAGAGTCTCAACATCTTTCTTACATCGTGTTGACCAAAACTGGATCCAGTATCCCATTCTGCCTTTAATATCCCCCAAAATATTTCCTTCTCCAGGAGGGTGGGTGGGTGCTGACTTCCTACAAAGGTTTGATGAACTTACGAGGGCAATTTGGAAATAAACCTCTATTTGGTTATCAATGACAGACACTTGCAGATACAGAACCTTTATTATACATATTAGAAAACTACAACATTACATTACTTTTTGAGATAATCACCATTCAAATTGAGGTACTTGCCATAACGTCTTAGAAGGTTTGAAATTCCTTAGTAGTCAGTCAGCACCAAATCTGGGCTATGGGGTGATGATCAAAAACATCCCAACGGAACTGCTTCAAAAGTTCTTGGGTGCGTCTAGCTGTGTGTGGGCAAGCAATATTGTGAACCAACACACCAGAAATCAGCATGCCCCGACGCTTGTTATGGATGGCTCGTCTGAGTTTTCATAATGTTTCACAGTAGATGTCTGAACTGATGGTCGAACCACGCTCCATGAACTTCACTAGCAGTACTCTTTTGGCTTTCTCACATTTGGAGGGATTTTCTATGGCAGCATTTCCGTTGTGGTGTTGGTTCACGGTAATACTCGCTTGCACACTGCTAGACACACCCAAGAACTTTTGAAGCAGTTCCATTGGGATGTTTTTGATCACACCCCCCCCCCTCCATAGCACAGATTTGGCGCCAATCAACTACTACTAAGGAATTTCAAACCTTGTAAGACGTTATGACAAGTGCCTCAATTTGAATGGCGATTATGTCAAAAAGTAATGTAATATTGTAGTTTTCTTTTTTATATGTAGAATTTTATTGATTTTCATTTTTACAAATCATAGATGCTTAGTAAACAACATGTTGTCTGGGTTAATTTTTTACTTAACAATACATATTAAAATTATTCTGTCTTCTTTGTTCTTCAATATCTCTCTGTCAGTTTCTACACATTCTGTCATTTTCTTAATCCCTTCTTCAAGTGATGTTTCTTCACTTTTCAAACACTGAACAAATGCAATTCTTTCTGCTATTAATACATATAACATACATACATTAAATATATGGTTCTTCCTCATATTTTCTAATATTATATCTACTAACAATAGTTCTAGATTACAACATCTTTTCTATCCAGTTCATATCTCAATTTTATTTGCAATTAAAGACACCAATACTGTTTTCCCAACTCTTATTTCAATTTTGTTTTCCCTTCAGTGTTCAAAGTATCTTTATAAATTACAATTTTCTCAACAGTAATTACATTAAGGTGAGTAAAAGCTTCCCTTGTTGAGAGCCATCCTGTTATTTTCATCTTTCCCATCTCATAGAAAAGTACACCATCCTAAGTATAAATACTATCTTTCTAACTATGATCTTTTAGTATCTAAAGCTTATCTGTTTCTAGCCATATTCAAACACCTGTTTGATAATATAGGGGCCCAACTAATAGATCAAGTCCTCTATTTTCTTTACTCTTAACTCTAGCTTTCTTCCTTTCCCAGATAGATGTCGAAATCCGTGTATTTAAACCGTCAGAGTTTTTCCTCTGTTTTTATGGGTACTCTTTGTAGTGGGGGAGGCCATTTAAATAAGTTATTTCTGAGGGGGAGTTCAACCTAATCATATTCATTGAAAAGCTTCAACTTTCCTCCTCCCTCAGTTTCTCTTTTCTTTTCTTGTTTCCCAGTTTCTTTTTTTTTATTGAAAAGTTTTACAATTTTTAAATACAATGAACTCCCCCCTCCCCCTCCCCTCTCCCCAACCCTCCCCTCCCCTCCCCTCCCCCCTCCCCGACTTCCCAGAGCTGAATACAGGGTATAATAATACAAACATAAACTAAAATATGCTAACAACAAAAATAAAACATTAAGTTCTATCGGACTTTAACTCTCCAGAGTCATAATATTAATAAAGTAACAAATAACTAATCATACGTCATAAAAATCCACTACTTATTCAAATGCTAAATGAAACTTTTTAGTCCCATATTTATTCTGAATATATTCAATCCATCTTCTCCATTCCACAATATATCTCTGTTGCGATTGGTCTTTCAAATATGCCAAAATCTTTGCCATTTCCGCCAAGTTGGAAACTTTCAAAGTCCACTCTTCTATAGTCGGCAATTCCTCCTTCTTCCAATATTGCGCAACTAAAAGTCTTGCCGCCATAATTAGATGCAACATCAACTTAGTGTCTATAACAGTAGTATCTGTAATAATACCCAATAAAAACAATTGCGGAGAAAACTTTATCCTTTTCTTAAATATCTTTTGCATATTCCACCAAATTTTAATCCAAAAGGCTTTAACCTTTTTACAAGTCCACCATATATGAAAATATGTTGCATCCTCACAACCACACCTCCCAGTTTCTAACGCTTCTTCTGAAGGCTCTATAATTTGTTCTACAGGTGAAACTCGAAAAATTAGAATATCGTGCAAAAGTTCATTTATTTCAGTAATACAACTTAAAAGGGGAAACTAATATATGAGATAGACCCATTACATGCAAAGCAAGATAGTTCAAGCCGTGATTTGTCATAATTGTGATGATTATGGCGTACAGCTCATGAAAACCCCAAATCCACAATCTCAGAAAATTAGAATATTACATGCAATCAATAAAACAAGGAGTGTACATAGAACAATATCGGACCTCTGAAAAGTATAAGCATGCATATGTACTCAGTACTTGGTTTGGGCCCCTTTTGCAGCAATTACTGCCTCAGTGCGGCGTGGCATGGAAGCTATCAGCCTGTGGCACTGCTGAGGTGTTATGGAAGTCAATAGCAGCCTTCAGCTTTTCTGCATTTTTCGGTCTCATGTCTCTCATCTTTCTCTTGGCAATGCCCCATAGATTCTCTGTGGGGTTCAGGTCAGGCGAGTTTGCTGGCCAATCAAGCACAGTAATCCCACGGTCATTGAACCAGGTTTTGGTGCTTTTGGCACTGTGGGCAGGTGCCAAGTCCTGCTGGAAAATGAAGTCAGCATCCCCATAAAGCTCGTCTGCGGAAGGAAGCATGAAGTGCTCCAAAATCTCCTGGTAGACGGCTGCGTTGACCCTGGACTTAATGAACCACAGTGGACCAACACCAGCAGATGACATGGCTCCCCAAATCAACACAGACTGTGGAAACTTCACACTGGACTTCAAGCATCTTGCAGTGTGTGCCTCTCCATTCTTCCTCCAGACT
Source organism: Vipera ursinii (assembly GCF_947247035.1). Taxonomy (NCBI): domain Eukaryota; kingdom Metazoa; phylum Chordata; class Lepidosauria; order Squamata; family Viperidae; genus Vipera; species Vipera ursinii. Next base: position 40,372,254 of record NC_139522.1, read on the forward strand.
CTGGGTCCTTGGTTTCCAAATGAGATGCAAAAGTTGCTCTCATCAGAAAAGAGGACTTTGGACCACTGAGCAACAGACCAGGTCTGTTTTTCTTTAGCCCAGGTAAGACGCTTCTGACGTTTGTTGTTCAGGAGCGGCTTGACAAGAGGAATATGACATTTGAAGCCCATGTCCGGGATCCGTCTGTGTGTGGTGTCTCTTGATGCACTGATTCCAGCCTCAGTCCACTCCTTGTGAAAGTCCCCAACACTTTTGAATGGCCTTTTCCTGACAATCCTCTCCAGGCTGCGGTCATCCCTGCTGCTTGTGCACCTTTTTCTTCCACACTTTTCCCTTCCACATAACTTTCTATTAATGTGCTTTGATACAGCACTTTGGGAACATCCAACTTCTTTGCAATTACCTTTTGAGGCTTTCCCTCCTTATGGAGGGTGTCAATGATGGTTTTCTGCACAACTGTCAGGTCAGCAGTCTTCCCCATGATTGTGATTCCTACTGAACCAGACTGAAAGACCATTTAAAGGCTCAGGAACCCTTTGCAGGTGTTATGGCTTAATTAGCTGATTAGAGTGGGACACTTTGAGCCTAGAATATTGCACCTTTTCACAATATTCTAATTTTCTGAGATTGTGGATTTGGGGTTTTCATGAGCTGTACGCCATAATCATCACAATTATGACAAATCATGGCTTGAACTATCTTGCTTTGCATGTAATATGTCTATCTCATATATTAGTTTCCTCTTTTAAGTTGCATTACTGAAATAAATGAACTTTTGCACGATATTCTAATTTTTCGAGTTTCACCTGTATATGGTCTTCTTCCTTATCTTCAAGTATATTCTGAGATCGAGGGATGGTGTGCCTTTTCCATTTCCAGTATTATCTCTAAGTCTTCAGTATTTTTCTTTGTCTGTGCCAGTCTGTAGTTTCCTTCCTTTATAATATATCCTCTGTCTTTGAATCAGTTTCTTCTAGTTTATCTTCTATTTTCTGGGTTCCTTGTTTGTTCTTTATAGTCATTTTCTGGGGATTCCCTAGTTTTGATTTTAAGTTAAGAACTTGCTCATTTATCTTGTTCAGATTCTCTTTAGTCTCTTCATGGTTTCTTCTTGAGTCTTCTTTATGTGACTCAATTGCCTCTTGAATTGATTGCAATATAAATTGCATTTCCTGCTGAAAGTTATTAGTTGTCTCTGGTGTACCAGATTGGGGGCTTCAAAAGCGGATATTTGGGGTGTTTTTTAACCACTTTTAGCTAAGTGTGGAACACTCATTTTTGTTCCCTCCATTTGTATTTTCCAAGTGCTAGTCTTGTTTAACAGGACCAATCTTATAACCAATACAATAATATACAATTTAAATATAGATTTAAGTTTAAAATCATCTCATATAATTCTTATAGTCTTTGTGTATAGCCTTTGTAATCCAATAAATTCCAAAATATAGGTCCACCATCAACAAGGGGTATTTTGTCACAACTCTTCTGTCCAGGAATCCAAAAAAATCAGTCAACCAGTATTTGTAATCCACAATGTCCAACCACCTTACAGTCAATCCCTTACTCTCCCCCAGGTAAAAAATAACCAAGAGGCAGAAAGTCAAATGTTAAAGTTCAGTCAATGTTTGTAGTCCAAGATAGTCAGCAAATTTCAAAACAGTTATATCTTCCACCAAGTAGAGAATAGCCCAAAATATTTTTCTCCGTTGCCAGCTGTTCTCTGTTGAACTGAAAACTTGACTAGAGATGGGTCCTGAGCAGGGTCTGTAAGATTATCTGGGACACTACACATCCTCTTCACAACCTGTTTTCCTTGTTACCTTCTGGGAGGAGGCTTCGTGGTATCCGTAGCAGAATGGTGAATGATCGTGCTGGTGAATGATCTCTGGCGGGCTTGGGACAGGGGTTGCTCCTCTGTCCTAGTCCTTTTAAACCTCTCAGCGGCTTTTGATACCATCGACCATGGTATCTTGCTGCGACGTCTCAGGGGGTTGGGAGTGGGAGGCACAGTTCTCCACTGGTTCTCCTCCTACCTTCTGGGACGTTCGCAGTCGGTGTTGGCAGGGGACAGAGGTCGACCTTGAGGCCTCTCATTTGTGGAGTCCCTCAGGGATCGGTCCTCTCGCCTCTCCTGTTCAACATCTACATGAAGCCGCTGGGCGAGATCATTCGTGGTTTTGGAGTTGGGTATCATCAGTATGCTGATGATACCCAGCTTTTTATTTTGACCCCAAACCACCCCAGTGATGCCCTCGATGTGATGTCCCGCTGCCTGGAGGCGGTCCGGGTCTGGATGGGGAGGAACAGGCTTCGGCTCAACCCTGACAAGACTGAGTGGCTGTTCGTGCCGGCATCCCAGGAAATTCCGATTATTCCATCTCTGGCCATGGGGGGTGAGCTATTACCCCCCGTAGATAGGGCGCGCAACTTGGGGGTCCTTCTAGATTCACAGCTCTCTTTAGAAGAGCATATTGGAGCTGTGACTAGGGGGGCTTTTGCCCAGGTTCGCCTGGTGCGCCAGTTGTGACCCTATCTGGACTGGGATGCCTTGCGTACAGTCACTCATGCACTCGTGACCTCTTGTCTAGACTACTGTAATGCTCTCTACATGGGGCTGCCCTTGAAGTCCACTCGGAGGCTTCAACTGGTGCAGAATGCAGCCGCGCGAGTTGTACTGGGAGTTTCCCGATACTCCCATGTTACACCTTTGCTCCGCGAGCTGCATTGGCTGCCGGTTGCCCTCCGGGTGAAATTCAAGGTATTGGTAATGACTTACAAAGCCCTACATGGCATGGGTCCTGATTACCTACGGCAACACCTGCGGCCGGCGTCAACTTCCCTCCGTCCAGTGTGCTCCCACAGAGAGGGCCTCCTCAGGGTGCCTCCGATCAAAGAATGCCGATTGGTGGCCCCCAGGGGGAGGGCGTTCTCTGTGGGTGTGCCAGACCTGTGGAACCGCTTGCCGGTTGAGCTCCGGATGGCCCCTGACCTTCGCTCCTTCCGGCGCGATCTAAAAACGTATTTATTTTAGCAATCTGACCTGGTCTGATGGGTTAGGGTTGGGGTTTTAAACATGTTCTTAATTATTGTTTTAAATTTTAAATTTGGGCATTATATTTAATTGTATTTTAACTTTTATATTCTGTTTTTTATATTTATTGCCCTGTACACCGCCCTGAGTCCTTCGGGAGAAGGGCGGTATAAAAATATAATAAATAATAATAAATAAATAATAAATAACATCCAGATTCAGCCATAATTTCATTCCATATAGCATTAACCTAGTGAACTCTCAAGCTTCCTCCTTCCGTTATATATTCAAGATGTGGAGTGTTTAATATTTATTGATGTATATGTAGGGGTGTGGGTCTATACATGTTGTATATAGTATGTTTAGGTGTGTGTCATGTATGTGTTTCACTTTGAGAGCGGGCAACTAAATTTCATTTTTGATGTGTGCTGTTATGTCCACAGTAAAAAATGACAATAAAGGTTATCTTATATTATCTAGATCAAAGAAGCTAGGTGTTTATCTGTCTGGGCATTATGCCAAGTCCATTCTATCTACAACAAGCTTAATGCTGTACGTCTATGCCGCCACTAGATGTCTTCAGATGTCCATTTTACAACACTTAAAGCAAACAATTATTTCCTCTTTGAAGGTTCTTGCATTTCATCCCAATGTTCTTTTCAAAGAGAAAATCCTTAACAGTTTTCTCAATTATACTGTTTGTCAACACTCTGTCTTTATAGTACTTCCACTTTGGTATTATATTCTTCTTTGTTTTGGTCCCCAAGAAAGATTCACCTGCCGCTTTTATTTCTCTGGAAGGGTAGGGCAAAAATCCCCTTCCTTCTCACGCTTGGGGATTTCTTGCTTTATGGGGGTTTGTCTTATCCAGGGAGTCAAGTATCGAAGTAGTAGAGAAAGGATTAATATTCTCACCCAGTTCCACGCACGTTGTTTAGAATGCTGGTAATGCTGGTGCTTTCTTTGTTCGGTTGCCGATGGCTTGGGCTAGCCGCAGAGAAGCAACCAGCCTTTCCCTTGCCGGTTTGGAGGGCTTTCCTTGGGTCAAATGGATCGACAGTCTTTCTGTGATCTACAAGGGTCCCCTCCTTCTTCATCGCCTCTCCAGGGCGACTTTAGGCCCATTTAGAGCCCCCTGGCAGGTGTGAAATCAGCCGTGGGAAGTGGAGCCCCGCTTCTCTTCGGCTACAATGCCATGACGCAAACCAGAATTCCCCTAATGTTGTAGTTTTCTAATGTGTATAATAAACGTTCTGTATCTGCGAGTGATAACCAGAGGTTTATTTCCGAATTGCCCTCATATAAATTCTGTGCAAAACATATTTTTTTTTAAAAAAAATTAAGTACTTTAAATCTACAAGAATTTTTTTTTCAAAGTAGCAGATTCATTGCGAAGAAATATAAACACCGAAATAACACAGATGGTTGAGAACATTGAGGAGAAATGTGATTTCTCAGCTGTAAACTGGCCAGGAAGAAATATAGACTCAGAAATAAGAGAGCCAACTCCATACACCTTCTGGAAGCTTAACTCTGCTTTTATATTCTAATAGCCGAGAACTCTCTGGGTGGACAAATGGCAAATGTTTTTTTAAAGGGGTTTGAAGGAGAGTGGGAAATGGATTTAATACATCTGATCGAGGAACTATTTTATCTGGTTGGTTTTTTGGGGGAAGATAAGATTGGTTTTGGAGATTGGTCTTATTGCATTCAATCTATCAGCAATTGATAAGATATGGTATAAACAAACATGGATATTTCATCCAGGACCAATTAGGATTAATATTTGGGATGATTTGGGATTGAAGTCATGGTAAATTTTTTACGAGTTGATTACAATAATAATTTGTTAACAGAGGGTTTTGGAATTTCAATTTTTTCTTTCTCTTATAATTGTTCACAACTTTTATTACTTTTATTTATGTTCATTATTACTTTTTCTGTTAACTATTTTGTTATTAATATAGTTTATAGATGACAGGCCAACAGCTTGTAAGATTTAGTAGTTTAACAGTTCAAAATTCTTTTGGCCTGTTTCGCAAGGGGTGGGAAACTTAACATTGCTGTATTATATTAATCAACATTCAACTAAGAGGAATGTTTTTTTATTGAAAAGTTTTACAATACATTTTTTTAATAAAGCAAAACCCCTCCCCACCCCCTCCCCTCTCCCCAACCCTCCCCAACACCTCCCTCCCTTCCCCCTCCCCCCTCCCCGACTTCCCAGAGCTCAATACAGGGTATAAAAATACAAACAATCATAGTCTACCTTATGCAAACAACAATAAACTATTAAATCTATCGCACTTTAACTCTTATAAACTAACTACAAGCAATATAAATATCACATCAATACTTATTCAAATGCTAAGTGAAACTTTTTAGTCCCATATTTATTCTGGATATAATCAATCCATCTTCTCCACTCCACAATATATCTCTGTTGCGACTGGTCTTTCAAATACGCCAAGATCTTTGCCATTTCCGCCAGGTTGGAAACTTTTAAAGTCCATTCTTCTATAGTCGGCAGTTCTTCCTTCTTCCAATATTGCCCTACTAAAAGTCTCGCTGCCGTAATTAAATTCAACATCAGCTTAGTGTCCACAACAGTAGTATCAGTAATAATGCCCAGTAAAAACAGTTGCGGACAAAACTTTATCCTTTTCTTAAATATCTTTTGCATATTCCACCAAATTTTAATCCAAAAAGCTTTAACCTTTTTACAGGTCCACCATATATGAAAATACGTTGCATCTTCACCACCACACCTCCAACATTTAGGCTGACAGTTCGGATACATACTTGCTAATTTTTTAGGATCTAAATGCCACCTATAAAACATCTTATGAAAGTTCTCTCTTAAGTTTTGAGCTTGCGTAAATTTTACATTTCTCACCCAAATCTTTTCCCAGGTATCCATTGTAATGACTTCTTGAATATTCTGAGCCCACTTTATCATACAGTCTTTAACAAATTCTGTCTCTGAGTCAATTTCTATCAATGCAAGATATATCCTTTTAATATGTGCTTGGCCTTGATCTCTAATTTGCTTTACCAGATTTTCATCAGTCATTGAAAAGCCAATTTTCTGGTCTTCTTTCCACCTGGCCTGTAATTGCCCATACTGAAACCAAGTTTGTACAATCTTTTCTTCTCGTAAAATATTATACGGCTTTAAATGCCATACATTCCTTTCCAAACTTAAAATTTCCTTATATGTAGTCACATCATGTTTAAACCCAACACTTATATTTTCTATTGCGTGTTTTGGTATTGCCCATATTTAATTTAATTTAATTTAATAATATTTATATACCGCCCTTCTCCCTGAGGACTCAGGGCGGTTCACAGGGCAGAATAAAATACTAAATACAAACATTAAAACCAGATTAAATAATTGCCCATATTAAAACAGTTGGAATAAAATTCTAAAACACCTAGTTAAAATTAAAGCACAAAATTAAAAAACCCCACCAATCCCCATCAGGGATATAGGTATCTTATCATTTAACTTATGTCTATACTTTTTCCAAACTCGCAACAGAGCATGTCTTAAAATATGTACCTTGAACACATTATCCACCTTCTTATCATACAATAAATATGCATGCCAACCAAATAACAAATCATGGCCTTCAAGATTTAATAATCTCACTTGTGTTAAATTAATCCAATCACTTATCACTGACAAAGCAGCAGCTTCATAGTATAGTTTAAGATTAGGCATTTTAAGACCACCTCTCTCACGCGTATCCTGCATAATCTTAAATTTAACTCGTGGCCTTTTCCCTGCCCAGACAAATTTATTAATACCCTTTTACCATTCCTCCAAATTTGAATCCTTTTTAAGAATAGGTATCATTTGAAATAAAAATAAAAATTTTGGCAAAACATTCATTTTCACTGCTGCAATTCTTCCCAATAAGGATAATTGTAGTTTTTTCCAACTATCCAAATCTTTTTGAACTTTTCCCCATAACTTTTCATAATTATTTTTATATAACTTTACATTTGAGGGTGACAAATATATCCCCAAATATTTAACCCTTTTAACAATTTCAAATCCCGTTAACTCTTCTAAAACAGCCTTTTGTGATACTGTCATATTCTTAGACAACATTTTAGTTTTTTCTTTGTTAACCTTGAATCCAGAAACTTTCCCATATTGCATTATTATCTCCATCAGTTCTACAACTGAATCTTCAGGCTGAGTTACCGTAACAACCAGATCGTCTGAAAACGCCCTCAGTCTGTAATCCTGATCTCTTATTTGAATTCCCCTAATTTTTCTGAATCCCGTATTTTAATCAATAATATCTCCAATGTTAAAATAAATAATAAAGGTGACAACGGGCACCCCTGCCTTGTACCCTTTTCAATGTTACATACTTCCGTCAAACTATTATTAACTATTATGCGGGCTGTTTGCTTTTGATATAATGCCCTAATTGGTTGTAAAAATTTATCCCCAAAGTTCATTTTATCTAATACTTTTAACAAAAATTGCCAATCCAATTGATCAAAGGCTTTTTCAGCATCCAAAAAGATCAACGCTGCAGGGATCTGATTGTTTCTTTCCAAAAATTCCAACAAATCAACTACATGCCTCACATTATTCTTCATTTGTCTACCACTTATAAACCCAGTTTGGTCACCATGAATTACTTGTTGTAATACCCTCATTAATCTGTTAGCTAAAACCTTAGCAAATATCTTGTAGTCCGTATTCAAAAGTGATATTGGCCTATAATTTTTTGCTTGGGTGACATCCTGGTCTTCCTTCGGAATCAAAGAAATAAAAGCAGTTTTCCAAGACGGGGGCACCCCTCCTCCCATTTGAATTGTCTGAAACAATTCCCTTAATGGCTTTACCATCTCTAACTGTAAATTTTTGTAATACACAGCAGTCAATCCATCCGTACCTGGCGCCTTACCCACTTTCAATTGTTTAATTGCTGAAAAAATTTCTTCCTCAGTTATCAATTGATTCATCTCTTCCTTTTGTTCTTGTGTAAGAACAGGAATATTAGCATTCATCAAATATTCATCAATATCTGCCTCACTAATCTTATCTCTAGCATATAACTTAGAATAAAAATCAACAAAAGTCTTCTTAATAAGACTCTGCTGATACACTACCTTACCCTTATGTTCTATTCTATCTATATTAGAAGCCCTTTGCTTCTTCCTTAACAAATAAGCTAACCATCTACCTGGTTTATTGGCATTGCAAAAAGTATTATGTCTAGCATACCGTAAGTTAGTTGCCACTTGATCAGCCATCAACTTGTTGAACTGTCCCCTTAATAAATTAATTACCTCTTTAATCTTCACATCCGATGGGTTCAAAATTAAAGCCTTTTCTTTTTCCCTAATTTCATTCTCTAATTCCTTCCTCCTGAATTCCAGATTGTGTCTATATTTGTTATTCAAATATATTAATACACCTCTCATATAAGCTTTACTAGCATCCCAGACCATTTCAATAGAAGTGCCTTTATGCATATTAATTTTAAAAAAATCCTTCATCTGTTTTTTACATTCTTCCACATTTTCATTTCATTCATTTCATTCATTTTCATTTATTGGATTTCTATACCGCCCTTCTCCCTAGGGACTCAGGGCGGTTCACAGGGCATATATAAATAACTATACAAAAATTAAAAAAGAATTAAACCATGCCCAATTAAAATACAGCAATAGTAAAATAATAAAACCAATTAAAAACCCATATTCCCCTTCAGGCCAGACCAGCTAACTCAAACAAGTGGGTCTTCAACCCGCGACAGAAGGATTGGAGGTCCGATGCCATCCATAGTGGTTCCATAGTGCCGGGGCACCCACAGAGAAGGCCCTCCCCTTGGGGGCCACCAGTCGACATTCCCTGACCGGAGGCACCCTGAGGAGGCCCTCTCTGTGGGCACGCACAGGGCGGAGGGGAGTTGACGCCGGCAGCAGGTGGTCCTCGAGGTATCCCGGACCCATGCCATGTAAGGACTTAAAGATCATAACCAAGACCTTGAACCTCACCCGGAAGACAACTGGTAACCAATGCAGCTCGCGGAGCAAAGGTGTAACATGGGAGTACCGGGAAACTCCCAAGACAACTCTCGCGGCCGCATTCTGTACCAGTTGGAGCCTCCGAGTGGTCTTCAAGGGAAGCCCCATGTAGAGAGCATTACAATAGTCTAGGCGAGAGGTCACGAGCGCATGAGTGACCGTACACAGGGCATCCCGGTCCAGATAGGGCCGCAACTGGCGCACCAGGCGAACCTGGGCGAAAGCCCCCCTAGTCACGGCTACTAAATGGTCTTCCAGGGTAAGTCGTGAATCTAGGAGGACTCCCAAGTTGCGAGCCCTATCCACGGGGGGTAAGAGCTCACCCCCCCATAGAAAGTGATGGAACATTTTGAATGTCCCGGGATGCCGGAATGTACAGCCACTCAGTCTTGTCAGGGTTGAGTTGAAGTCTGTTCCTCCCCATCCAGACCCGAACCGCCTCCAGGCAACGGGACATCACAGCGAGGGCATCACTGGGGTGGTTTGGGGTCGAAATGAAAAGTTGGGTATCATCGGCATATTGATGATACCCAACTCCAAAACCACGAATGATCTCACCCAGCGGTTTCATGTAGATGTTGAACAGGAGAGGCGAGAGGACCGACCCCTGAGGAACTCCACAAACGAGAGACCTAGGGGCCGATCTCTGCCCCCCTGCCAACACCGACTGCGAGCGTCCCAGGAGATAGGAGGAGAACCACTGAAGAACTGTGCCTCCCACTCCCAATCTCCTGAGACGCCGCAGCAAGATACCATGGTCGATGGTATCGAAAGCCGCCGAGAGGTCTAATAGGACTAGGACAGAGGAATATCCCCTATCCCGAGCCCTCCAGAGATCATTCACCAGAGCGACCAATGCCGTCTCCGTGCTGTACCCGGGCCTGAAACCCGATTGGTAAGGGTCCAGATAATCCGCTTCATCCAGGACCAGAGGGAGCTGATGCGCCACCACACTCTCAACAACCTTCGCAAGAAAGCGAAGGTTGGAGACTGGACGAAAGTTGTTCAATACAGCTGGGTCCAAGGCAGGCTTCTTGAGGAGAGGTCTCACCACCGCCTCCTTCAAGACGGTGGGGAAATAATCCTCACTCAAAGAAGCAGATATAACCGCCTGGAGCCAGCCTCGTGTCCTCTCCCTAGCTGCATAAACCAGCCAGGAAGGGCACGGATCTAATAAACATGTGGTGGAGCTCAGCCTCCCCATGATCCTGTCCACTTCATCAGGGGTCACAGAATCAAACTCCTCCCAGATAACATTGACAAGACCGCCCGTGTCCTGATCGCCAGACTCTGCCCAGCTGGAGTCCAAACCGGTCCGAATCCGAGCGATTTTATCCGACAGATGTTGACTAAATTCCTTGGCACGACCCTGCAAGGGATCCTCCCTCACCTCCTGATTAAGAAGGGAGCGAGTCACCCTAAACAGGGCGGCCGGGCGATTATCTGCGGACGCGATGAGGGTAGAGAAGTAATTACACCTCGCCACCCTCATCGCTGCGAGATAAGACCTAATATGGGTTCTTAACCGCAACCGGTCGGATTCAGATCGGCTAGACCTCCAGCAGTTCTCTAGGCCCCGTTTCCGACGCTTCATCTCCCGGAGCTCCGCGGAGAACCATGGAGCTCGTTGGGATCTGCACCGGGTCAGGTGCCGCAAGGGTACAACCCGGTCAAGTGCCTCAGTGGCTGCCCTTTCCCAGGCTTCCACTAAGGCATCCGCCGAGTTGTGAGCAATGGAGGCAGGTGGGGACCCCAGCGCCACTTGGAATCTATCAGGATCCATTAAGCGTCTGGGGCGGTACCATCTAATTGGCTCCGTACCCCCACGGCGGGGGGTGGCAAAATGGAAGACCAGCCGCAGGAGGTGATGATCGGTCCATGACAGGGGCATAATAAATGGAGAGCCCCCACCAAGATCATCCAACCACCGTCCAGATAAAAAAATCAGGTCAAGGGTGTGGCCTCCCTCATGAGTTGGTTCAGAAATTACTTGCGTCAGGTCCATGGCCGTCATGGAAGCCATGAACTCCCGAGCTAGCTCAGATGAGCCTCCCAGGGATGGTAGATTGAAGTCTCCCAAAACTATAAGTTTGGGAAACTCAACCACCAACCCCGAGAGGATATCGAGCAGCTCGGGCAGGGCTGCTGCTGCGAGACTAGGCGAAATGTACACCAGCAGCAAGCCCAACTGCGCCCCAGAACCAAATCTCACAAAGAGATACTCACACCCGATTATCTGAGGAACGGTGGTCTCCCGCGGACATAAGGTCTCCCTAATAGTCACCGCCACACCCACACCCCTACCATGAGCTCGTGGCCGATGTAGCACCCGGAAGCCTGGTGGGCAGAGGTCAACCAAAGGGACCCCACCCTCTAGGCCCAACCAAGTCTCCGTGATGCAAGCCAGGTCCGTGTTCTCACCCTCAACTAAATCCCTAACGAGGGGAGCTTTGTTAACCACGGACCTGGCATTCAGGTACACCAGCCGGAGCTCAGGAGGCTGCACATCCTCGCTCCCGGAACCTCGGGGAAGAGGCAGAGGGTCGGAGCACCTCACCGCTTGCAAATAGCGGAGACGGCCCTCCCGGTAACGATACGGCCCTCTTTCTATCCACCTGCTGCCATTCCCCGTCGTGGGAATCGGTAATCCCACGACCCGCTCATGAGCCCCGGAGACAACCACACCCCGTTCTCCCCCCGTGCGGTCGGACCCAAGTCTGGCCTGAGCCATGGTTGATTGGCCACCCCCCATAGCCAGACAACCCCTATCTCCCACCCCTCTCCCTAACCCCGTAAAAAATTTAGATAAAAAAGTAATCAGAGGCCTCCTATTAAATTTGTGTTGACGGCCCCTGCCCCTGCCCAGCCATCTCTCAGGGTCCCAAAACTCGGGCCCGTCATCGAGGTTAAGAGTGTTTAAGGAGGCGGGTCGCACCCAGGAGAGGGGGGCACCCCTGAGGGCGTACAAGTCCGTGCTGGTGTATTGTCGCATGGGTCTAGCAAGTCCAGGATAGGCATCCCATTAATTATGTCCATGGGAGGATCGAAACATAGAGACAGATATCTGGATCCCCACCCAACTTCACTGCCACTCAGTTGGGTGCCCCCAGAGACAGGCCGCCCCCCGCCCTCTCACGACGGGTTGCAACTCTGTTCCTGGGGGTGGACCAGATATCCTCTGGGTAGGCAAACCCCATAGAGCTCCCACCTCTATGGGGCTGCAGATGGAAAAGTCAAGCCACTCTCCCACCGTGGCCGGTACCCAGGTGTGTCCAAAATCCAAGGGGAGAGGGGGGAGTAGGCAGGAAGACGATAAATATAAATGTCCAAGGCAAAAAGGGGTAGGCAGGCCAGGATGGTCTAAGTCGCCGTCGTCGCTGCAGAAGCAGTCCAAAGGCGGTGCAGGAACCCCGTGTCGTTCTTGCTCCATTAAGATGACCCACGGTCGTCTTCTTCGCCGCCAAAACGGCCCGAAGACGCCGTCGCCGCAGAAGGCGGCCCGAAGCAAGGATAGAGACCACCATCGCTGCCGAGATGAATAATAGTCGCCCTCTCCGCCGCCAAAACGGCCCGAGGGCGACACCGCCGCCGAAAGCGGCCCAAGGCGGCCTGGGGCAACATGGGCGTCCCACCGCCGGCGAGAGGGGCCAAAAGCCCAAAAAGCACCAAAGCCAGTAGCCGGCCCCCGCAAACGGGGCAACAGTCCCAGAAACGCCGGTGACGATGGAAGCGGCCCGAAAGCCGGCCCCAGAAGCGTCCCGTCAGCTGGGACGCTTTCCTGATTTCTAAACAAATTCTCATTTAGACGCCAGGAACGCCTATCTCTATTATCTTTTTCTATCTCTAACCAGACTGGACTATGATCAGACATAGTTCTTGGACAAATCTTAATCTTCTTAATCCTAGAAAAGAAATCATTAGTAATTAGTATAAAGTCAATCCTAGAAAAAGATTGATGTCTATCAGAAAAAAAAGTATAGTCCTTCTCTTTCAAATTTCTTTCTCTCCAAATATCTCGCAATTCCAAATCGTCCTTCATTTCAAAAAAAGATTTAGGCAGTTTAGCATGACTTGGAATACTTTTAAAAAAAAACCTCTTGTCCATTTGTACATCCAAGACACCGTTCCAGTCCCCCATAAAAATAAAAGATTTATAATCCCACTGAGTAATCTTGCTGTGTAGTAAACTATAAAAGTCTGCTTGTTGTTGATTAGGAGAATATAATCCAACCAAAAGTGTTTTCTTGCCTTCTATTAACAGTTCAATTATAACATATCTTCCTTGTTTATCTGCTTCAATTAGCTCCGCTGTCAAGGTATTCTTAACATAAACAACCACTCCATTTTTCTTATCTGTTGCGGAGACAATAAATTGTGTACCCAGTCTTGAATTTAATAAGTACTTTTGATCCGTAACTCTAATATGTGTTTCTTGTAAACAAATAACATCATTCTTAAATTGTTTTAAATATTGAAAATCTTTATTTCTCTTCTGTGGTGAATTTAAGCCATTAACATTCCAGGTTAGAAACTTTGTCGCCATCCTTCGCGACCCGAAGCTTTTGGAGCGCTTCTTCCAAAATCACCTGCACTCTCTTAGGTCGCGCTCCTCCCACAGGTTCACTATAAGTAAGTTTTGGAGGTGCCATCATGACTTTCTGCTGTTCTTGTTCTTGCTCTCGTCTCATTCGTCTCGAAGCAGCACGCGTCATCCTCTGGTCTCTGGCCTCCTCCGATGATACTGAAATTTGATCCACTCCTGTAGCTTTCTCATCTATCTGCGTTGTTCCTTCAGCACCTTGTAAATTCTCACTGTGTAATTGAGGCTCTCCCTCACCATTCTTCTTTGTAGATTCCAAAAGTGGTATGGGGACTGCTTTTAAAACATTACTATAAAAATCACGTGCCTGCAACACTGTAGTAAGACGATGTCTCATGCCTTCATGCATCACCACCATACCCACTGGTATCTCCCATCTGAACTTAATATCACGTCGTCTTAATTCTTGTTCGAAAAAGGCGAATTCCTTCCTTCTCCTTAGGATTCTTGGAGGGATCTCTTTTAAAATCAAAACTTCTTGCTCAGCAATTGCAAATTTAGTATTGTAAAAGGCTTGAATAACCTCATTTCTAATTGCTCTCTTTGTAAAATAAACCACCACATCTCTGGGTAATTTCCTTTGTCTTGCAATCCACGAATTAACACGGAAAATTTTGTCTATATCTTCCATAATTGCATCTGCTGGTCGCCCCAACACACCTTCCAAAGCCTCGGAAACTATTTTCTTCAAATTTTCTTTAGAATCCTCTTTTAAGCCTCTAATTCTCACAGCAAACTCCATCTCATGGTACTGTACCAAGGTCAAATCACTATCAATTTTATCCACCACATTTTCAGTCTCTGTCATTTTTGCATCTAATCTGATATTATTTTGGCTGAGATCTTCCACTCTCTCGTCCAAGCGCTCTATGCATATAGCCATGCCTTGAAATGCAAGTAAGATGTCTGCCCTTATTTCTGTTAACTTCTCATCCATAAGCTCTGTAAGCTTCTCATCCATAAGCTCAACTAATTGTTGCGATTGCTTTTTCATAGCCTCTTGCAACACATCCTGCAAGTCTTTAACTGTAAAAGTTGGTACAGGTGCAGGTGCAGGTGCAGAGGGAGGGGGCATTAAAGCTTGTAACGAAGATTGCTGCACCGGAGAAGCACCCGCGCTTCTAGGAACTTTAGAAGATTTGGCAGCCATTTTCACCCACTATTGCCTGCTACGCACTTTCACTTTCAAACTCCACAAACTCCATTGAGTTAAAGATCATAAATTCACTTTCACCTGAATCTCCTGTATCGCTCTGCCTGCATCCAGGTTCTCTAAAGTTCTCTCTTGCTGGCAGGGATGGTTGCTGACGCCCTGCTCTGCTCCAAAAAGCCCGGAGCAGAGGCGCCCCGCAGTCCGGAGCAAACTCAGGCTTCGGGGGGGGGCTCAATCCTTCAGCCGCCAGAACTTTAGCTCTGGCGGCCCCGGAGAGCTCTACCCCTACCTGAGCGCTCACCCCCTCCTCTTCTCCCGAGGAGCAGGCTTCCAAGCCGTCATAACAGCTGATCGGCGCTGTTTTCGGCGGCTCTACGGAGCCGGCAGGGCTGACAGCCAGAATGGCTGCCTGCGGCAACGCCTTCCCACCCGGAAGTCCAACTAAGAGGAATGTTATGTTTATATGTTAGTTTCTTTTTTCTTTTTAAGACACTTTTTCTTTTTAATGTCTTTTAGTTGTTTTATTATTTTTTGTCTTTTTTGAATATTTTGGTGTTTTATATTTTAACATTCTTTGAATAAATTAATTTTTTTCACAAAAAACCCGCACAAGTGCTATTGGAATTGATTTAGGGGTATGCTTTTCAATACACAAGGCTATCATTTCAGGTTTTTCAAAAAAACAAAACAAAAACCCTCTATTTTTATTCTTGCCCTGGTCACCGCCCTGAGTCCTTCGGGAGAAGGGCGGTATATAAATATTATTAAATAAATAAATAAATAAATAATTCCTTTTTTGTCAAAAACAGTTTCCTAGCCAAAATGGAGTTTGTCTTTTCTACTTATTTGTGGCTCAATTCAGATAAGAGTTTAAGGAAGAATTATTTCTGTATTTAGAGTAACCACGCTGGCCCTTTTCTCAAAGTGCAGAATATATAGTTTGTCCTCAAACTGGGGTTGCTGCACTTGACCAATAGGGCATGACAGTCCTCTTAGAACTGAAAGTGTCAGAATCCATTTATATCATATTCATAAATGTATGTTTAAAACATTGTTCCATGGATTCTGCCATCTCCCGAGGAGGAGGGAACGAATGTGTATTGAGCCTATATTAGGCATTTCAAAGGAAAAGAGAAGCCTTTTGAACTGGGGGAACAAAAGGGGGGGTTAGAGTAGGAGCATCTGGCTTGTGTCAAGGAAGAGAGCAATAAACATAAAAGATCCTAAGTTCCTTTTTCCCACGAGAGGGATGATACGAGGTAAATGATGGGGGACTGACCAAATGGGGTTAAGGGGGGGTTGAACCGGGAACTCTTTATAAGGGTTTAGTTTGTAGAACAATATTAAGTCCTGTCTTGTATTCCTACAACCAAGCATGTCATAGTAAAGATTCCTTTTGGACTAAGATTTGGCTCCAAGAGTTTTGTCTTCCTAAGACATGGTTTGGGGTGGGTCCTGACAGAAAGCTTCTCATCGCCTGAGTGAAAACAACTGTGTTTATCTGTCGTTATTTACTGCTTGCTATCAACTGATTCAGTGATCTTGTTCACACATTGTGATTATGTGCCATGGCATCAGTGTTGATTCTTAGCAACCACATATTTTCTTTAGGATCACATATTATACCAAGGTAGAATTTCTTTACCCATAATTTATGACGTCCAGGGTGGCTTGATTTACACAACACAGTAAGCATTAGCATGTACTGTATGTGAACCCAACCGGTGTGTTTTCCTTTTCTATTCTCCCCTTAATGTTCAGAAGGACAGAGATTTGTTAGAGCAGGGGTGTCAAACTGCGAGCCGGTTGCATCATGCGGAGGCTGCGCCCACCTCAGCTCCGGCAATGCGAAAAAAGTCACGATACATCGTGACACGTCACATGAAGCAGCAAGTTTGACACCTGTGTGTTAGAGGATGGAAGAAGCAGCTCTAACTTCTTCTCAACTTTGAGCAAAACTATTAAAGGGAAAGGATTCTCCTTGTGGGGCTAAACTAAAGCAAGTCTCAGTAAAGATAATTGTTTTCCAAATGTTTCCAAAACTCAGCAGCCAGGGAACAGTCCTTTCTTTTGTCTGCTCATGAAAGAACCTTTCTTTAAATCTCTCCTCCCTCTCATTTTATTCAACCCTACATTGATTGGGTTTTTTCTCCCTAGGCTCTGCTACTTGTCCAAAATCAAAGGTGTCCCTTCTTCAAGGGCCACAACAGTTGTTGCAGTGCAGTGATCTAAGCTGGGAAAAGAGCTCAAGAATTCCATTAAGCACTAGCAGAAGACACAGAAGCTGGACTTCCTTTTACAATAGCTAGGTTCAGATATTTTAAAGCAGAATACATTAATTTATGCCTTAACATGCTATCTAAACCCAACAATTCTAACCTATAGTTTACTGACTACCACAGGAGTGTATACCTTCTTAGTATGCTTGAGGTTTTGTATTTAATATTTTTCTCCTGCCACATTAAAATTTAGAATCAAAATTTTCACATTCAGAAAACAATTTTAAGGTTTCTGAACCAATATGTTTAGGGAATCTCTGAAGGGCTTACCCAGAGGTTTGAGGGCCACATGTGATACACTTCTAAACTAGAATATTGTATGACACTAACTTGTTTTGATCTATTCAACAAGCCATAGCTCAACCTGTATGAATCAAGATCAGATTTCACACTAAAGGTTTCTACAATTGCAGGTTTCAGAATTGACCACCTTCATTAGAGATGAATTAGTAGATGAACAATATCTAAAGAACTGACTATAAGCAGTTTTGCTCTTCTCTCCTTCCTTCTCCCACCTCCATGCCTAGATAATTCCCAAGGTTTTAGAAACTCTTTGTGAACTGGACCAAAGTCATGGGGTATCATCATTAAAAGATAATGAACTAGACCTAAGAATTTCAGATATTCTATGTTATGTATGCAGGCTCCTGCATAGCAACAGCCACCAGGGGGCGTTGGCCTGAACGGTTTTGGTGGGAAACCCAGTTTTGGCGGGAAACCTAGGGCCAATCCCATTGGCTGTCAGCTTACCTGGCTAGGTATTTAAGAAGGCAAGGTAACCCTCATTCCCCAGTTCGCTACCCCCCTTCCAATAAAGAGCTGAACTCACACACCGGCTGGCGTCTCTTCCTTGCGTCGGACCCACTACACAATAGTGGCGACGAAGGTGGGATTGCTGCCGACCAAGAGCTGAAGTCACCGGGGAGCGTTCCGCGAGCTGAAGGGAAAGGCATTTTCCTTCCTTCTCCCCCACGACCGCCAGCTGACCGGACCAGCCGACCGGACCCCGCCGGTCACTGCATCTGCAACCAAGACCCACACCAGCACCATGATGGCAAGGGCCGGACAACCCCGCGAGTTCGACACCCGCCACCCCGAGACCTGGGCCCATTACCTGGCTCACGTTGAACTGTACATGCGGTTCAACCAGATATCAGAGGACGGAGTGAAGGCGGCAGCCCTGCTTTGCCTCGGGGGGCCAGCGCTGTTGGAGATCGCCGCGAACCTGTTCCCCCAAGAGGCCATCAACACCATCGCGTACCGGGATCTCGTGGCCAGACTCAACAGCCACTTCAAGCCCCGACGCTCCAAGGTGGCTGCGCGGTCGCAATTCGAAAAAAGGGACCAGCGCCCCAACGAGACTGGTGCCAATTTCCTCCCCGCCCTACGAGAAGCCGCCGTCGCCTGCAGGTTCTTGAACTTGGAGGAGCGGCTACGGGACCGGCTGATCTGCGGCCTACGAGACAGGCGGCTGCAAGAGCGCCTGTTCAAGAGAGAGGAGGTTTCACTCCAAGAAGCTGAGGATGCCATTCTAGCCCACGAAGCGGCCTGCAGGGCCATCCAAGCATGCCAGGAAACCAGGTCTGGCAACCAGGTGACCAGCGTCCACCGGCTAGGTGCCACAGAGGTAGACGACCAGAGCATCGACCTCCTCCAGCGGAAGTCGACCCCCAACCAGCCAGCCAGACGCCCAGACAAGCCCAGGCCGCCCAGCAACGCCGCCAACCCTCAGAAGTGCGCAGTGTGTGGTGGGAACCACGTGCGCAGCCTCTGCAAGTTCCGGTCAGCCACGTGTCGGGCCTGCAAGAAAACAGGCTACACAGCCGCAGTCTGTCATGGCCGCCACCCCCGAGAGGAGATCCACGAGCTGCAGCTGGAGGAATTGCCATTCGAAGGTACTGGGGCCCCGACCAAAACGCGAATTGCCTATGTTGAGAGCCGGCTGGCCATTAATCACACGGGTAGCCGCCGGCTGCTCAAACCTAAAATTAGACTAACAATCCACTTGCAAGGCATCCCTTGCAGCATGGAGCTTGACTCCAGATCAGCAGTCTCGATCATTTCGGACAAGACCCTTAACTACATAAATAGCCGGAGCAAGCAGCGGATTAAATTACGGCCTACAAATTTAACCCTGACCGATTTCCAGAACTCACCGGTCAAGGTAAGAGGGGAGGCTACCGTCTCGGTGGGGTTTAAGGGTCGCGAAGAGCACCTGGGGGTTGTAGTAGTAGAGGGCCGGAGAGCCAGCCTAGTTGGCCTAGACTGGTTCGAGGCCCTGGGAATCGCAGTCACCGGGATCCACCGGATCCAGGGGGACCCCGTCGAGACCGTCTGCAAGGAGTTCTCAGACGTCTTCGACGGGACACTGGGCAGGTACACAGGGCCCCCCATAGCATTCAAGCTTAACTCGAATGTTCCCCCCGTTAGGGTCCGGCTGCAGCGAGTCCCCTTCGTGCTCAAACAAAAAATAGAGCACGAATTAGATAAGCTGGTGGCCCAGGGAATCTTAGAGCCTGTAGATGGGGGGGAGTGGGAAACCCCCATCGTCACCCCCCTAAAGTCCAATGGGGAAATAAGGATCTGCGCCGACTACAAGTGCTTGGTGAACTGCGCACTGAACCCGCACGCTTACCCGGTTCCCACGGTCAGCCATGTTCTCGCTTCCCTCCAAGGTGGCACCATCTTTGCAAGGCTCGATCTTTCACAGGCGTACCAGCAACTCACGGTTACGAGGGCAACAGCTGACATTCAAACCATAGTAACACACGGGGGCGTTCCGAGTGAACAGGCTGCAGTTCGGAGTTAGCGTTGCTCCTGGCATTTTCCAGGAAGTTATGGAGAGGACACTCAAGGGCATTCCAGGAGTCTGCCCCTATTTCGATGACATCCTGATTGCAGGAGCATCAGCAGAAGAACTAGCAGGTAGGCTCAGGGAGGTGCTGTCCAGGCTACGCACAGCTGGACTCAAACTTAAGAGGGAGAAGTGCAGCATAGGTGTTCCCTCCACAGAATTCTTGGGGTTCAGAGTAGATGCCAGGGGAATCCACCCCACAGAATCCAAGGTGAGGGCCATCAAGCTAGCACCCACACCCAAGAACAAGGCAGAGCTACAGGCATTCCTGGGCCTGCTGAATTTCTACCATGCATTCCTCCCACACAAGGCAGCCATTGCAGAGCCACTCCACAGGCTACTAGACAAACAGGCACCATGGGTATGGACGACCGCCCACAACCATAGCTTCAGGGCCTTGAAAGCACTACTGTCGGATAAGTCCACAGTAACCCATTTCATTGAGTCCAAGCCCATCTGCATCGCATGCGATGCATCCCCTTACGGTGTGGGCGCAGTGCTCAGCCACCTTGAGCCCAATGGGGCGCAAATCCCCATAGCCTACTATTCCAGGATGCTGTCTGGAGCAGAAAGAAACTATGCCCAAATCGACAGAGAAGCCCTGGCAATCGTGGCAAGAATCAAAAAATTCCACGATTATCTGTATGGCAGGGAGTTCACTGTCTACACGGACCACAAACCCCTCCTGGGCCTGTTCACAACGGACAGGCAGACTCCACAAATCCTGTCCCCCAGAATGCTCCGGTGGTCCATCTTCCTTGCAGCCTACAATTGCAAGCTGGTGCATAAGCCAGGGAAGGAGATGGGCCACGCACACGGTCTAAGTAGGCTACCCATAGACACCCCTGATCCAGAGCCGGCCCCAGCCACACAGATCCTAGCACTGCAGGAGCTACCAGAGTGCTCAGTTCATGCCAAGGACATTGCCAGCCACACAGCCACCGACAACATCATGAGCAGGGTACACTCATGGGTTTGCACAGGGTGGCAGGACACGTGCCTGTTACACGTGCCAGAGATCCAGACTGGAAATGCCACACACACCCGTGCACAGGTGGGAGGCCACACACACACCCTGGTCCCGCATCCACATTGACTATGCAGGGCCATTCCAGGGCCAACTATTCTTAGTAGAGGTGGACAGCCACTCCAAGTGGTTGGAGGTAGTCCCAGTGCCCAACATGACCTCGGGGAGGACAATCCAGGTGCTCAGAGCTCTCTTTGCCACACACGGCCTCCCCGACGTAATTGTGTCTGACAATGGGCCTCAGTTTACCACTACTGATTTCCAGGCGTTCTTGAAGGCGAACTGGATTAGGCACGCCACCTCCGCGCCCTTCCATCCATCGACCAACGAGCAAGCCGAACGGATGGTAAGGACGACCAAAGACGCACTCCGGCACATCATTAGCAGGGATTGGCACCACAGACTGGCGAAATTCCTACTCGCCCAGCACACTACACCATGCATTGCTACCGGGAAGAGCCCAGCAGAACTGCGATGGGGACGGCGCCTCATCACCAAGCTGGACCGTTTACACCCAGACCGGATAGCTGCTGAGACGGTTAGGTCACAACCACCACCATCAGCATCGTCATCATCGTCTTCATCGCCATCATCACCAGCACACAGAGTTCTCAACGTGGGGGACCTGGTCTGGGCTAGGAACTACAGGGCAGGGCATCCATGGGTCCCAGGGACAGTGGTTGAGAAAACGGGACCCCTCTCTTACATCGTGGGGTGGAGGGGGACAGACACATAAGGCGACACATTGACCAGCTCATTGACGTGCCCAACCGGAAAGCCACACCCCAGGGGAGGCCAGTCCAACCGGAAACAACACAGAGCAGGAACCAGAGGAGGAGGGCCTCCTGAACCCAGTTCTGTTCAACCCAGCACAGAGGCCCCAGGAACCAGCTGTACAAGCCCAGGGCCAAGCCACACCCAGACGGTCCACCCGGCCCCACAGGACACCTGCCTACCTGTCGGACTATGTGTGCAAATGACCCTTACACAGTTGAATTGTTTTTTATTATTGACATACAGTGTATATAGTTATAGTTAGTGCAAGTTGTTTCATTGTTATGTGGTTCTTCTCTAAGAGGGGAGGGGTGTTATGTATGCAGGCTCCTGCATAGCAACAGCCACCAGGGGGCATTGGCCTGAACAGTTTTGGCGGGAAACCCAGTTTCGGCGGGAAACCTAGGGCCAACCCCATTGGCTGTCATCTTACCTGGCTAGGTATTTAAGGTAACCCTCATTCCCCAGTTCGCTACCCCCCTTCCAATAAAGAGCTGAACTCACACACCGGCTGGCGTCTCTTCCTTGCGTCGGACCCACTACACAATATTCTACATCATCATCACTTTCTGCAGCAGCTACAAGAATGGGAAGAGAAGATGGATACAGTTTAGGAACAAGCTACAAAATGCTGTACTATATGTTGCCTAGTCAGATTCAGCTACTTTTGGATTCTTCTGTTCTACAGCAGAATGACCTTTTGACTTTCCTGTGAAAAGGTGATCAAGAATTGAAATGTAGCCTGGAATTCTAATGGACATTTTGAATCAATTAAATTATTTCCTTCCTTCCCTCCACCCACAACCTTCTGCACACTGTCCAGAATGTAAAACATGATTTTTGTGTCTGGTCTAATAAGATGTTACTTAATATTAACTTTATGAGCTGAAGATATTTTAAGCTAATTTATTCCTTTTCTTGTTGAGATACAGACATCAGTTTTAATATTAGACAATTCAAAATTTTCATCTGACAAAGACTCCTCTAAGAAAGAGACAATTTTGTGTAGTGATTAAGGCACCAGGCTAGAAAGTGGGAAACCGTGAGTTCAAGTCCCACCTTAGCCTTGAAAGCAAGCTGGGTGACCTTGGGCCAGTCACTCTCTCAGCCCAACTCACCTCATAGGATTGTTATGGGGAAAATAGGAGGAGAAAGGTACGTTGGATGTTTGTCACCTTATTTGTGAAAATAATAAAGGCAGGACATAAATAAATAATCCAGACACATGTAAACTTTAATAACTTTTTAACTGCTTTGTCTAATTCTACACAATCTTGATTTTTTTTAAATCCACAGCAATTTGACACTTAATACTTATTAATTTGTTGGAATTTTGTCAGACTAGTTTTGCAGAGACATGTTTAGTTCCATTTTTATTTAATTTGCCTTATCAAGTCTACCAAAGGTCAGTCCTTAATCCTGTTGCTACTCTTGCCATTCATGAACATATTCTAAAGCTTCTCAACTTGATTTCACTCCTTTCTCAGCTCAGTTGGAAAGTGTTACAAACCAAGACTGATGGATGTTATAGTCCAATGTATTTAGAAGGCCTGGCACCCTATTGTCCACCTGTGTTCTAATTAGCCATTTCATCTGTAGTGCATTCCTATGCTGGGAATTCTTTTTGCTTTCTTCTAAAACAGGGGTGTCAAACTGCCAGCCCACGGGCCAGACACATCATGAGAAAACCGTGCCCACCCCATTGCCGGCAATGGGGAAAAAGCTTCGAGATGTTGCAAGACGTCATGAGTTTGACATCTCTGTTCTAAAAGGTCATTCTCTTCACTTCAACCTAAATTAATATTGCTATTTCAAAAGCCTACTTGTTCCATTCTTTTCCAACAGTGTTTCATTTTGATATGGCACCCTCCAGTTGTGTTTAATTTCATTTCTCAGAATACCTAGCCCAGGTACCAACAGCATTTAGAGATTATGGGAACTGAAGTTGATTGCATCTGGAAGATTGAGACATACAATAAGGCCCTTGCTGGTTGGTTCTTAATTCTGAATTTGCACGACACTAAGCCAAAAATCCTAGCTTAACCTGTGATTTGAAGAAGTCACTCCACTTGGCATGTCACCAGGCTAGTTCGAAGAAGACAGATGTTATGCACAAACTGAAAAATAGGATTGAATGTACCCTAACAGGCCAGGATTTGTAAATTAACCACTAAAGTGAATAAACTGATCTTAAACATCTTAGCTTGTTTGGACATATCCAACTATGATCAGAGACTCACATAACACAAAGCAATCTTCCTAGCTACATGAAGTATGAGTAGATGCATGTACCAGTGGGCTACACAAGTTTGATTTCCCAGCTCAAGAATATATATTTCCAGGGTCAACCAATCCTAGATTACATTTTAAGCAGTGCAGTCTTCATAAAAAAAAAGCCTTTGAACCAGTGTTGCCCCCTGGTGACTGCCTGGATTAATACCTGCAGTTTTCTTGGCAAGATTTCAGAAGTGATTTGCCACTTCCTCCTCCTCAGGGTTGAGTGAGTGAGTGAGTATTAGAACTCACAGGCTCCTGGTTTCTAGCCCAGCACCTTAACCACTACAGCAAACTGGCTGTAGGAGATGACCAGGCTGAACCCGAGGGAAGGGTTAAGCGCATCATGAGTCTTGAGTCCCTTCTTGCCCACAAGAGTTCTAAGTCCAGCCCACCTTGAATTCTGTTGATTCTTAACTACTGCTAATTTGCTTTGACTGTTACTAGTTCAAATTCTTGTAGAGCGCTACCGTGTTTCCCCAAAAATAAGACCGAGTCTTTTTGTTTTTTGCCTCCAAGAGGCACCAGGTCTTATTTTCGGGGGATGTCTTACTCACCTCTGGCACCTACAGCCCTGCCCAGCAGGTCCACTTCTTCTGGGGCTGAAGGAGTAGCTTCATTCTGCAACTGCATTCTGCAGTCAGGCCTTTCTGGAAGGCCTATGCAGCCAAGAACCAAGCTATGGATTCAATCCATAGCTTGGTTCTCTGATGCAGAGGTCTTGCAGAACCGAGCTATGGATTGAATCCATAGCTCGGTTCTCAGCTGCAGTGGCCTTCTGGAAAGGCCTGTGACTGAGAAATGCAGGCCTGGCTACACAAAATGCCAGCGAGGCCTGGCTGGAAGGTAAGTAGGTGCAAGATGCGTGGGGCAGATCCACATCCCTACCCCCACCCTAGCTTGATTTTTAAGTGTGTACCTCGCCCCCAAACTAGGGCTTATTTTCAGGGTAGGCCTTACTTTTGGGAAAACACGGGTATGCATTAAACCTGTATTCATTTGACTGCCTTGCTTCCTGATTTCTTGTGCTTGACATTGGCTCTGTTAAATTGGCTCCGTTTTTCTGTTCTAAAACATCCTAAACATTCTTGCCATTATGAATGAAGTTGAATATATGTCTCCCAGGATAATGTTGCAGGATCCAATTTGGGTTGGTCACCGGGACCAGCAGTTTTGTCTTCTGAGCTTTTGGACTCATACTGGAGCCCATCTTCAGGGAACCTCTCTCTAGCAGTGTGTGTTTCTTGCCATTTCTTGCAAGTACTACAAATGCCTGATCCAAGTTGGCAATGCAACATGATTTAAGCTATGTATGTTCAAAAAAACCGTCCACATTACCCTTCAAAGCATTCCTTTTCTCAGCTCCTTCACACAGCACTTCTTCCAGTAGTCCTCTGCCACATGTCAGCCCCTGGCCTATGCCATTCCAGTTAGTTTCCCGGCCCTCCCCAACAGATAAAACCATCTAATCAATAATGATTTTTGAGCAGAAAAGAACGGCATTCATTATTCAGAAACTGTTTTTTCCCACCAGATGTGAATATAGAGGTAAACAAGCTTATCACCCTTGAAAATGGATACAGGAAATTACCCAGTTCTCCATCTCAAGATCTGTCTCTCCCTTTCAGATTTTTTTTAATTGTAATCTTGCCCGAGATTCTTACTTTCTTATCCACTTGGCTCAAATCTGTAAATTAAAGCAAGTCACCTTGCAGTTTGCTGCATGTTTTCCCCACACTCTTAACCCCTTTACAATTCCTCCAGAACCCTAATCTTTTCAACAGATGGCTATTTACTCTAATTCCTATATATTTCTTTGGTACACTAATGCTTATACTACAGGTAGAAGGGGCTTCATAGGGTTTTGGGTTGAAACCTATTCAAAACAGGTACATCAGAACTAGAGCAACTCCAAAGTGACTGTCTAGAGGCTGATGTTCTCCATCAAGTAGAACCAGCTACCATGGTAAGCTCACCAATTCCATTGTTGAACTGCCTTCACCTTTGAGAATTTTGTCCTAATGTTTGCCTACTCTCATCTCACAGGTTTAGTTGTGCACTGCAGTCATGACCCTTCTCATTCCTCAAGTTACCTTTCACTTTTCCTTATTGGTCATGTCTTCCTTTCAGTTCACAATCTGAGCTTCATTCTTCTAAACTACTTCTATTTTCAGACAAGTACAGGGTTTAGACTACAGACCAAGACAAAAATAGGATTTTGCTAATCATGGATATGAATGAGATCAAGAGCAGTAGTATAAGTACATACAAACTTTTAGTGGAAATTATCAGTAGTTTTGATCAGTGACGTCATCAAAGTAAACAAAGCCACGTGCTGATTACGTCACCAGGCCATGCCCATAAACGGAAGTGACGTGCGCAGCCCTCCTCCCCGGATGTGATGTGCATAATCCACACCCCCACCCCTCGTGGTACAGGACTCACAAGGCCATAACCCTAGCTGGATATGACGTGTTGGCCTAACCCCATCAAAATAAGCATGGGTAACCCTATCAGATAAGGTGTGGTGTAAGGTCATAGCCCTATTTCCAGATGGTGCTTGCCGAACCTAATCCCATCAACAAACATGTGGCAGTCAAGCTTCTGTGTACTTGATTACATTAACCCTAGACTAATTCCATGGACGTGCAAATCCAAAAGAAACACAGAGACCTGTGTTTTTGGGAAACAAAACCCTGCTTTTGGGGGGGTGGTAATTAAAAAAAAGCTTTTTATTTCTAATCCTTCTAGCCTAATGATGCTTTTAATTTTTGTGGAGTTTTAAAAATCAATACCTCAAAAGCTGGGGGTGGGGGGGAAAAAGGATCACCTAAAAGGCGGCCAGGGTTTGCATTTAAACCAGGCAATTTTAAAAACATTTTCCCTGAATGTAGGGGGGAAAAACCACAGACCTTTTAAAGCCCACAGCTGGTTTTTTACCTTTGTAAAAATCTAAAGACATATATTTTGGCATTTGTAACCCCCCTCGAATCCATATGTACGCATAACTGTTCATAGCACAGATTTAATAAAATTTATTCTAACCTTACAGCAAAAGCGAAGCGTTTCTGACTGGTCAGAACAGATTGATGTTTTAGGTATGTGTGTTGTGGGCATGTCTGGACATGACCTGTAAGATCTTGCTATAGAGCATGCACGTGGCCACAAACAACTCGGCAACTTTAAAGCGTAGATCTATTTTAACAGCGTCATGGGAACTTGTGAAGGAAATAATAAAAAGGGTGTAGAACCTGCTGCATCTTGGTTGGCGACACGATCTCTTTGGAAAGATTGCCATAAGATTTGCTGTGATGTTCGTGATGAAACCCCGGACTACTCCTGGTCTATCTTGTCTGGATGTCGCTTGCCCTGTTGTAATGTGCGGGAGATGGCGTGTCGTGAAGATGAGGCCATACCGAGTAAGTAAAAACCTGTTATGTGTTCAAATGTGTAAAGCGCAATAACCCCCGTTAACAATGTGATTGCTAATGGCTAAATACATTTTCCAGGTTCTGTTCCGGGGTATAGCTATAACACCGGTGCCTCCTTAATAACAAACGTCTCAAGTGATGAAGAGGATGCAGAGGTCGATCTAGGTAAATGAATTGTCTTTTTACTATGCATGCTGCCGTTAATATTATATAATAAAAGTAGAGTTAAAGAGGGTTTTACTAACGGATTATTTTTGTGTTTTTAAACAGGTGGGTTCCCCGGATATTACCTAGCCCCGTGTCCGTCTGATTGTCCAGATTGTCTACAGCTTGATCTCAAAAGAGATACCCCAAATGACTGCTATATAGAATGTGATTGTGGCGCATCCAATTGTATATGTACAATGCCTACAGAGAATGAAGATACTGATGATACAGATGACCCCAGTAATGATAGTAATGATGGATATTATTCTGTAAATGAACGTGATGATAATTGCATCTAAATTACAAATAAAAGGTTTGTGCTAAAGTGCAATGTGTTTATTGTAAGGTTTGAACGGTGCAGAATGAAGTGTGAAAATGTAGTAAAGGAACTGTATTATACGCCGGGAGGTCCAGGTAGCTATGGTGGAGTAAAACCCCTATTTGAGGATGGGAGGAAACGCTTTAAAAACTTAACCTTGAGGCAAGTCAAGACATGGCTTTCCAGTCAAGAAGCTTATACCCTGCATAAGCCTGCAAGAAGAAAATTCTCCAGGAACGCGACAATAGTTTCCTGCATAGATTGCCAATGGCAGGCTGACCTTGTGGATTTATCAGGCTTTGCCTCTGAAAACAGCGGCACAAAATTTATTTTAACGGTAATCGATGTACTTTCCAAATATGCTTGGGCAGTCTGTTTAACTGATAAGTCTGGACGAGGGGTTGCCGGTGCTTTCCAAAGTATATTCCAATCAGGAAGGGCACCCAGAAAGCTGCAGCCGGATGCCGGGAAAGAGTTTTTAAACAAGCCTGTAAAGAAGCTTTTTGAACGCTATGGCATACATCACTTTGTCACACATAGCGAAACTAAAGCAGCGGTTATAGAGAGGTTTAATAGAACTCTGAAAAACAAGCTCTGGAGATTTTTCACAGCTAAAAATACGCACAGGTATGTGGATGTATTACCAGCTCTCATGCGGAGTTACAATAGCGCTTACCATCACAGTATCCGGGCAGCTCCCAACATGGTGAAACAATCTAATGAAAAAGATGTGTGGATGCGTCTATACGGGAATATTTTAAAAGCGGACAGAAAGGCAGAAAACTTTAAGGTGGGGGATCACGTTAGGATATCCAGGCTAAAGGGGAAGTTTGAAAAGGGGTATCAGCAAACCTTTACAGATGAAATATTTATCGTCAAAGAAAGGGTTAGGCGGAGAGAAGGGGATGTATATAGATTAATGGATTATGCAGAAGAGCCAGTACATGGGTCTTTTTACCCAGAAGAGCTGCAAAAAATTCCTAGTGATCAAGAACGCGTCTACAGAATTGAAAAAATATTACGGAAAAGAGGGAGGGGCAAACAAAGAGAATTCCTGGTTAAATGGCAGGGTTGGCCAGAAAAGTTCAACAGTTGGATTAAGGAGTCTGAAGTACAACATCTTTGATATGGAGGAGTTTTACATCACCCTACCCAGCAATGCATCAGCAGCAATTTTCCCCCAAAACAAAAATTCTAATTTTACCATACAATTAGCGAGATCGCTGGATCTTCCAGGATCATGGGAAGTAGCGCTAGCAGAGATACAGTATCCGCATAGTTGGTACACATTAACTTCACCTGGATATTTTGAAATTGCTAACGAGAGAAAGAGATGGCATTTTTCTTTGAGAAGCTGGGCTTAAATAGGGGCCTCTGGTGGAAATGCATTAAGAGGCCCCTAGTACATATTTTAACCGGTTGTTTTAAAGGGTTAGGGAGGAGGGGGAATGGGAGGGAGGGGAGGGAATTGGGGTGTGTTTCATCAACCGGCGATCAATCTGGGCCTACAATAGTTCCCGGTGAGATAGGGTTGGGGGCATGGCCCTTTGGTTCCGCTGGTACCGGGGTGGGGTTCCAAATCCCCACGACGATTGGGAATGGCAGCAGGCGGTTACACGGAGGGCCGTATCAATATCTGGGACCACGCCCCCGCTGTCTTCGAGTGGTGGCGTGTTCTGACCCTCCAGTTAGTACCCTTTTGTCCGGGGGTGAGGGGGACCAGGACCCTGAGCTCAGACTGGTGTATTTTAATGCCAGATCCGTTGTGAACAAGGCTCCCCTCATCCGGGAATTGATCGAGGAGGAACACGCGTATCTGGCATGCATTACGGAGACCTGGTTGGCCCAGAGGGCGGTGTCCCTCTGGTTGATCTGTGCCCTCCGGGTTTCTGTGTGCTACATCAGCCTCGGGCTCAGGGCAGGGGCGGTGGGGTGGCGGTGGTTATACAGGAGACCTTATGTCTGCGGGAGACCACTGTTGTCCAGATAGGCGGGAGTGAGTCCCTTCTCATGAGATGTGGCCCTCGGGTTCAGTTGGGCCTTTTGCTAACATACCTGGCGCCCAGCTGTGTAGCAATGGCCCTGCCTGAGCTGATCGACACCCTCTCAGGGTTGACGGTGGAGTTTCCCAGACTTATAGTTCTGGGCGACTTCAACCTGCCTTCCCTGGGAGAGTCGTCAGAGTTAGCTCGGGAGTTCATGGCTTCCATGACAGCCATGGACGTGACCCAAGTAATTCAGGGCCCGACTCATGGGGGGGGTCACACTCTCAACCTGGTTTTTCTATCTGGGCAATGGTTGGATGATTTGGGAGGGGGCTTGCCAACTATTGTCCCCCTGTCATGGTCCAATCATTATCTCCTGTGGCTGGTCTTCTGCTATGTCACCCCCCCCACCGCTGGGCTGCGGAACCAACCAGGTGGTTCCGCCCCAGGTGCCTAATGGACCCAGAACGGTTCCAGATGGCGCTTGGGTCTTTACCTATCTCCCTCACTCACAGCCCAGCCGGTGCCTTGGTGGAGGCCTAGGAAAGGGCTGCCACCGAGGCACTTGACTGTGTTGTACCCTTGCGACCCCTGACCCGGCACAGATCCTGTTGGGCCCCATGGTTTTCTGTGGAGCTCCGGGAGATGAAGCGTCGGAGACGGGGCCTAGAGAGTGGTTGGAGGTCCACCCGGTCTGAATCTGACCAATTGCGACTAAGAGCCTTCACAAGGTCTTACCTCGCGGCGATGAGGATGGCGAAGTCTAATTACTTCGCTGCCCTCATCGCGTCCGCAGATAATCGCCCGGTTTAGGGTGACTCACTCTCTCCTTGATCGGCAGATGAGGGAGGAACCCTTACAGGGGCAGGCTGAGGAGTTTAGTCATCATCTGACGGACAAAATCGCTCAGATCCGGACCGGTTTGGACTCTGACTGGGCAGAGTCTGACATGGAGGAATCAAGCGGTCTTGAGCATGTTATCTGGACTGAGTTCGACCCTGTTTCCCCCGATGACGTGGACAGGATCATGAGGAGACTGAGCTCCACCACTTGTTTACTGGACCCGTGCCCCTCCTGGCTGGTTTATGCGGCCCGGGAGGAGACACGAGGCTGGTTCCAAGCAGTAATAACTGCTTCCTTGAAGGAGGGCATCTTTCCCGCCGCCTTGAAGTGAGACCCCTCCTCAAGAAGCCTGCCCTGGACCCGGCTGTTTTAAATAACTACCGTCCGGTCTCCAACCTTCGCTTTTTGGTGAAGGTTGTTGAGAGTGTGGTGGCGCATCAGCTTCCTCTGTTCCTGGAGGAAACTGATTATCTTGACCCGTACCAATCGGGTTTCAGGCCCGGGTACAGCACGGAGACGGCATTGGTCGCGCTGGTGAATGATGTCTGGCGGGCTCGGGACAGGGGATGTTCCTCTGTCCTAGTCCTATTAGACCTCTCAGCAGCTTTTGATACCATCGACCATGGTATCCTACTGCGGCGTCTCAGGGGGTTGGGAGTGGGAGGCACTGTTTTACAGTGGTTCTCCTCCTATCTCCTGGGCCGCTCGCAGTCGGTGTTGACGGGAGGGCAGAGGTCCGCCCCGAGGTCTCTCGTTTGTGGAGTCCCTCAGGGGTCGGTCCTCTCTCCCCTCCTGTTCAACATCTACATGAAACCGCTGGGTGAGATCATTCGTGGTTTCGGGGTGGGGTATCATCAGTACGCTGATGATACCCAACTTTTTCTTTCCACCCCGAACCAACCCAGTGATGCACTCAATGTGATGTCCCATTGCCTGGAGGTGGTCCGGGTTTGGATGGGGAGAAACAGGCTTCGTCTCAATCCTGCCAAGACTGAGTGGCTGTGCATACCGGCATCTCAGGTTAGCCAGGCTGTTCCATCATTAATGATGGGGGGTGAGGTGTTAACCCCCTTCGATAGGGCTCGCAACTTGGGCGTCCTCTTGGATTCACGGCTCAGCTTTGAAGACCATATAGGAGCCGTGACCAGGGGGGCTTTTGCCCAGGTTCGCCTGGTGCGCCAGCTGCGGCCCTTTCTGGACCGAGATACCCTACGCACAGTCACCCATGTGCTCGTGACCTCCCGGCTAGACTACTGCAACGCTCTCTACATGGAGCTGCCCTTGAGGACCACTTGGAGGCTTCAACTGGTGCAGAATGCAGCCGTGCGAGTTGTGATGGGAGTTTCCCGATATTCCTGTGTAACACCTCTTCTCCACGAGCTGCACTGGCTTCCGGTTGCCCTCCGGGTGAGATTCAAGGTGCTGGTAATGACCTATGAAGCCCTAAATGGCTTGGGTCTGGATTATCTAAGGGAACACCTGCTGCCGGCATCAACTTCCAATCGTCCTGTGCGCTCCCACAGGGTACCGCCGGTTAAGGAATGCTGGCGGGTTATTCCCAGGGGAAGAGTGTTGTCTGTGGGCGCGCCGGCCCTATGGAACCAACTTCCCACGGAACCTAGGACTGCCCCCGACCTTCGTTCATTTCGCCGGGACCTGAAAACTTGGCTCTTCAAGCTTTCTGGCCCAGACTGAGGGGTTTTAATTTTAATTGGGGTTTAGTTTTAAATTTCGGGGACTTGAATTAATTGTTTTAACTTATTTTAATTTTTGTATGTTATGCTTTTAATTTTCCCTGTAAGCCGCCCTGAGTCCTACGGGAATAGGGCGGTATATAAATTTAATAAAATAAAATAAATAAAATAAATAAACCAAATGTTTCCCGTAGTTGCAGATCAGACCTGCACAATGATCTGGAGTAATTTTGGACCACTCCTCTTTACAAAACTGTTTCAGTGTAGCAATATTCTTGGGATGTCTGGTGTGAATTGCTCTCTTAAGGTCATGCCACAGCATTTCAATCGGGTTGAGGTCAGGACTCTGGGCCACTCCAGAAGGCGTATTCTGTTCTGTTGAAGCCATTGTTCTGTTGAATTACTTGTATGCTTTGGGTCATTGTCCTGTTGCATCACCCATCCTCTGCGGAGCTTCAGTTGGCGGACAGATGGTCATACGTTTTCCTGCAAAATGTCCTGATAAACTCTGGAATTCATTTTCCCATCAATGACAACAATCCGTCCAGGCCCTGAGGCAGCAAAGCAGCCCCAAACCATGATGCTCCCTCCACCATGTTTTACAGTGGGGATGAGGTTTTGATGTTGGTGTGCTGTGCCTTTTTTTCTCCACACATAGTGTTGTGTGTTTTTCCCAAACAACTCAATTTTGGTTTCATCTGTCCACGGTATATTTTGCCAGTAGTGCTGTGGAACATCCAGGTGCTCTTTTGCAAACTTCAAACGTGCTGCAATATTTTTTTTGGACAGCAATGGCTTCCTCCGTGGTGTCCTCCCATGTACTCCATTCTTGTTTAATATTTTCCTTATTGTAGATGTGTCAACAAAAAAGTTAGCATGTGCCAGAGATTTCTGTAGGTCTTTAGCTGACACTCTAGGATTCTTCTTTACCTCATTAAGCATTATGCGCTGTGCTCTTGCAGTCATTTTTACAGGA
Organism: Vipera ursinii; assembly: GCF_947247035.1. Taxonomy (NCBI): domain Eukaryota; kingdom Metazoa; phylum Chordata; class Lepidosauria; order Squamata; family Viperidae; genus Vipera; species Vipera ursinii. Next base: position 40,405,761 of record NC_139522.1, read on the forward strand.
CAACCACGCCTAGGGAGAGTAGCAACAGTGCTAAACTTTCTCCATTTGTAGACAGTCTGTCTTACCGTGGACACATGAACATCAAGGCTTTTGGAGATACTTTTCTAACCCTTTCCAGCTTCATGCAAGTCAACAATTCTTGATCGTAGGTCTTCTGAGAGCTCTTTTCTGCGAGGCATGGTTCACATCAGACAGTGCTTCTTGAGACCAGTAAATCCAAAACAGGTGTGTGTTTTTAAAGGGCAGGACAGCTGTCAGCAACACATCCAATATCATCACACTGATTGGAGTCAAGGTTGGCTCACTCCTGGCTCCAATTAGCTCTTGGAGAAGTCATTAGGCTAGGGGTTCACATACTTTTGCCACCCTGCACTGTGAATGTTTCCATCTTATGTTCAATTAAAACATGACAACAGCTAAAGTTTGTGTAGTATTATTTTAAGCAGACTGTGTTTTTCTATTGTTGTGACTTACATGACGTTTAGAGCGCATTTTATGGCCAATTCATGCAAAACTCCACCTAATCCCAAAGGGTTCACATACTTTTTCTTGCAACTGTAGTTAAGAAAGTCAAATACTTGGGAATATACCTAAAGATGTGCAACAATAAAAGAAGACAATTATATAAAACTATTAAAACAAATAAAACTAGGCTTGGAAAAATGGAAAAATTTACAACTCTCAATGTTAGGAAGAATAGCTACGGTAAAGATGAATGTTCTACCAAAACTATTGTTTCTATTCCAAACAATACCTATAAAAATAGAGAATTTTTTTAATGAGTTAAATGCATCGATTTTGAAATTTATCTGGCAAGGGAAAAAAGCTAAAATTAGACTGAAATTGTTACAAGAATCTAAAGAAAATGGAGGCTTTGGACTCCTGGACTGGGTCTTATATTACCAAGTATGTGCATTAACATGGTTAAAGGAATGGATGACTCTTAGACATAAAAGAGTATTATACTTAGAAAGGCATGACTTACAATTGGGATGGCACGCTTTTCTATGGTATGGGAAGAACAAAATTCATAGATATTTTCAAAATCATTATATAAGAAATGCTTTATTTTTAACATGGGGAAAAGATAAAAGTGAAAATCTATATGAAAATTCCAGGGTGGCTTTCAACAATGGAACTGTTCGCTCACCCAAATTTAATTTATCCTGTGAAAATTGTAACCTACAAAGATATCTTGAATATTGAAGGGAATTTAAAAAGTAAACAAGAGTTGGAAAAACAGGGCATTGATTTATCATGGCGGCCTCATTTACAAATACAAACAAGATATGAGAAAAATAACAAAATATATGGTTTTTGTAAAGAGCAGATGTTTGATCAGGTATTATTAATGTCAGACGAAAAACTGATTAAGAAATTGTATAATTTTTTGTTAAGCTTAAAGATGGAAGATGAACTAGTAAAAGAAACAATGATAACGGGCTAAAAGTTTTGGGCACAATATAGTTAGAAAACTGGCAAAACCTCTGGGAAAAAAACTCTAAAATAACAATGGCAACTGCATATAAAGAAAATCTATATAAAATGTTTCATAGATGGCACCTACCACTGGCCAGTCTAGCAAAAATGTTTAAAAATATGTCTAGCAATTGTTGGAAATGTAGGCAAAAACCAGACACATACTATCATCTTTGGTGGATGTGCCCTAAAGCAAAAAAAAAAATGGACAAAAATTTGTACTGTTAGAAAAAATGTTAGGAAAGCACGTAGATTTTAAGCCAGAACTATTTCTATTAGGTATAATCTCAGGAAAATATGAGAAAGAAAATGTATACTTAACGGTACATGTATTAACAGCAGCAAGAATTGTTTTTGCGCAGCATTGGAAAAATGAAGAAACACCATCTGAAGATGACATAATTAAGAAAATACTGGAATGTGCAGAAATGGATAGACTCACATTGAAGATTAAAGAAAAAGAAGATACAGAATATTTTCAAATATGGGATGTATTTTACCAATGGCTGGAAAAACAGGGTAGAGATTAGGATGTTACTGTATGTTATTAAGCTAAGACCCAGACAACATGTTGTTTAATAAGCATTTATGAATTGTAAACTTAAAAAAAGAAAACTAATAAAAAATATAAATAAAAAAACACAAAACTGTCTGAATCTGCTTGATCTACTCTACTGCTTCAAGACTGCAGGGCTGTTCCTTTCCTTATTTTTTCCCTGTAAGTCCCCATTTGCAAAATTAGTCCATTTTCTTTGGAAGGCAAAGTGAAAACTGCTTTGGGGACAAATTTCATTCATTACATGTTCCTAAAAAGTTTTAGTTGGAAGTTAATTTTCAAAATAGGATTTATTTCCAAGAAACATAACCTCATGGACATATCTCTCTTTGGAAGTAAGTATTTCAAAGATGCATTCCCTCCACATCATGACTTTATTATAACACAGTTGAAACCAGGTGCCCATTTCTGGTTCTAATAAACGTTGATCTTTAAAAAAATGTAACTGAAGGACTTCCGGATGGCAAGGCGTCGCCGGAGGCAGCCATTTCTTGGCTGTCAGCCTCGCGGCTCCGTAGAGCCGCCGAAAACAGCACCGATCAGCTGTTTCGGTGGCTCGGAAGCCCCCACCTCGGGAGAAGAGGAGGGGGTGAGCGTCCAGGTAGGGGTAGAGCTCTCCGGGGACGCAAGAACTTAGAGTTTTTGCGGCAGAAGGATTGAGCCCCCCCGAAGCCTGGGCATGCTCCGGACTGCGAGGCGTCTCTGCTCCGGGTTTTTTGGAGCAGAACAGGGCATTCGCAACCATCCCTGCTAGCAAGGAAGAGCTTTTGAGAACGAGGACGCAGGCAGAGCGATGCAGGAGATTTTGCTGAAGATGGTGTTCTGATCTTTAACTCAATGGACTTTGCTGAACTTGTAAGTGAAAGTCCGTAGCTAACAATAGTGGGTGAAAATGGCGGCTTTATCTTCTAAAGTTCCTCCTTTGGTGCAACAGTCTTCGGGGAAAACTTTATTTTCCCCTGTATCAGCTTTTACAGTAAAAGATTTGCAGAGTTTGCTGCAAGAGACTATGGAAAAGCAAATGCAACAATTTGTTGAGATAATGGAGAAAAAGTTGGAGGATAAGTTTACAGAGAAATTAGCAGAAATGAGAGCAGACATCACATCTGTAATGTCAAATATGGCTAAAAGCATTGAGATTTTGGATGAAAGAGTGGAAGATCTTGTTCAAAATGATATTAGAATGGAAGCCAAAATGACAGAAACTGAAAATATGATAGAGAAAATGGATTATGATTTGATTTCGACACAGTATTCTCAGATGGAGTTTGCTTTGAGAATCAGAGGCCTAAAAGAAAATCCTAAGGAAAATTTGACGAAAATGGTTTCTGAGGTTTTGGAAGGGGTGTTGGAGCGACCAGCAGATGAAATAATGGAAGATACAGATAAAATCTTCCGTGTTAATTCGTGGATTGCAAGACAAAGGAAATTACCCAGAGATGTGGTGGTTTATTTTACAAAGAGAAAGATTAGAAATGAAGTTATCCAGGCCTCCTATAATATTGATTTTGTAATGGATGAGCAAAAAGTTTTGATTTTAAAAGAGATTCCTGCAAGAATTTTAAGAAAAAGGAAGGAATTTGCTTTTTTGACACAAGAATTGAGACGACGTGATATTAAGTTTAGATGGCAAATACCAGAGGGTATGGTGGTGACTTATGAAGGTACAAGGCATTGTTTTACCACGGTGATTCAGGCACGTGACTTTTACAGTAATGTTTTAAAAGCAGTCCCCATACTGTCTTTGGAGTCTACAAAGAAAAAAGGTGACAGAGAGCCTCAACGTTCCAGAGAGAATCCACAAGATGTTGAAGGGTTAACGCAGACAGATGTGAAAGCTACAGGAGTGGGTCAAATTTCATCACCACGGGAGAAGGCCAGAAATTGGAAGAGGTGTGCTGCTTCTGGAAGAATGAAGCAAACCTGAGGATTTAGTTGCATAATTGCAAGAGATAATAATGTAATAAGGATGCTAGAAGGATTAAGTATTTGGGGATTCATTTTTCACCCTTATAAAATAATTATATAATATTTTGTGTTGCTTTAGTTTTAAGATGATTATGAAAATTTAATTGGGAAGATTTGTAGTAGTGTTTATTGATATTCTGTAGGTTATGCTTTGTTATTTGGATGGAAAGTTTTAAGCCTGGAAGGTAATGTATGGTATTTTAAGTTGTATAATACATTAGGAGAAGGAAAGGTTGTATAAACTTGGTTTTAGTATGTTAAAGTTTAGTTGGATAGAAGAATAGTTTTATAAAACTGATATAAATTGTTTTATGTGTGATTGAAATTAATTTCTAATACTTTTATGGGCAATATTGGAGTAGGTAATAGAATATAAGAATATAAGAATGATGTGATTATATAAAAAAATTTTAAGTTTGGAAGTAATCTATGGTATTTTAATTTGTATAATATATCAGGATAATATGAATTTAAAGCTTAGTTGGGAAGAAGAACAGCTTTAGACAATTGATATAAATTGTTTTATTTGTGATTGTTTTTATTGGGTAGATTGAAAAGTATTATCTTGTTTTTGAATAATTATTGATATGATGTATATATATATATGTTTGGAGTTTATCTATATGAGTTAAAGTTTGATAGTCTATATAGTTCAGGATTGTTTGCGTAAGTTAGATTATGATTGTTTGTATTTTTATACCCTGTATTCTGCTCTGGGAAGTGGGGGGGAGGGGAAAGGGAGGGAGGGGTTGGGGAGGGTTGGGGAGGGTTGGGGAGGGTGGGAGGGGAGGGGGCTGGGGGGGGTTCTTTTTCTTTTTTTTGTTGTTTGTTAAAGAAAAAATGTATTCTAAAACTTTTTAATAAAAAAAAAGTAACTGAAAACTAATCCACGTTAACATCAATAGAATTCTTTAAAAAGGGGGAGGAAACGAGAGCAAGACAGACCAACCATCAAGTAACACAGTGTACAGTGTGAGATTTTGTTCCAAAGTTTCTTTTCCTGCATAAAAGGCGGTTGCTATAGTTTAAAAAAAAATAGAAAAACACACACTTGAGCTGGGGGTAAAGGGAAAAAAATAAGGAAAATATGGCATGGAAAAAATGTTACACTGGATTTGCAAATGAAACTGGCTGTCTTAATTAAAAGGGATATACAAATAAACTATAAGAGTGACTTAGATAACTTTATTTTTGATTTACAAACGTTTTAAAGGAGTTTCTGAGAAGAGACAAAGAGAAAATGAAAGGAAATCAAGCTCTGGAATGCTATTTAAAGGGATTAAAGATCAAGATTGCTAAAAACAAAGGGAAGGAATATAAAATTGGTATATTTGATCAAGGTTAACATATATACAGTATGTTATTACTCCTAAATGTTAATGGGCTTTTGCTGATTAGGACTGAATGATGTGGCTTTAAGAATTTGTTTATAGGTAAGAGATGAGATATGGGAAGAAGAGTTCTTTTGTTGTAGTATCAGAAAAGGTTATAAGTTACTGAAATTGTTTGTACTTGCCATGATGAAGGGGGAAGTCATTTTTATACTGGATATCTATTTTTCTCCCTTTACTATTTTTTTCCTTTAAATTTTTAACTCTGCAGTTTTCTTTTTACTCTTATATTTTAGTTTGTCTTAATTTTTTAGCTTTGTATCTGTAAACTTTAATAAAAGTAGTATAAAAAAGTAAATCTTTATCACTATATCAGAAAGGCCTATTCTATGCTGATTCAGAATGTCCTGTTTAGTATTCATTAACTACTGCATTTGATGAAATACTATTCAGTGACAAAGTCTCATCTTGTTCCAATTCCTTGAAAATCTTAAATTCAAAAAAATCTTAAGCTTTGAGATATTCAAGAAATAGAAGATTCTTCTTTTCAAATAATTTGTACAACTTCGTGTTTGCTTTCTAATTTTCAGGAGGCTTAAAAATTACTATTGTGGTATTCCTGATGTTGTAATAGTAATGCTAATAAGGACAAAATATGACTCCTGCTGCAAAACTCCAGCTGCTTCTAAAGCAGACATGTCAAACACAAGGCCCGGGGGCCGGATCTGGCCCATGAAGTGGTTTCATGTGGCCCACGAAGCCATCCTGGAAACAGTGAGGGAACGGCCCCCACTGCCTTGGCCCTGGCCCAGAGACCCTCCTTCTGCCAGAGACCCTCAGATCTGTCCCACTCCTGCCCGGGCCCCCATAGGCACCCTTGATGCGAAAGATGTAGAGTTGGCCAGGCCCACCCAGTAAGCCACACCCACTCTAGCCATGCCCACCCAGTAGGCCACGCCCACCCTGGCCATACCCACCTGGCCCCCTGAGGGCAACCGCAATGCTGATGCGGCCCTCAATGAAACTGAGTTTGACACCCCTGTTCTAAAGCATCTTATAAAGTTCAAGTCTCACCAGTTCTCAAATGAGAAGATACTTAGTCTTTTAATTCACAAAAAAGTGAAAGATGTTGCATAGACTTCCTCAGAGCTTGTAATCACTTGGTGGCTTCCAACTATCATGGTATAGTTTTTATTGGTTTAGTAGTTTGTTGCATCTCTTTCCAGTGCTAGAATACCTAACTACTGTCACAAAGTAATGTTTTAAAAATCAAGTTGTTTGCACTGATTCCCAGATAACATTTAGACAAAGAGTAGAAGGAATATCCATGTTTAGTACAGAATTTAAAAGTCCTGAGATTAAAAGACATCATGTCTGTTCCAGCAGCACTACAAATTAATTTTGAACAAAATCACTCTCCATGCACCGTCCTAATATGGATCAGTTTCCTTTGCTCCCCTTCCTTGTGACTTTGATTTTTTGTGCTGCACCAGTATGAAACATCCCTTTCATCATGCCACCCCATAATCCCTTGAAAAACAGAGCAGCCATTACCAAAATGATAATGTGGCGAGGACAGAAGATGCCTGATTGGTCCCAATCCAAATCAAGGAAAGGTTCACTGGCTGGTTTCTCACCACTATGTGCAGAACCCTCCCTGACTGGTGAGTGCTCATTCTCCTCTTCCATGTCTGCAGCAGTTACAAATCTTAGATCTTGAGAGGAACAAGAAATCAATGACAGTCCAGATTTAAGTTCTTGTATTACATGGAGCTCTTCTATTTATACAGAACTGAGGGAATGCTACTACCTAATTTTGCACAAGTTACTCTCATATATTTCATCCTCAAGCCAGAGAATTTACCAGGTCCCAGAGGTTCCCCAAAAGCTTGCCTAAAACCCATCATTCAAAACAGAATCTAGTTCATAAATATGGAAATGGTAAGGAGAATTAAATTATAAAACCAGACAATAATTTCAGACTTAGCCAAAGCAGGAAAAATATCTTATTTATATACAAGGCCTAGTTTTGTAATGTGGGTACATATTAAAAAAAGTATAGCCCTCTACTATTCAAATTTGTGGCCCCACAATTTCCTAGAGTGAGTGGGGCAAAAAAAAAACTTGGCTTTTTTTTGGCTGGGGAGCAGCAAATGGATGACTTAAAGACTTGCACCTGTTTAAGGCAATTTCACCCAAACTCCTGAACTACCCTCCCAAAAGAAACACCAGAAATATCCACCTTTAAAGGCTTTAGGCCAGGGATGGCAAACCTATGGCACGCGTGCCACAGCCGGCACACGGAGCCGTCCCTGCTGGTACACGAGCCATTTTGGGCCTTAGTTGATTCCTTTTGTCACTGCACGTTTTTTATTGTTCGTCAGAAAAGTTCATTTCTAACTGTACATTTCCCCTGCTCTCTGCACCTGTTGTGATAACTTATCTGGTAACCATAGTGAATCCCATATGTTATGGTTTCAGTCTGTTTAGTGCGCATGTCTAGAAAAAGTTCTCACAGTTATTTCTTTATTGTCTTTCACTTTGCTGTTACTGTCTGTTACGTTAGGATGTAGTCAGCTAGCTCTCTTTATAATAAATATTTAGTTTTTATATTTTTGTAATTAAAAGGTATTTAGTAAGAATATGCGTCGTTTTTTTATTACCTTCCTTCATGCACATCATGCATCCTCTGAAGCACGGTCCTTCGCCCTCTACAAAGGTGATTTTTACCTTAACATTTTGGTGTCGAGGATGGTTTGATTTATGTTTTAGAGATGCATGTTTCTGCGGCTGTTATCAGTTAGTTAGTGCTAGCGAGGCAGTGGTGATTAACTGCTGAAACATGTCAGGAAGGAAGCCACGGCTGAAAAGGAGTCTGTCTGTGGGGCATCTCCCTTCAACTTTAAGAACTCCAATCGCTTCAGCCACACGCCTTGGAGAAGACGCACCTGCTCCTGTCGACGATGCAAGGTCAGTCACTCCTTTTTCTACTTTTCCAAGCTCCCTGGCAGCTGCTTTTGAGAATGTTCACACTCCAGGGGCTCAAGATGAATTTCAAAGGCTTGGAGCGAAACCTAAAGTTCAGCCGAAGAAAATTCCTTCTGCTCCTTCAAGCCCCAAGCAAACTATGCGAGATAGGACTATGCAAGGCTACTGTGAACAAATTGGGGGTTTTGAAAAGCGTTTGCAGCAGGCAAAGGAATATGTGTCAATGGTTCAGCAATATGAGAGGTGTTATGAGCAAGAACCGGCCATATTGCCACACCCACAAGAAGAAGCCATATTGCCTCCTTCTTCCCCAAAGCCAAAGTCACGCCCATCATTGAGTGTCATGCCAGACAAATGGGAACCGGAGGCTCCTATGTCACATGATTATGGGCTGTCCCAAAGGCCATACAGAGCCACAGTGATGCCTGAAGCAAATGTTATAGCACCATCTACTGGTGAAGCTGCATTAAGACATGAAGTGGAGCTCTCACTCTTGCAACTGTCCATGCAGGAATCTTTGCTCAGAGATACAAGATTTCTGCCGTTATCTGAGGCTCCAGCCCCTGATGGTGCTAGGATTCCTGTTACTATTGCTTCTCCTGTTAATATTGCTTCTATGCAAGTCCCTCTACCTGGCAGAACACAGCCATATTTAGCCCACACGCAATTGCCAACGGGTTCTTATATGCAAAGGCCAGTGTCATCTGCAGGTTATGTTACTGCACCAGCCCCAGAGCCAGCGCCTCCTGCTGGCCAGGGTGGAATAGCAGCTCAAACACAGTCACAGCCAGCACCCATACTACCGGCAGCTTCAATGCAACTGCCGCATGTCCAGGCACAGGCACAGACGCCACTGGTGCCCCCTGCAGGTTATGGTCGGATAGCACAACCTGCACAGCCAGTACCTCAATTGTATATTCCTCATCAAACACCTTCCATTGTACCACTGGCTGGTGATTCAAAATTAAAGAAGTCAGGACAGAATTACAGGGCATGGGTCAGTGAGGTTGGACTTTTGCTACGCAGAGAAGGTACTCACATGATGGTGTTTAATCCTCCTGCCCAGCCATGGACTCCTGACATATGGGACTTGGATAATAGAGCATGCACAACATTATTGATGTCAATGGACACTGAATTGCAGCTCACGTTTTCACAAGATGCAACTGCCCAACAAATTTGGACTCAGTTAGAGACATGTTATCAGCCTACATCAATTGAGTCTACATGTTTACTTTTGTCTGAGTTTCATGGTTCCAGATTAAAACCTGGTGAACATATTGGAGCACATTTGACTAAAATGAAAGGTATTAGAAAAGAACTGGGTGAAAAAGGCTATCCTATTGATGATTTTCAAATGATCAGCATTATCATTAATTCTTTGAATCATGAGTGGAAAGATGCTATTTCCAAGATCAATCAAGTGCCTATTGCTCAACGCACAGTGGATCATGTATGCAGAATTTTAACCGAAGAAGAGGCACTTATGCAAGCTGCGCCACATTTAAGGGAACCACCTGCATCAAGAGCTTCAGCGAGGCGTTCCTTCCGTGGAAGGACCTACGTTCCAAGGATGCCAAGATGCTACATCTGCAATCGTGTGGGACACGCCACCCGGGATTGTCCCCAACGAGTTCCAGCGCCTGTCACATACCAGCCCAGAGGAACAGATTCCAGAGGAGGCAGAGGTAGAGGTGGACGACAAGGTCATGGTCGTGGTTCCAGGCGTGATCCACAAGCTCCACTTGTCACATTGGTTGTGACCAACGATCCACAGCCTCAACCAGAGTACGACAGATGACTTCTTTGGACTTTGGACAGCGGAGCAGCATTACATGTTACCTACAGAAAAGAGCTTTACACAGAGATGCACGAGCCTGAACCTGAACTTCATGAACTTTACTCTTTTTTCAATCATCCTGTTCAGGTCATGGGAAAAGGAACTGTTTATATTGAAGAGCTTGGTGCATTCATTCCTGATGTTTACTATGTTCCGTCTGCCAGTAGTAATTTGCTTAGTCAGAGTCATTTGTCTAGGTTTTCTCATTTTCAGGTCCACCATCTTGAAAAAGCAAGTTATATAGTCAAAGACGGAGATATTGTTGCTGAAACCATGTTGATTGGTGGTGTTTATTACTTAAAACCAAAGTCTAAGCAGCAAGAGCAGGCAAGTATACCCGTTCCAAAAAGCACAGGCCCAGAGAGTGACGTCCCAGAGAGAGATCCTGTTGCTACTCCAAAGGTTCCTAATAATGATAAAAATACAAAAAAGACACAGGTTGATCACAGCAAGCCTGGGGTTCCTAATAAAAATGCTAATGTTGAGAATTCACTAACAGGTAAACCTTTGCATTCCAGGTGTATCCATAAGTGGCACAGAAGATTGGGTCATGCCAGTTTCCGTGTTCTGAAGAAGATGCCAGAGTTCGCAAGAGGTTTGGATCTAAAGGGGTGTAAGGTGTTCTTGGACTGTGCTGTCTGCAAGAAAGCCAAATCCAAAGCAGCAGCAATTCCAAAATGCGCTACACGCCTGTCAACACGCATTTTTGATTTGGTACACACTGACATAGTTGGTCCTTTTGCACCAACACTTGGTGGTAAAAGATATTTCTTGACAATCGTTGATAATTATTCTAGATATGGATATGTATATCCTATGAAAGAAAAATCTGAGACCTTTCAGATCTTTAAAGACTTTGCTAGTCTTGTCTATACCCAATTCGATGTCAACATTGCCAGAATCCAGAGTGATCGTGGTGCTGAATTCATGTCTCAGCGTTTCCAGGACTGGATGCGTGAGAATGGGATAGTACATCAGACATCTGCTCCTTATACTCCAGCTGAAAATGGAGTGGCAGAACGCAGAAATGGGGTTTTGCAAACCATGATGCGTTGCCTTCTTGAAGATGCCAACCTTGGTCTTCCATACTGGGGTGAAGCTATCAAATATGCTAACCATATCATCAACCGTACTTGGAGTAGTGTGATAAATCAGACCCCTTATTTCATGTTGTATGGACACAAGCCTGATCTCTCACATCTCCATGTTTTTGGTTCCTATGCTATGGTCAATATTCCTTTAGCCCAAAGAAAGAAAGGGGGTCCTGCAGCAAAAAGGATGAGATTTATGGGCATTGATGATAATTCAAAATGGAGCAAATACATTGACTCTCATCATGTTATTGTGGTTTCACAATCTGCTACTTTTGAGGAAGATGCTGACTGGTCCAGGATTCATTCTAATAGTCCTGGAGTTTATTTTCCTAGAGATGATGTTGCTGATGCCACGCAACCTGATGATCAAGATTCACAGGATAATGTTCCTTCCACGAGTTCTTCTCAACCTACTGTTCCGTCTTCGCAAGCCGCCGATGTTGCTGCTGGCGACGATGATGAAGACGAGGACGACACGGAAGAAGAATGGACGGTTGGCCCGAGACGTTCCAAGAGGACCACAAAGGGAATCCCTCCAAAATGGTATTCGTGGCAAGTAACAAAAACACCTATACCTTTGATTTGTAATGTTACACTTCCACCTGAGAAGTTCACACAGATCAAACATCTTCCTGAATCAGAACAAGATAAATGGTTTGAGGCAATGCAGGCTGAAATGGACAGTCTAAAGAAACTTCAAGTGTTTACGCCTGCAAGCCCTCCAGCAAACAAGAAAGTTATTGGTACTCGATGGGTCTACAGGATCAAAAAGAAGCCAAATGGTGAGTCGTTGTACAAGGCCAGACTCGTAGCCCAGGGTTTCGCTCAACGTTATCCTGAGGACTATACAAATACATACTCACCCACAGTGCGGACTGAAAGTGTGAAAATCGTATTAGCCACTGCAACTATCCTTGGCCTGGAAGTTTTCCAGTTCGATGTTGAAACGGCTTATCTACACGCTGATCTTGACGAGGACATCTACGTGAAAGGTCCTCCAGGTTTCCGACAGCAAGAAGGAGATACCTGGTTTCTACACAAAAGTCTTTATGGTCTGAAACAGTCTGGTTTAATGTGGTACTTATGTCTTTCTGACAAACTAAATTCAATGGGCTTTATTAAGTCCGAAACAGATGAATGCGTGTTTACTAAAAGATCCGGTAATAGGTATGAGATAATTCTTGTTTATGTCGATGATATTGTTTATATTGGTCCAAATAAGCAGATGAGTGAGGTTTTTGCTAAAGCTTTACAAAAGTTTTTCACATTGAAGTCTTTGGGATGTATTAACACTTATTTAGGTGTTCAAATTACCAAAACTCAGAAGGGGTTTAGTCTCACACAAGAAGATAAGATTGAACAACTGTTACATCACTGCAACATGGAGGATGCTAAGCCTGTGAGTATACCCATGCAAACTGACTTTCACATTTTGGCACATGAACCAAGTCCTGAGTTTGAAGATCAAACACTATATCGCTCAGTTATTGGGTCGCTGCTGTATATTAGTAGTTGGACTAGACCCGACATTGCACTTAGCGTTAATCTTCTATCACGACATGTAGGCAAGGCAAAACAGTTTCATTGGACATGTGTTAAAAAGTTAGTGAGGTATCTAAAACACACCAAAGACATGAAGTTGTTGTTGGAACCCACACATACTGATTATGCAGAGTTATGTTGTTATGCAGATTCAGATTAGGCGAGTGATAAGAAGTCACGGAAAAGTACATCAGGTTACATGATGTTCTTAAATGGATGTCCTGTTTACTGGCATGTGCGTAAACAGAATTTTGTTTCTTGTTCCTCTACAGAAGCTGAGTATGCTTGTGTGTCTGATGCATGCAATTCTTTAACCTGGTTTGATGCTTTAGTCACAGATATCTGGACACATCCGATTCGACCGATCACTGTGATGGAAGATAATGAATCTGTGGTTTATATTTCTGAAACACGTTTTACAGGTTCAAGGTCCAGACACATTGACATCCGATATCAAAACATAAGGCAACTGGTTAAACAAGGTTTTGTGACATTACAGTATGTGCCTACACATGATCAACTTGCTGATATGCTGAACAAACCACTTCCTACAGCCCAGCATGAGTATCTGCGTGAGAAGATGTGCCTTACTTGAGTCTTCACTTTGCTGACGAAAGAAGGGGAATGTCACTGCACGTTTTTTTTTGTTCGTCAGAAAAGTTCATTTCTAACTGTACATTTCCCCTGCTCTCTGCACCTGTTGTGATAACTTATCTGGTAACCATAGTGAATCCTATATGTTATGGTTTCAGTCTGTTTAGTGCGCATGTCTAGAAAAAGTTCTCACAGTTATTTCTTTATTGTCTTTCACTTTGCTGTTACTGTCTGTTACGTTAGGATGTAGTCAGCTAGCTCTCTTTATAATATATATTTAGTTTTTATATTTTTGTAATTAAAAGGTATTTAGTAAGATTATGTGTCATTTTTTATTACCTTCCTTCATGCACATCATGCATCCTCTGAAGCACGGTCCTTCGCCCTCTACAAATGTGGTTTATACCTTGACACCTTTGTCCTCTTCGCGCATGCCCAGTGTTTCACGCACTCTGCGCATGTGCAGCTTTTGTGCTCTCTGTGCATGCACAGCTTTTGTGCTCTGTGCATGTGCAAAGAGCTGCGTATGCGCAGTCTGGAATAGGCGAGAGGATAAAAGCAGCAAATTGCGGAGGACGCAGCATTTGCAGCAGAAAGTGAGGGAGAGAGAGGACCAGTGGACAGTGAATGAGCAAGCAAGCAAGCAACCAACCAACCAATTGAGCGAGCCAACAGCGGTAAGTTGCAGCGGCGGAGGCAGAGCAGTAGTGGCGGGGAGGCAAAATGTTAATGGCGGCTGGGGGCGGGTGTGTTAGACGTTTAGTGCCAGCCATTGGCAGTTCCCCAAAAGGGTCATCAGATGGAGGCAAAGAGGCTTCTTTGCTTCCACTGATGAGCCAAGGGTCTCGGACCCACAACCCCATTGGTGAGAGTGTTTTATGGTCAAGGAGGGGCCAAGACCCCCCATAAATACCTCTGCACGAGGGGCTGCTCTTTGTTCTAGTCTTCTAGTTCTATTTCAGCTTCTAGTCTCCTCTCCTAGCTCTTAGTCCTTCTTTTAGTCATGTTATGCTAGCTTGTTTTATTTTATTTCTCTCTTACATGCAGGCATGAATGCTTTCATGCCAAGTATTTCTTTCTCTTTGATCTATCATGAATAAAGATAACATGATTGCATCTCTGCGTGATGCCTTTGCTTGGAAGCACCTTTAACGATTCATTGTGAGAACACCTCACAGGGTGGGACTGTCTTGGCTAGTGTTCCCCACAAGAGGTCACCCTCCCCTGCCGGGGCCTTGCTTACACGGGTGGTGGTTAACTTGCGCTGGAAGCAGCGAGCTCTGGGGAGGTATTCCATCTCCCTCTGCCTTGGTGGTTGCGCACGGAGCTAGCGGGGAGCAGGAGTCTGCTGGCAGCTTCCACCTGTCGGGCTGACCAGGCGGCACACTTGGTTTCCCGGTGTGCTGCGAATGGCGGGGTGTGAGGAAGCTGTGCCTGCCAGAAGCACAAGGATGGCGGGGACGGCAAAGATGGTGGCGGCGGGGACGGCAAAGATGGCGGTGGCAGGGAGGGCAAAGATGGCGGCAGCGCAGGTGGCTGTGGTGAAGTGTGTCCTCACCGCTGGCCCTGGCCGCAGGAGCGCCCTTTGTTGCATTGCTTTTTCTTCATTCGATCCGAGCGCAGCTTGGCAAGCCAGAGGATTTGCAGCTCCCCGCAGGATCTTAGGGACGGGATGGGACAGGACCCGATGCGCCCTGCCTGGCAGCGAGCCCGGCAGTGAGCCCAGCAGCCTCCATCTCGTTTCTCTGTACTGCGCGCTTAAAACGAGGAAAGGAGAGAGAGAGAGAGACGAGTGATTTATTGGAAGTTTTATTAATCACCCAGAGGAATCCCGAGCTGGGATCTTGATTAGCATAGTGCCCGCCCCCTTGTTTATGTTGTTGCAGAGCGCACGTGGGTGGAGGGGAAGAGTCCAAAGCGAGAAAGTGAGTGAGGGGGGGAGGGACAGGGGTGGCGGCAGCGTCCAACCCACGCAAGCTAGGCACCACCTGTGTGATGTGGGGTAGGACGGCAAGCTGCTGACGTCATCGCCTGATGACCAGGGAATCCCCCTGAGCTGACTGCCAAGCAGCTGAGGCTCCTGGCGCTGCGCTACCTTTCTCTCTTGCCGCCGAACAGCTGGGGCTCCGGGCAGCATACTGACTGCTCTCTCTCCGGCCGCTGAACAGCTGAGGCTCCCAGCTGCATGCTGAACTGCTGGCAATGACACCAACGGGCCAGAGAACCCCTGGGTTCTGCTTGCTGATCAGATGGAGCCCTGTTGGCCATATACCTTCGGGGCAGCGCTCAGGAAAGCGGAGGGAGTGGTCCAGGCCAATGGACAGGACCTGGATGGCCAGCTGGAGGAGGGAGGCGGAGGCCAGCGATGCTGGTTTTAGGGACGGGCCCGGATGCTGGCTGGTTGGAAGGGGGGTGCAGCTAAGAGGATTGCCTGTATGTAAGGCGCTGGGAGCAAGTCACTCCCAGTGCTGACTTTATTTGCTGTTATTTGCCGTCAATAAACACTGGTCAGAATGTTCCTGCCTAGCCAGCTACCTTGTTGACCATCATTTGTCATCTGTGGGACCAGGGCTGGTAATTCTTGTAAATAGAATTAAATTTATAATTTTACTATTTCTGATGGGTTGAGCATTCTTGTTCTCCATTTAAGAGTTCAAGCCAATCATTTTTGGAGTTGCAGCCCTCCATTTTCCATCTAAGCTTCGGTGTCTTCATCTCGGAGGTCCCGGTGGAGCTGGGAGGAGCCGCGGCTTGGAGGGCTCCGAATGGTGGATCCTCGGGGCCGATAGAGCCGCGGCCTAGAGTGGCCTCTGATACTCCCATATGCTTTGTAATGGAGGTTGACTTGGCGTTGGGATAGAACGGCGGAGTGATCGACAGCGAGCGGAATGGGAGCGTTTTGCTGGCTCGTGGCCTCTGCGCGGTCTGTGGAGGATTGTTTGAAGTTACTTTTGTCTGTTCTCGACCGGGGAGACCTGCGGCTGGCGTGGGATTGCCTGACTTCTGATGCTATGTGTGGCTGGCTGGGCGACATGCTTTTTGCTTTCCGGTTCCCAGCTCCCTGCATCGGGGTCCATCTAGCTGCTGTCCTGCTCCCCCCGCTTTGCTCTTCCCGCCTTGAGATGAACCACGCTCTCCAACCTAACTATGGTTACCTCCAGGTTAAGCCTGATAGCTGCTGCTCTTCTCCTTCTCTCTCTATGGTCCCTACTGTAGCAAGAAGGTCTTGGACGAGCCTCCGTGAGAGGGTGGCTTGTATGTACTATCATCAATACCAACCAATTACCATCTGCTGCCTCCCTAGAGGTGAGAGATCTAGGGAGGTATGCCTTACTGGGTTGGTATTTGTCCATCCCATGATAGATCCGGGCCCTTCGTGAGAGGGAGGTGCCTGTTCTATTTTGGAAGTCATCTGATTGGTACCCAGCTCAGTGGCAGGGAGCTGGTGAATTGGACACCCTTGACCTTCCAGCTTTTCAACTTTAGACTGATGGACTGCCTGACTGGACTCCCCCGGACTAATGGTTTTATCTTATTCCAGCACAGATTTATTGGCGCTCAGGGGTGCCCCCCTCTCCTGGGCGCGACCCGCCTTCCTCTCCATCGTTCTTCTTGATGACGGGCCCAACTATTGGGACCC
This sequence comes from Vipera ursinii, assembly GCF_947247035.1. NCBI lineage: Eukaryota > Metazoa > Chordata > Lepidosauria > Squamata > Viperidae > Vipera > Vipera ursinii. The sequence continues at coordinate 40,422,793 of NC_139522.1, forward strand.
CGAGAGATGGCTGGGCAGGGACAGGAGCCTCCTTCCCAAATTTAACAAGAGGCACCTGGTGTGTTTTTTAGCTAAATATTTTGTGGGGTTAGGGAGGGGGGTGGGTTTACAGGTTCGGTTGGAAACTAGGGGGGTTCCACCAACCGTTTCTCAGACCAGGTTGAGGATTGATCGCGCCGTGGTGGGGGTTGGGCTGGGGGCCTACGGGGCCCCAGAGCGGGGTGTGGGATTGCCTATTCCCATGGCGGTAGGGAATGGCCGCAGGTGTATGAACAGAGGGCCATATCAATATCCGGGAGTGCGTCCCCGCTGTCTCCAAGTGGTGATGCGCTCCGACCCTCTGATTTCAGCCTGTGGTACCGGGAGCGAGGATGAACAGCCACCTGAGCTCAGGCTCGTGTATTTCAATGCCAGGTCCGTAATGAATAAGGCACCTCTCATTCGGGAGCTGATTGAGGAGGAGCATGCGGACCTGGCTTGCATTACGGAGACCTGGTTGGGCCCAGAGGGCGGGGTCCCCCTGGTTGATTTTTGCCCATCAGGCTTCCAGGTGCTGCACCAGCCTCGGGCTCAGGGTAGGGGAGGTGGGGTGGCAGTAGCTGTGAGGGAGACCTTATGTCCGCGGGAGGCCACCACAGTCCAGATAGTCGGGTGTGAGTCCCTCCTCCTGAGATGTGGCCCTAGAGCTCAGTTGGGCTTGCTGCTGGTGTACGTTTCGCCTAGTCGCGTAGCAGCAGCCCTGCCTGAGCTTCTCGATATCCTCTCAGGGTTGGTGGTTGAGTTCCCCAAACTTATAGTTTTGGGTGACTTCAACCTACCATCCCTGGGGGGATCATCTGAGTTAGCTCGGGAGTTCATGGCTTCCATGACGGCCATGGACCTGATGCAAGTTATTCAGGGCCCAACTCATGGGGGGGGTCACACGCTCGATCTGGTTTTTCTATCTGGACAGTGGTTAGATGATCTCGGGGGAGGGTTCCCCAATTATTACACCCCTGTCATGGACCGATCATCATCTCCTGCGGTTGGTCTTCCATTTTGCCACTCCCCGTCGTGGGGTTGCTGAGCCAATAAGATGGTTCCGTCCTAGGCGCCTGATGGACCCTGAGCGGTTCCAGATGGCGCTTGGGCCCCCACCTGCCTCCTTTGCTCACAGCTCGGTCGATGCCCTAGTGGAAGCCTGGGAAAGGGCAGCCACAGAGGCACTCGTCCAAGTTGTACCCATCTGGCCCTTCTCCATGGAGCTCCGGGAGATGAAGCGTCGGAGACGGGGCCTAGAGAGCTGTTGGAGATCCAGCCGATCCGAATCCGACCGGTTACGACTGAGGTCCTTTACGAGAACTTATCTCACGGCAATGAGGGTGGCAAGGTCTAACCACTTTGCCACCCTCATCGCGTCCGCAGATAACCGCCCGGCTGCCCTGTTTAGAGTAACTCGCTCTCTCCTTAATCAGGAGGTGAGGGAGGAACCCTTGCAGGGTCGAGCTGAGGAGTTTAGTCGATTTCTGTCGGACAAAATCGCTTGGATCCGGACCGGTCTGGACTCCGACTGGGCAGAGTCTGACGATGAGGTTACGGGCAGCCTTGTCGATGTAATGTGGGAAGAGTTCGACCCTGTGACTCCTGAAGAAGTGGACAAGATCATGGGGAAGCTGAGCTCCACCACGTGTTTGTTGGACCCGTGTCCCTCCTGGCTGACTTATGCGGCCCGGGATGGGACACGAAGCTGGCTCCAGGCAGTGATTACTGCCTCTTTGAGTGAGGGTAGCTTTCCCGCCGCCTTGAAGGAGGCGGTGGTGAGACCCCTCCTCAAGAAACCTGCCTTGGACCCAGCAATATTAAACAACTTTCGTCCGGTCTCCAACCTTCGCTTTCTTGCGAAGGTTGTTGAGAGCGTGGTGGCGCAACAGCTCCCTTTGTTCTTGGATGAAGCGGATTATTTAGACCCGTACCAATCGGGTTTCAGGCCCGGGTACAGCACGGAGACGGCATTGGTCGCGCTGGTGAATGATCTCTGGCGGGCTCAGGACAGGGGCTGTTCCTCTGTCCTAGTCCTTTTAGACCTCTCAGCGGCTTTTGATACCATCGACCATGGTATCCTGCTGCGACGTCTCAGGGGGTTAGGAGTGGGAGGCACAGTTCTCCAGTGGTTCTCCTCCTAACTTCTGGGACGCTCGCAGTTGGTGTTGGCAGGGGGCCAGAGATCGACCTTGAGACCTCTCATTTGTGGAGTTCCTCAGGGATCGGTTCTCTCACCTCTCCTGTTCAACATCTACATGAAACCGCTGGGTGAGATCATTCGTGGTTTTGGAGTTGGGTATCATCAATATGCTGATGATACCCAGCTTTTTATTTCGACCCCAAACCACCCCAGTGATGCCCTCGATGTGATGTCCCATTGCCTGGAGGCGGTCCAGGTCTGGATGGGGAGGAACAGGCTTCGACTCAACCCTGACAAGACTGAGTGGCTGTTCGTACCGGCATCCCGGGAAATTCCGATTATCCCATCTCTGGCCATGGGGGGTGAGCTATTACCCCCGTAGATAGGGCGCGCAACTTCGGGGTCCTTCTAGATTCATAGCTCTCTTTGGAAGAGCATATTGGAGCTGTGACTAGGGGGACCTTTGCCCAGGTTTGCATGGTGCGCTAGCTGCGACCCTATCTAGACCGGGATGCCTTGCGTACAGTCACTCATGCGCTCGTGACTTCTCGTCTAGTCTACTGTAATGCTCTCTACATGGGGCTGCCCTTGAAGTCCACTCTGAGGCTCCAACTGGTGCAGAATGCAGCCGCGCGAGTTGTGCTGGGGGTTTCCCGATACTCCCATGTTACACCTTTGCTCCGCGAGCTGCATTGGCTGCCGGTTGTCCTCCGGGTGAGATTCAAGGTGTTAGTAATGACTTATAAAGCCCTAAATGGCATGGGTCCGGATTACCTACGGCAACACCTGCGGCCGGCGTCAACTTCCCTCCGTCCAGTGCGCTCCCACAGAGAGGGCCTCCTCAGGGTGCCTCCGATCAAAGAATGTCGATTGGTGGCCCCCAGGGGGAGAGTGTTCTCTGTGGGCGCGCCAGACCTATGAAACCGCTTGCCGGTTGAGCTCCGGATGGCCCCCGACCTTCGCTCCTTCCGGCGCGATCTAAAAACGTATCTATTCGAGCAATCTGACCTGGTCTGATGGGTTAGGGTTGGGGTTTTAATACGTTTTAATTATTGTTTTAACCTTGGGCATTTATTTAATCGTTTTTAACTTTTGTATCCTGTTTCTGTATTTATTGCCCTGTACACCGCCCTGAGTCCTTCAGGAGAATGGCGGTATAAAAATATAATAAATAAATAAATAAATTGTTCTGTTAAAACTGGTTTAATTCTTCCATTTCTTTCATTTTGTTCCCTTAAAACTAGTTTGATTCTTCCATTTATAATTTAAAGTGGTTTGATTGCATTTATTTCCATTTATCCTCTTAAAACTGGTTTAATTCTTCCATTTATTTATTTCTGATCCAGGAAACCTAACCTCCATGCCATTTCTCACTCTTCTTATTCCTTTCTGCTTTGCTTTTTATTCCCTCTCTTATATATTTTCTTTCATCTTCACTGAAAGAAAATCCCTGCAGGTCCCGACTATAAAGTTCAAATGAAAGCAGCCTGTTTTTATCTATTATTTACTAACACTGTATAATGGTGGGGTGGGGGGCTGCCTTGCCTCAGCTTGCTGCCAAGCTTCTTTGGGTGGTGGCAATGGGGGGGGCTGGTGTCTGAAGCTGCCTCAGCTGGCCGCTGGGCTCAGCAGGCCCCAACGAGGCAGCATTCGCACTCACCACTCACCGGCTGTCCAGCCCCGATTTCTCTGCTGTTGTGATTCAGGGTCAGCCTGTGGGTTCAGCAGTTGGGTCGGACGATTCAGAGAAGGAGGAGGAGGAGGGGTTTGGAGAGCCTGCAGAGGACAGTTCTGAGGCTTCGCAGAGCTCTCAGCCAGGCCCCTCCCATCTGGTTACTACGCAGAACTAGCTGTGTGAGCCTGACAGCGTGGATGAAGATGACCCACAGCTGGCCCTGTTCAAGGACGCCTGACGCAGGAGGCAGTCAATCAGGAGTAAACAGAGGAAGGCAATGGGGCACCTCGGAAGGAGGCAGAGAAAAGCCACGCCTTGAACTGTTTAAAAGGGGAATGTGTGGGAGGGCTGGTTTGCTGAAGGCAACCGTTTGAATAGCTCCTGTTTTAGTGGTTCGTATTTTGTTTTGCTCAGTTTGCTCTGTTTTGGATCTGTTTTGTGTAAATAAATTTGGCGGGCTTACTTCCAGCCTTTTGCCTTTTGTAAAGGGGTTGTCCCTGCCTTCTCTGCAGGGCTGGTAGTAGGCTGGAACAGAACATCTGCTATTTTCAGTATCTGTTAAAATGAAGGAGTACTTTTCCAACAACCTGTAAAATCCAAGACACTGCTTTCATTGTTTAATTCCACCCTCCTAGATTTTTTATTCAGGGAATATCCATTTCTTTAGTGTTAACTAATATTGTTAGTTATTTAGAGTTAGATTTGTATTGGTTGCTTCATTTTTTTTGTGTGTGTTTTTTTTAGACTCCAAGTCTTGTATACCCACCCAAAAATGATGACAGCCGGCAACCGGTTCGTGTGTGCGGTGCTTCCGGACGCGCAGGGACAGTCTGCTTCCTGCTGTTTCTTTCTTCTTTGGAGGACCCTGAAAAGGGTCAAAAATCACCCCGGAGGGGTGATTATCGAGAGGAGGACTTCCCTGCGATCGCGGAAGGACGGCAGCCCTCCGCTGGAATCCGGGATCATCTCATTTGGCCCGACGAAGAGGAGACCGGCCATAAAGATGGCCATTCACTAAGCCGCTCCCTGCCGAAAGCCAAAAGTACTACCTAGCACTAAGAAGCAATCTGGAGGACCTGGGTGAGCTTTTACCTTTCCTTTTTCCTTAATCATCTTCCTGTGGGACTTTCCTGAAAATCTCCTTCCCCTTGTTTTGAGAAAACAGCGAATATCTACTTTGGGAACAAATCTTAAAGCCTCAAAGTTACAAAAGAAATTCAATTAATTCAGCAAAGAATTTAAGCAATTTCATATGTATCTACTAAAAAGCGTCTTTTTGTTACTGGGGATTCACTATCCCATTTTCTCTCTAAACTGTGAATTAAAGAAAAAATTTGGACTAATTTTGGACTAAGTTCTATATTAATTTGGAAAAAGAAAAAAAAAACTTACATTATATGTTATATGTTATTGATTACATCTTGTGGCGTAACCTGGTACAGCAAGTAAATTTCCTTTTTCTGTTGTGAGAGCTGACTGAGTAACAAAGCTGTTGATGATGAGTGTGGGAACACCTGGCACTGATTACAATGCTTCAGGAGGTGGAAAATCTTTGACTATTATTAAAACAGCCTCCATGGAAGATTTAACTGCAAACAACAACGAAATGGATGAATACATCACGCCACTTGATTATAAACTGATACTGGACACGATCTTGGCAATGACAGAGCAAATTAAAGCCAAACTGCAAGAAAAATATGACAACTTAAAGCCACCAAATCAAACTCTGAATTGAGGAAAAGATAACCCAAAACCAAATAGAAGAAGTGGAAATGAACATCAAAATCAGAGATTTTAAAGAACAACAAAAGCAACCTACAGAAAACCTTAAAGTCCAAACTTTAATGGTAACTACAAAACTTACAAGCCAAAAAACAGCACCTGAACAAAGCAACATCAAGAGTGAAGATACTAAAGGCCTCCAAATATACTATATTGAGAATTCAATTAATCCCATGACAACCATAATACCAGCTACTACTTTCTACCTAACCCAGATAGAATTGGAAGTTCAAAAAGACTTGACTGATTTAATGACAACTATATTATATCAACCACCAAAAACCGAATTATCAAAGCAAAAATGCAATGGCTACAAAGGGGACATCTTCCTTGCAAAACTGACATTTGTATATGCTCCCTGGATTCAAATAAGGGGTATAGGAGGAAAGGAAGATACATTTGAGTATTTAAAGATACCAAGAGCGAAGTATGATTGGCACAAAAGGAAGCTAAGAGTTAGATTTAAAAAACTGAACTTGTTTCTCTTTTGGGATTCCTAAAGATAGACTATAAAAATATCTTTCTATGGATCAAGGGGAATCTCAAAAAAAATAGCACCGATTTTATATTTAGCTTTTAGGTCTGTAAAGGAAATATAACTCCGAATCATGTTATAGAATTTGGAATGACATATCAAAAGATAGTATGTTAATAATTGATGTACGGTTAAGATGATTTATAAAATATTCAGTGGCTATTTTTGAACTATAGTATAGAATCTAGAATTTTAAGATGAAAACTAGACTTTAATGGTAAAACATAAGAATGTTTTGTAATGACCAATATAAGTTTTGTAGACAAAAGAACTATTCTTTATTGAAATAGGGAATTGTGGGTTACCCAAAATTAAGCTTTTTTCTATATACTATAGGCTATTCTAGAATATCCTATTGCAATTAGATAAAATTTAAAAACAGGATATTGATATGTATTACTGAAAATGTATCTTGAATTTTATTGATTGACTGGGCTATAACTAGAAATATATTAACTTGTTTATTTTGACTATGTAATCACTAAGGGAATTAGAGAGGGCATCTCTGTTGATGTAACCTGAACTATTTACAACTGGTTATTTTTTATTTTAACTACTCAACCACCATATTGTTTCACAAATATATCTATATGTAAATGTTAAAAAATCAATAAAACTTGTATTTAAAAAAAAATGACAGCCAAAAAATCCAAAACAGACAGTGGAAGATCATTCCAAGAGGCCTGGACACAGTCATTTGGAGTGACTGAACGCAGTGGTAAAGCATTATGTGTCCTTTGCAACGGAAGTGTTGTGTGTCGCACATCAAGTGTCAGATGGCACTTTGAAACCAACCATAAAAATGTAGCCCAACTTGGTGATAATGAAAGGAAAGAGTTTATTGAAGGGAAATTGAGGAGCTATCATTCCCAGCATCTTAGTTTTTCCAACTATCTATCCAGAACCAATCATCTGACAGCTGCCAGTTTTAAAATTTCACTGTGCATAGCAAAACATGGTAAGTCCCTCTCTGATGGGGATATTATCAAAACGGCCATGTTGTCTGGGAGTGATTCTCTTTTTCATGATTTCCCAAACAAGGATAAAATCATGCAACACATATCTGAGATACCCCTGAGTAGAAACACAGTTAGAGTCCAGTACATGGCAAGTGATGTTAGTCAGCAGCTCACCACTGACTTATAAAAGGCAGCCTGTTACTCCATGTGCTTGGACGAAAGCACAGATATCAATAACCATGCAAGGCTGGCAGTAATTTTGCGTTATGCTGTTGGTGACACCATGAGAGAAGAGCTGCTGAAACTGATGTCTTTGCCTGAAAGAACACAAGGTATAGATATCTACAATGCTGTGAAAGAAGCTTTTCTATCACAAGATGTAAGACCAGAAAAGGTGGTTTCAATTACAAGTGATGGAGCACCTTCTATGGTGGGGGCAGCGTCTGTTTTCATACAGTTGTTTCTTCAAGAAACCAAACACAAAGTAATTCAGTTCCACTGCATCATTCACCAGGAAGCTCTCTGTGCCAAGGAAAGCAACAAACAATTTGACAATGTCCTCAAAGACATCACAAAAATAGTGAATTACATCATGGCTCGTGCTCTGAATTGTCGGCAATTTCAAGTACTACTTGAGGAGGTTCAGGCACAGTATGATTGTTTAATTATGTACAACAATGTCCGGTGGCTGAGCAGAGGACGAGTCCTTGAGAGATTTGTGGTCTGCTTGGATGAAATTCAGCTTTTTATGCATGAAAAAGGGCAAGAATATCCACAGCTCACTGATATGGCCTGGCTTACCAACCTCATGTTTTTTACAGACTTTACTCACCACTTCAGCCTGCTGAATAAACAATTACAAGGTGCAGGGAAAACAGCAGACAGAATGTTTTGTGATATCAAAACTTTTGAGAGAAAACTGCAGGTTTCTGAAAGAGACCTTGAAAGCGGGCAGCTGAAATATTTTCCTACTCTAAAAGTTCATTTAGAAAATTGTACAACATTTGCAGACAATCTGATAATCCATCAGGAAATCTACAAAGACTTTTCTAGCATTGTTGCAGCTGCAAAGGTAAATTTTAGTAACAGATTTTCAGAGTTCCGTAAAATGGAGACAACCCTGTGTTTTCTTACTGTTCCAGATAAAGCCAAATTTGAAGAACTTGATCTTTCCTGCTTAGAGTGGTTAGATTTAGGAAATCTGGAAATGGAGCTACTGGAATTCCAAGAACATGCTATCTGGAAAAATAAATTCTGTGACCTGCGTGAAACACTAGAGAAGATGGAACGGATGACAAAGGACAGCACAGTTAGTTCTGAGAATGAAATCTTGAAATTGTAGAATTCTCTGCCAGATCATTTTAAATGCATGAAAGCACTTGAGCTTGCTCTCCTTACTTTGGATCATCTTACGCTTGTGAGTAGCTGTTTTTAGCTATGAATTTTATCAAATCAGACAACAGAAGCAGACTAACAGATGACCTGAGTGCTGCATGTGTTGCTCTCAAAATTACAAACTATGAGCCAAGGGTAGATAAATTATCAGCACACATACAACAGCAAAAATCACATTAATTCTTTTACTTTTCAATAAAAACTTGTTTGTATCATTGAAAGCTCTGTTGTTGTGTTTTTTGGAGGTGGAGTGAGTGGGGAATTTTTACTTTTTGCCTCGTGCTGTTTTAAAAAGAATGCACTCCAATGCCCCCCTGCATAGCCAGAAGCCTTGTGCCATTTGCTGCTGTGCTCCCCCAGCCTCTTTCCCTTCCTTTGAAACAATCCCCCCAAATCCTCCCGTTCCTTCCTTCCGAATTAAAAAGAGAATAAGCCAAGTTTTTTCTTTTGGGGTCTTTACATATTTAACCTGCAGCTAGAAGGAAGTGGGGAAGAAAACCATCGCGAGACACTCTTCTGTTTTAACTTTTTTTTCCTTGTCACTTTTTGGAGTTTTCATCCTGCTTTTGTGAGAGGGCAGCGTTTGGGAGGGGGTGTAGCTGCCCTTCTCCTCAAAGCCATCAGCTTAGCAAGGTGGCCGCCTGCCAGCACTCTTCCCCCTCTTTGAGGCTTTCACGGGGGGGGGGCTGTTGGGTTTGCATTCCCCTCCCATCTGCTGGGTTGTTGCAGCAGGTTTTGGTCTCTTCTGTTGTGCTTTGAGGTTACCCACGAAAAACATTGGGGTGGGGGAAATCCCCACTCTAGTTACTAAGCTTGCTTAAACCTTCTTCCACCTCTTCCTCACCGGAGCCCCCCTTTGTGTGCAACCCCAGCCCCTGCTTCACCTTGACCCACGGCAATGGCACCCCTGTCCTGCCCTCTCCCTTGCCTCATCTCACCCTGCAGGATGAGCCTCCTACCCACTGCCCCACCCGCCAGAGAACCCCTTGATCTCCCCTAATCCTGCCTGCCCAGTCCCCACAGGCATCCCTCCCCAGGAGCGACATCAAGGTGGCCACGGCCACCCAGGCCATGCCCACCCATGCTACCATGACCACTGTAGCCATGCCTACTTGGTGGCCATGCCCACTTTAGTGGGCACACCCACTTGGTGGCCACGCCCTCAGCACTCGGCGATGCATAAGTGGGTGTCAGGTTGCAGTTTGGGTACTCGGACTCAAAAAGGTTCACGACCACTGGTTTAGGCCAACTTGCCACAGGACTTGCTGCGGCCAACTTGCCGCAGGACAATTCAATGCTGTATTAATCATTTCATTCAGTTACTTTTATTAGTGATGTTTTCATTGAAATTATTGTAACTCTTATTTATGGATTTACTTTATTATTATTGCCTATGGTTCTGTTGAAATTAATTTAACTTTTGTATTTGTTGAACTGTCCTGCAGTGAGTTGGCCGCAGCGAGTTGACCCATTCCACCTTTAAAGTATGGGTCTCACCACTCCATGCAAAATTTGGGTGGTCCTTAACACAACAAAAGTTGTGTACCCTTACCATAATGAGTAAAGAACGTACCCCATTGCCTTATATATAAGTCTAGTGAGACTAGATCTCAGTGGAGGTTCTTGGTACACTATACAGTAAGTGCCTTAAATCTGATACGTTGTGACAAGCTGCTAGAACACAACTGATCAAACAGGCCATTATCAAATTTAAAAATGCTTGAAAAAATACATTAAAGGGAAAAAGCTTTAGCTCTATATCAGGGGTCGGCAACCTGAAACAGTGAAAGAGCCATCGGAACCGGTTCCCTCACAAAAGAAAAAACTGGGAGCTGCAAAGGACGGCATGCGCGTGGATGCACAAAACAACAGGCTTGAGACAGAACAGTGGAGACAAGCAGCCGCCTTGCCCCCTCCGCTCTCATTCACTCGCCTTTGCTTGGAAAAGCTTCTCTCTCACTCTCATTCACTAATGTTTTGTTTGCAAAAGCTTCACTCTCGCTTCTCATTCCCTCACTTTTGCTCTAAAAAGCCTCTTTCACACTCTCATTCACTCACACTGCTCAAAAAACGTTTTTCTCTCGCTCTCATTCACTCACCAACTCAAAAGGCCAGCCGCGGCACCTCCATTGACTTCCATGGGTACGCTTGGCAATTAATTACTGCTGCTTTTTCACTTGCTGCTTTTCACTTGACTTGCCCCATTCTCTCTGCGGAGGCTTGAATGGGGCGACAAGCCGCTTGCCGCCCCGTTCTCTCTGCAGAGGCTTGCAGGGCTGCTTCAAGCGGTTTGCCGCCCCGTTCTCTCTGCGGAGGCTTGCAGGGCTGCTTCAAGTGGTTTGCCGCCCCGTTCTCTCTGCGGAGGCTTGCAGAACTGCTGCCTTCGGCTGCTTTTCTTTTGGGGGATCCAGCCTCTGCCGCCCCCTTCTCTCAGCATCCTGAGACTGGCTGCCCCCAACCGCACAGCAGGTAGAAATAGGGCCCACTCACCTTTCCAGTCCTCCCGTCTCTTCCTCTGCTTCCTCCGCTGCCGCCCTTTGCAGTCTGAAGAAGCAAAGAGGTTTGTGGGCAGTCCCACAAACGGCTTGAGAAGTTCAACCAATCAATTCAAACTTTGGGAGGGTTTTTTGTGAGCATTTTGAATTGATTGAACTTTTTTACTCCCACTTTTTTTTCAAAACTGCACATGGCGGAGGACTGGGAGCCACAGGAGACGGCTTAAAGAGCCGCAGGAGACAGCTTAAAGAGCTGCATGCGGCTCTGGAGCCGCGGGTTGCCAACCTGTGCTCTATATACAGCTAGCTTAAATTTCAATGCTCATGGTCCCTTAAGTGATTAATTTTTCACGTACTAGCATAGAATAGATCTGCAAGAGACCTTGGAGGTCTTCTAGTCCAGTCCCCTGCTCAAGCAGGAGAACCTATACAATTTCAGACAAGTGACTGTCCAGTTTTTTTAAAAAAATCTCCAGTGATGGAGCTCCCACGATTTCTGAAGGCAAGCTGTTCCACTGGTTAATTGTCCTCACTGTTAGGAAGTTTCTCCTTAATTCCAGGTTGCTTCTCTCTTTGATCAGTTTCCAACCATTGTTTCTTGTCTTGCCCTCTAGAGCTTTGGAGAATAGTTTGACACACTCTTCTTTGTGGCAGCCCCTCAAATACTGGAATACTGCCATCATGTAGCCCGTTTCTTCTTTAGACTAGCCAAGTCCTGCAGCTGTTCTTCATATGTTTTAAGTCTCCAGGCCTTCGATTATTTTAGTTACTCTTGTCTGAACTTTTTCCAAGGTCTCAACATCTTTTTTGTAGTATGGTGACGAAACTTGTTTGCAGTATTCCAGGTGTGGTCTTGGGTTTTATAAAGCAGTACTAATACTTTACATGATCTTGATTCTATGCCTGTTTATGCAACCCAGGATTTATTAGCTTTTTTGGCTGCTGCTGCACACTGCTGGCTCATAGTGAAGTGATCGTCTACTAGGACTCTTGGCTGCTGCTGCACACTGCTGGCTCATAGTGAAGTGATCGTCCACTAGGACTCCAAGGTCACAGTTGCTGTTTTTGAGACAGGTCTTGCCTAATCTGTACTTAATTTGATTTTTCCTGCCTAAATGTAAAACTTTTGCTTTTCTCCACATTAAAACTCATTTTGTTGGATAGGGCCCATTGTTCAAGTTTGTCAAGATCTTTTTGGATCCTGAGCTTGTCTTCTGGAGTGTTGGCTATTCCTGCCAGTTTGGTGTCATCTGCAAATTTGACAAGTTCTTCTATTCCCTCATCGAAGTCATTAATGAAGATATTGAAGAGTACTGGGCCTAAGACAGAGCCTTGTGGTACCCCACTGCTTAATTCTCTCCACGTGTATGTAGTACCATTGAGGACTACTTGCTGATTATGGTTTGTCAACCAGCTACAGATCCATCTGATGATGTTGTTGTCTATTCCAGCTTTTTCTAGCTTACTAAGCAGCACGTTGTGGTCTACTATGTCAAATGCCTTACTGAAGTCTAAGTATACTATGTCCACAGCGTTTCGCTGGTGTACTAATTCAGGTCTTTTCAACTTTTTCACCCATTGTACCACTTTTAGGATATGGCAACATCCGAGTACCACCAGTCGCCTAGCAAGGAGTCAAAAACTTGAGGACCAAAAAAAAAGGAAAAAAGTGATGAAGTACAGGTAGTCGACTTACCTGTTCGCTTAGTGCAGGCCTTTTCAACCAGTGGTACGGGTACCACCTGTGGTACATTAGCACCTAGCAGGTGGTATGCAACCATCCTAGAAAAGTGGTAGCGGGGGAGGGGAATGAGCTGAGCCAGTGGTAGCACCGCAGAAGCCTGAGCGAGGGATGGCTGGAGCTCCAGCTGGATGTCGGTGCTGATCCTGGCGCTTCTGCTGAGCCCAGAAGAAGCACCGATCAGCTGGAATCTTGCAGCATCTCCAGGGTCTTGTGATTTACATTCAGATGCTTGGCAACTGATTCATATTTATGATGGTCACAGTGCCCCAGGGTCATGTGAAGTGACCAAAACCTGCTGCAACCATCCAGCAGAGGGAAGGGGAATAAAAACCAAACACCACCCCCACCCCACCCCCACTGCCAATCCTCAACAGAAATGCTCACAACAATGAAAACCTTGGACAGGAGGAAGAGCGCCGCCAGGCAGGCAGGCAGGTGTCTTGCTCGGCTGTGGCTTGGGGGGCACTTTTTCCAGTGCCATTGTAACTTCAAACAGTCACTAAGCCAGGGCTTTTCAACCTTTTCACCCATTGTACCACTTTTAGGTTATGGCAACATCCGAGTACCACCAGTCGCCTAGCAAGGTGTCAAAAACCTGAGGACCAAAAACAAAGAAAGAAAAAGAAAAAAGTGATAAAGTACAGGTAGTCCTCGACTTACAACAGTTCACTTGGCGACTGTTCGAAGTTACAGTGGCACTGAAAAAAGTGCCCCCCAAGCCACAGCCGAGCAAGACGCCTGTCTGCCTGCCCGGCAGTGCTCTTCCTCCTGTCCGAGGTTTTCATTGTTGTGTGCATTTCTGTTGAGGATTGGCAGGGGGTGGGGGGTGTTTGGTTTTTATTCCCGCCTGTTGGGTGGTTGCAGCAGGTTTTGGTCACTTCACATGACCCCGGGACACTGTGACCATCATAAATATGAATCAGTTGCCAAGCATCTGAATGTAAATCACAAGACCCTGGAGATGCTGCAAAATTCCAGCTGGTCGGCACTTCTTCTGGGCTCAGCAGAAGCGCTAGGATCATTGCCAAGCTCCAGCTGGAGCCTGGCGCTCATCCTGGCTCTTCCGCTGAGCCCTAACAGCCCTGCAGCTCCAGCCATCTCTCGCTCAGGCTTGTGTGGTGTTGCCACTGGTTCAGCTCATTCCCCTTCCCTGCTACTTTTCTAGGATGGTCGCGTACCACCTGCCAGGTGCCAATGTACCACAGGTGGTACCCGTACCACTGGTTGAAAAGCCCTGTGTTAAATGTCTGTTGCTTCTTTGATTATTGTGTTTCCTTCTATGTGTGACATACCTCCATTTGGCTTCCTCCAAGGTTTTATCAGTAGGGTCAAATCCTCTGGGAGTTATTTGTTCATTATTTGGTTCGGTTTGGGTATAGCTTTCTTTCGTAGGTTGGAGTTTGGCTAGAGTTGCCGCTAAGTCCCTTACTTTTTCCTCTAATAGTTCACATAGTTTACATCTAATGCATGTATAATTTGGGTGGTTTTGGGGCATGAGCACATACATGGAACACGTATTGCATACAACAGTATCAGTCGCCCGTTCCATGAGTTTGTTTGAAAATCCCTCGTTTTGGTTGGTGGATGTGCTTTGCTGTTAGCCTTGTTTCTTCCTTCTCGGTTCTAGGTAATTGTGCCTATTTTTTTCCTATCCTTTTATCTGCCTGTTTGTGCTCATTTTTCTACCTTATTTATTTAACCTTCTTACTATTATGTTAGTTTTATTCATCCTTTTCTTCCCTCTATTTTATTTTACAGTTTTTGAGCTCCAACTCCTCTTTATTCTTTACTGGGGGTCTTCCCTCCCTTCCTATTGGGACCTCAAACTTAATTGTTGCCTTCACTTCCATTGCTCACTGCTCCGGCCTCTTTGTTGTTTTCTCTGCCAGCTCCCTTCTGTCTTTCGGTGCTTGTCTCTGCTCTAGTCAGGCCTCTTTTCAGCTTTCCGGTCGGCTCAGCTCTGCTGTCTGGTCTGTTCCTCTCAGCCGGCCACTCAGCTTGAGAGATCAGAGAGCTCTCTAGCTCCAAGCGTCTCTGTTGCTGCTGCTGCATTTCTCCCCCCCCCCCTTCAGAGGGATTGCTGTAGGCCTTTTGTCCTCTGCCAGACCAGGCTAGCAGGAAGCAGGGGAGGGTGCTGCTGATCTCGCTGGGGAGGGAACACTGATCCAATGCTCCACCTGAGGCAACTCTGCACTGGGGAGGGGTGCGGGGCTGGAAGGAGGCAGGGAGAGGGCTGTGGGAGTCAGGCTCTCTCTGCTTTGCTGGGCCCTGGGTCAGGTTGCCTGGCTGCCCCCTCGAGCTGGGCTGCCTTGATTGGGTTGTGAGCCTAGGCAATTGCTGAATAAATGCTGTGACCCATCGGTTTGCTGCTTCCAAACAGTCTCCCTCCTTGTCTGCTGTTCAGATGCCAGTTCACTGCTCTCAGTTGCCTTTTTTTCCAGCATTGGGCTGCTTAGCTGTGCTCTGGAGCTGGCTCTCCCGTTCTCTGTTGGCGGCTGCCTCCAACTCCACCTGCAGCCATTCATTCGCTGCATTCCTGTTTGCTGGTGTTTTCCTCCTTGCCCCAATTTCTTCTTTTCCTTTATCCTTTCTATCTTCCTTATCTAACTTTCTGCCTCTTTTTCTTCCCTTTTTCCCCTCTCCTAGTACCTTCCTACTTAGTTTGATTACTTCTCTCCCCATGATCTGATACTGCTTCCTACACTGCTGCCATCTCGGAAAAGAAAATCATGTTTAGTTGAATAAATCTATGCCTGAAGCTACTAAATCCTTTCCTACTGTAACTATCCATACCTCAATTATTTCCCTTTGCTGGACCACTCTTTTATGAAATAATTTTCTCTATTTTTTATAAATCCTGCAATTGCCCTTATGTTCACATCATTTACCCATCTCTCTCCCCAATTCTTTTCTCAAGGCTTGGTCTACTGCCTTAAAAAAATACCTCTAGAAAAAAATGAATGAGAGTCAGAAGGCCAAGAAGTGGCGTTATTTAGTGGTAGAGGACAGACTTCAAAATTGAAAGTTAAGAGAGTAAAAGGTTCTTCTCCAATCTCTGAATTCTGAAGATATTTAAGACCTGACTTTCTCACCTTTGATGAGGTGAGAATATACTATAGATTGATTGGGTTGTTGTCAGTGCCTCTTTTAGGTCGTCCAATCTTTGAATGATGTTAACTTGCTCAGGTTCTGGCAATGCACTGAATAGGTCAATCAACATTTCCTCTGGCACATCCTCAGCAGTTCCTGCAGCTGTGGGTAACACAGTTGTATATTGCTTCTTTGCTTTCTCAGGGTCAGTTCAGTTGCAGCAGTCTCAGGCTTAGTAGTGTGAGGGCTGTTGCAGCCTAGATTTAAAGCGACAGTTCCCTCTTGGTGACGCTGTTTCAGGAGTGGGCACACTTTTTCTGAGCAAAAGACCCTTATTGGAAATATTGAGAAAAAGCTCAGAAAGGGCTTCATTCTGAAGAGCATGGAGGGAATTGTGGGCTGCTTGAATGATAGGAGAATTCTCATACATTGTGTTCTTGCTGGCAGCCACTCTGCATGTAGTAGATCTATCAGAGTGAATTCACAGCGGAGCAGCTTGCTCAGGGACAGCCTAATAGCTTTTCTATTGCTCCAACGCCCTCTATTTACTCTCTTGTCATAAATTTGCAAAGTAACCTGGTTAGTTTGCAGACTGTAGTTATATTGGTCATCTCTTAGACTTTTGCCTGATTGAGTGTTTTCTCTGTAGGTGTTCAAATTTTTGGGAGGAGAACAAGGTCCTTCTCTACTTTCACCTTCTGAGTTAGCCATCCCATGTCTGTCCATGGTTATCCTCCCAAGTCCTTCCACAGTATTTGGGTGGCTCCTAACAAACTGCAAAAGACTCTTTCAGGCAATCGACCTTATCCATGACAATTGACAAGAGATCATATATTGAGTTTACAGTTTGAGCTGTAAGCAAACATTGTCTAGAGAGGAAGTCTGTCACATTTTCCCCCTTCAAATTTGCTACATCTCCCTCCTGTGTAAAAGAGGCTGTTGCCAGATTCCAAGGAGGGGAGCCATTCTCCAAGAGGGAGGAGGACAACTCCACACGCTGTCTGCTCTCCAGTTCGGTTTGTAAGTCCCATTCGAATGAGTCACATGAATTAAATTTATCTGATAAGGTGCCTGCGAATGAGTTACTTACTGGAGCAGACTGTCTGTTTGCAATATAATCCTCCATTTTCTGCTGCTTCAAAGGCTTGGATATACTTTCTGCTGCAGAGTGCTGTCTTTTCCTTCTTTTCCCCATTCAGGTTTGTTAAAACAGGTTTAAAAATAAGTTTAAAACTATGGTTTAAAAGGTTGAAATGGGTTAAAAATGGGTTTAAAAAGTTTAAAAGAGGTAGGTTAAAATACAATATTAAAAGATGTTAAAATAAAAATAAAGTAAAATAAAATAAAACTTTTACTTTTGGAGGAGCTCTTTACAGCCTTTGCTGCCTCTCCACCATCTTGGCTCCGCCCCCTCAAAAATCCCGAGAATATACTAGATCCAAATAGGTTTATTTTTCAATTCTTTTTTATTAAACCAATTACTTGGCAGATATGTACAGACCTTTGCTAGACTTTCATCCTATGTGAGAAGACCTACATAAGAAGCTTGAAACAATGTTTATTTATATATCTTAAGTCAATTATCCAACTGCTTTATTTACAGTTACTTTATTTCTAAAAACTCATTCCAGCATTACACTGTAATATTTTCTTAAGATCCCCCAAGGAAAGTTTCCTATTACCTTTTACCCTTTCAAATCTTGTCGTTCCACTTTGCACCTTCTGCATTTCACATTAAGACCACACACAAATCTGTCCATTCTGTTTTTTTAAAGCTGGAGTCCGAGATGGCGCTGCCTTGGGAGGAGAGGCGATAGACGGCCGAGCCTCTTGTTGTTTTTCAGGCCTGCGGCGATATTCTGCCTTTTCCAGCCCTGGAGAGGCTGGGAGAAGCGGAGGGGGCATCTTTGGAGGCGAGGTGTGATGCAATCACCTCGCTGGAAAAAGGAAAACACCCCGAGGATCCGGAGGCTTGAAAGAGGGCCGCAGTTTGGCAGCCCCGAAGCCAATGACTCGGCAGTTTGAGAAAAAGCAGGGAAGTGAGAAAGAGTGGAAGTGAGTTTAAAGACTTTCTGAGCGAGCGTGCCGGCGGGGTGCTAAGCAGAAGTGAAAGGAGCGGCAGCCAGTTATCGGGGGTGGTTTTGGCAACAAATATTTTTCTTTTCTTCTTTTCTTTTCTTTTCTTTTTTCTTTTTTTTGTTACCCCTTTTGTCTTTTGCTGCCGTGAATGCTGATTAGAGGCTTAAATGGACTTGTCTACGAATATGACATGATTGGTGGAAGCTTTCTCTTCCCTGAAAAAGTTAGTGTATTGCTTTGCGGACTTATAGAAACTGACGGATATTGATGTGACTCCTTCTTTCTTTTTTTTCTTCTACCTAAAGAGCGGAAGTGAAATTATTAGAAGGAAGTACGGGCTTTGTGATAAAGTTTCTGGGAAGGAGTCAACCTGTGGTGTACAGTAGTGTGGAGAAACCTCCTGGGACAAACTGAAATGTCTTTAACGACAACGTCAACTAAAACCTTAAGGAAGGCCCCTACCTTGACAGCAGTGGCCTCTCCGGTTACGACGCCACCAGCAGTTAGGAAGTTGATGGAGAACCTACCAGCGACAGAAAAATCTGCTACAATTCAAGGGATTTATACGATGTTACAAAATATGCAGGACATAATGGAGAGGAATTTTGACAGCTTGAAGGCTGAGTTGGGGGACATGAGAGAGGAGATGAAGGAAATTAAAGGAAAATTGGGTGCAGTCCAGGTGACTCTGGATACGCATGAAGAGCGAATTAAAACAGTAGAAAAGGACTCTGAGAATATGGAGAAGCGGATGGAGAAATGGGAGCACAGGTGCACGCAAGCATCCAAGAAGCTGGAAGATGATATGGTGTACCTGGAGATGGAGAAAGCGGCTTTTTTTTGCTCTTCCAAAATGTTATGGAAGACAGAGAAGAACAGCTGGAAGAAGTGGTAGGAGAAATGATTGCAGACCTGGTGGGGAAAGAGAAAAAAGAGGTTCGGTGCGATATTGATGAGGCTTTTCGAGTTTATACCAATTATGCCAGGCGATACAGCCTCCCTAGGGAAGTGCATGTTAGGTTTACCAAAAAGGTGCTTAGAGATGAAGTGCTTCATAGAGCTAGAGATCAACCAATTCAGTATAAAGGCCGTCCGGTTACAATTCTTAAGCAACTGCCAAGAAGGGTCCGAGAGCAACGTCAACGCTATCAATTTGTTACTTTGCAATTGAGGAAAAAAGGTGTGACATATAAATGGCTGCTTCCAGAGGGGCTCCTGGTGATGTGGGAAGACCGAAAGATAAAGATTGAGAGTCTACACGACGCACAAGATTTCTATAAAAACTTTTGTGGGACTAGTGATCAGGAGAGTGATGGAGAAGTGGAGAGTAGAAGTCAGAGGGAGGAGAGGAATCTGGGGGGAGTGGAAGGGGGAGGGGGGGAGTGGGGTGGAGAGGGAAAGGGAGAAGAATATAAGAGGGTAACTAGACAGACTACCAAATCTAAGGCTCCACGTAAGTAAGGATGTGTCAAGGGGTGAATTTTTTGACACTCAATGTTAATGGTCTCAATGCTCCTGTTAAGAGAAAAAATATCTTAACTAGATTAAGGAAATGTGGAGCTGATGTATTATGCCTTCAGGAAACTCATATTAAGAAAAGCCAAATTAATTTGTTGAGTTACTCTAAACTAGGGAAATTATTTGTAGCATCTGCTGAGGAGAAAAAGAAAGGTGTAGCAATGTATGTTGAGGAGTACTTGTGTCCTAAAGAATTATGGGCGGACCCGGAGGGGAGAAGCCTGATGCTGGAGATAGAAATGGTGGGAAGCAAAGTGTTACTGGTAGGCATATATGCACCTAATAATAATCAGGGAGACTTTTTCCAGAAAATATATCAGAAAATATTAGATCTGGAGTATGAGCAGATGTGTCTCTTGGGGGACTTTAATGCGGTGGTAGATAGGGCTAAGGATTACAAAACAGGGAGGGTTGATTTGAAGAAGAAAAAAGGGAAAGATAGGAGGGTCTTACCCAAAGTATTTAGGGATATGTGTGAAGAATTTGGCCTTAGGGATATATGGCGTGTGATTAACCCAGCCTCTCAACGTTATACCTACTACTCCCCCAGGCATAACTCATGGTCTAGGTTGGATATGGTATGGTTGTCGGATGGGCTGATACCTTTTGCAAAAGATGCCATGATTTTGACGAACAAATGGGCGGACCATTACATTGATAAGGGGGAGTAGAGTGAGGAGTAGATGGATGATGAGCCTGGAGATCCTGAAGGATACGGTTTTTGTACAAAAAATTAAACAAGAGATGAGTCTGTTTTTTTTAGAAAATAGGACGGAAGGGATACCCCTACGAATAGTTTGGGATACGGCTAAAGCTTATTTGAGAGGCTTGATAATAAAACAGATGGCAGTTAAATGTAGGAAGGAGGAGGAAAGTAGGAGGGAAATTGTTGAGCAACTTACTAAGGCAGAGAAGGCTCTCCAGGTAAACCCACAGAAAGTTTACGGGAAGCAGCAGGTGGATTTTTGGAGGCATAAACTCAACCTTGTGGACCAAGAGAAAATAGCACGTCAAATTAGGGTGGCAAGGCAGAACTATTTTGAATATGCCAATAAACCAGGGAGATGGCTTAGCTATAGAATAAGGAAAGAGAAGGAAAGTAGAAGAATTGAGCAGTTAGAGGATAAGAGGGGGACACTGATAGGGGATAAAGAAGGGATAGAAAAGATAGCGATTGAGTTTTTTACAGAATTATATCAGGAAGAAAAGGTTCCTGAGGAGAGGATTAAATAATACCTGACGGAGTCAGACCTTCCTAAGTTATTTCCTAATGAGAAAGAGGCCTTAGATCAGGAGATAACAATAGCAGAAATTGAAAAAGCGGTCAGACAACAGAAATGTCAGAAAACCCCAGGCACTGATGGAATTCCTGCAGAATTGTATAAGGTATTAGTGGAATCGTTGGGAAAACATATGAAAGATCTATTTAATGAAATTTTGGATGAGGCTATAGTCCCGCAAACTTGGTTGGAGGCAAATATTAGTTTGATTCCTAAGGATGACTTCCCTTCGAAGCATATTAAAAATTATAGGCCAATATCCCTTCTTAATTCAGATTATAAAATATTTGCAACAATAATTGCAGATAGATTAAAAATTTACTTAAACCAATTCATACATACAGACCAGAATGGGTTCCTTCCCACTAGACAAATAAAAGATAATCTCAGAATTATATTAAATGTTCTGGAGTATTATGAAAGCCGACCAGATAAACAATTAGCTTTAATATTTATCGATGCTCTAAAAGCATTTGATAGGGTTAATTGGGATTTCCTGATGTGTCAGTTGGAACATGGGACTTCAATCAAGCTTGTCTGAAGACAGTTCTCCCTAAGTTTGTACAGTATGTGCAAGTTTCCACCAGAGGGAAGAACACTTTGGACCACGTGTATTCCAATCTGAAACAGGCATACAGAGCTTTTCCTCTTCCCCACCTGGGTACATCTGACCATCTTTCACTCCTGTTGTGCCCAAAATATGTTCCTCTCAGGAAAAGGACTCAGGCAGTCACAAAAAGGGTCAGAACCTGGCCAGTGGGTGCTCTCAGTCAGTTGCAGGACTGCTTTGAAACCACTGACTAGAGTGTATTTGAAGAACAAGATCCAAATTCATATACAGATGCCGTACTCTCTTATATTAGAACATGCACTGACGGTGTAACAATGGATAAGTGCATTAGAGTTTATGGGAACTGTAAACCCTGGATGACTGCAGAGATACGAACACTCCTGAGAGCCCAGGATTCTGCCTTTAAGGCAGGGGACAGGGACAGATACAGAGAGGCCAGGGCAAATCTCAGAAGAGGCATTAGGATGGCAAAACAACAATACAAACAAAAGGTGGAGAACCATTTAGTGAACAACGATCCGAGGCAAGTATGGCAGGGACTGCAGCACTTAATCAACTATAAGGGCAGCACGAGGAGCATGGCAAACACCGATGCCTCATTGGCTGAGGAGCTGAATATCTTCTTCGCCCGCTATGAGGTTAAAAGACCAGACCCCGTAGCCTCTGCTGGCCGGCCTTCTGACTCTCAGCCATTCACCCTGTGTGAACACCAAGTGAGAGCTGTATTGAAGGCTGTGAATCCAAGCAAAGCCGCAGGCCCAGATGGGGTGCTGGGGATAGTGGTCAGGAATTGTGCCGATCAATTAGCAGGGGTCCTGACAAGGATTTTTAACATCTCCTTGCAAACGGCATGTGTACCATCATGCTTGAAGGCAGCTACCATTGTCCCAGTCCCCAAGAAAACTGCAGTTGAGTGCCTGAATGACTACAGACCTATTGCATTAACGTCTGTAGTCATGAAATGCTTCGAAAGATTGGTTCTCCAACATCTTAGGACATGCCTCCCACTGGACTTTGATAAACATCAATTTGCCTACAGGGGAAACAGGTCGACAGACGATGCCATAGCTACTGCTTTACACTCTGTAGCAAGTCATCTCGAGAAACCTGGAAGTTACGTCAGGATGCTTTTTGTTGACTACAGCTCGGCTTTCAACACCATTTTGCCGAGCATTCTCATCGAAAAGCTGACTGACTTAAAATTCTCCCCCGCTATCTGCGATTGGATTCAAGACTTTCTTAGGGATCGGGTACAAACAGTGAGGGTCGGGTCTGCTTTGTCCACTCCCCTGAAGCTTTGCACCGGCACGCCACAGGGCTGTGTGCTTAGCCCCTACCTGTACTCTTTATACACTTATGATTGTGTATCATCTAAACCCATCCACTGCGATAATCAAGTTCGCAGATGATACAACTGTGGTGGGTCTTATTACAGGTGGGGATGAGACAGCATATAGGGCGGAGGTACAAAAACTATCCATATGGTGTAGTAACAACAACTTGCACCTAAACATCGGCAAGACGAAAGAGATGGTGTTAGACTTCCGGAGAAAAAAAAAGGAGGAACCTGCCCCACTTTACATCGAGGAGGACTGTGTAGAGAGTTTCCTCCTTTAAATTTCTGGGAGTCTACCTCTGTGAAGATCTGACCTGGAAAGTTAACACAACCCAGGTGGCTAGAAAGGCCCAACAGAGGTTTCACTTTCTTAGGATCTTGCGGAAGAACAGGGTAGAACAACAGCTAATGACCCTCTTTTACCGGTCTACCATAGAGAGCGTCCTCTCGTATGGTATTGTGGTTTGGTATGCTGGTCTGACAGCCGCGGACAGGAAAGTATTACAGAGGGTAGTGAGCACAGCACAAGACATTGTCGGCTGTTCCCTGACACCACTGGATGACATCGCCAGGGCTCGTTGCCTTGGAAGAGTGAGGAAGATTCTCAGGGATGACTCACACCCTGGACAGTATCTCTTTACTCTACTACCATCCGGTAGGAGATACAGGAATATAGCCAGCCGTACCAACAGGCTGAAAAATAGCTTTTATCCGTGGGCTGTTAGGCTTTTAAATGGGACATAATCTTATGCAGAATTGACTTGGGAGACCGGTGTGTGGTGTAGTTGGTTCACATGGTGTGGTAGGATGGAGGGTTTGTTGTCACTGTGTGTTGGGGGGAGAGAGCACGGGGGGAGGCTCAGTTAATCTCAATGTACACATGTTGTACTTTGACAATAAAGGTTTATTTATTTATTTATATGGAGTTTGGGGCTAAATTCTGTAATATGATTAAAGCAATCTATACTAAGCAGGAAACAAGATTGTTGATAAATGGGAATTTAACTGACAAATTTGATATCTGTAAGGGCACTAGGCAGGGTTGTCCACTCTCCCCACTTTTATTTATCCTAACATTAGAACCCCTACTGAGAATAATAAGGAAAGATGAGGAGATTACTGGGCTTCAGATAAGAGACCAAATTTATAAACTGCAGGCGTTTGCAGATGATATGGTCTTCGTTTTGGAAAACCCTCTGGAATCCAGCACGGCTTTACTAAAAAGGATTGAGGAATTTGGAAACGTGGCTGGTCTGAAAGTAAATAAAGATAAGACAAATATATTGACGAAAAATCTTTCAAATAGAAGTAAACAGATGTTAGAGGACACTACAGGGTTTAAAATCGTGAAGAAGGTGAAATATTTAGGAATCTGGTTGACCGGAAGATGTTCAAGTATTAATAATACTAATACTAATACTAATACTAATGATAATAATAATAATAATAATAATAATAATAATAATAATAATAATAATAATAATAATAATAATAATAATAATAATAATAAAGTTGGAAGGGACCTTGGAGGTCATCTAGTCCAACCCCCTGCTCAGGCAGGAAACCTTATACCATTTCAGGCAAATGGCTGTCCAGTCTCTTCTTAAAAACCTCCAGTGTTGGAGCATTCACCACCTCTGGAGGCAGGTTGTTCCACTGGTTAATTGTTCTAACTGTCAGGAAGTTTCTCCTTAGTTCTAGGTTGCTTCTCTCCTTTTTGAGTTTCCATCCGTTGCTTCTTGTCCTGCCTTCAGGTGCTTTGGAGAATAGCTTGACTCCCTCTTCTTTGGGGCAGCCCCTGAGATATTGGAACACTGCTATCATGTCACCCCTCACCCTTCTCTTCATTAAACTACACATACCCAATTCCAGCAACCGTTCCCTATATGTTTTAGCCTCCAGCCCCCTAATCATCTTGGTTGCTCTTCTCTGTACCCTTTCTAGAGTCTCAACATCTTTTTTACATCGTGGTGACCAAAACTGGATGCAGTATTCCAGGTGTGGCCTTACCAAAGCATTGTAAAGTGGTATTAGTACTTCACTTGATCTTGATTCTATCCCTCTGTTAATTCAAAATTACTGATACAAACAAAAATGGACCTGGGAAAATGGGGTAGGATACAGTTGTCATTATTAGGAAGGGTAGCCACGGTGAAATCTTATGTTTTGCCGAAATGGAATTTTCTTTTTCAGACAGCACCAGTTAAACTTTCGCTGAAATTTTTAAAAGAGTTAGAGGGGGTAGTTTCTAGATTTGTTTGGCAGGGGAAACGGCCCAGGATTGGGAAAAAATGATGCAAGAAATTAAGGAAAGAGGGGGCCTTGGCTTACCGAACTGGGAACTTTACTATCAGGCTGCCCTCTTAGTTTGGGGCAAGGAATGGATAAGTCTAAGGAATAATCGATTGTTGAGTTTGGAAGGATTTGATTTGCTGCAGGGATGGCATGCAGCTCTTTGGCGGGAAGGTACTCCTCCAAGCAAACAGTTTACTCGCCACTACATGAGGGACATACTGATTCGGAATTGGGATAAGATAAGGACTACGTACTATGCGCAAATTCCGTGTTGGTTATCAACTTTGGAAGCCTTGACCCATCCGACCCTACTCAAGAAGGGAAGAAGACCAACTTATAAAGAACTTTTAGATAGCAGGGGAGAACTCAAAACACGACAAGATCTGGCTCAGCAAGGGCTTCAATTGGAGTGGTGGGCCTACCTGCAGATCCAGTCAAGGTATAAGAAGGATAAGGAAGGAAGGGGTATTTATCTGAATCTGCAGGAATTAGATAAGATTCTGCTGGGTCCGGAGAAAGGGATGATATCTAAGTGCTATAAATTGTTGCGAACTAGGGTAGTAGGGGAGGAGGTGGTAAAAGATGCGATGATTGCCTGGGGGAAGAATTTTGGTCATGCACTTCCACTTGAGAAATGGGAAGAGATTTGGTGGACTAATATGAGGCTGGTGGTTTCCACGTCATATAAGGAGAACATATACAAAATGCTTTATAGATGGCATCTCCCTCCGGCTAGACTTTCCAAAATGTTCCCCGGATTGTCGGCCGATTGTTGGAAGTGTGGTAAAGGGATTGGCACATACTATCACTTATGGTGGACATGTCCGGAAGTGGTTAGATATTGGATGAGGATCCAAAAATGGATAGAGGAAATCACAGGGTGTTTAGTTGATCTTAAACCAGAGACGTATCTGCTTGGCTCCAGGCCTGGAAATATTAAGAAGGAAATATGGTATTTGGTTTTACATATCTTAACGGCGGCAAGGATGGGGTATGCTCAATTTTGGAAGGCAAATCATACCCCGCCGGATGAACTTATAATTAGGAGAATACTTGATTGTGCAGAAGCAGACACATTGACCAAGAAGTTGAAGGGTAAAGAAGAGACACCAGCATTTCTATCATGGAATAAATGGTATATTTGGATGGATAAAAGATTAAAGAAATGAGGGTGGCTTGGAGGTTGGTCAAAAATGAAGTGATATTGTCTTTGTTAATGAATAAGCTTTGGAGTTGAATGGTTCTAAGAGACTTAATGAGTGGAATATAATTGTTAGTTTAGAAGTAGATATAATGTGAAATTTTTGAAATGGTTTTCAATTTTTTGATTTCTTCATTTTTTGTATATTGTAAATGTGTTTTTTTGTCTTTGTTGGTGTATGGTGTGTTTTTAACACAAAATGTAAATAAAGATTCATTTATAACAAAAAACAAATCTGTCCATTCTATTCAATGCTTATCTGGAATTCCAACATTCTGATCTCACCTTGTTCAATCTAGACGTTATTCCAACCATTTACTAAGACTCTCATTCACCTATTAACAATACTATATATTGATCAGCATATTAGGCTTTCCAATCACCATCAATGTGCCAATTTTAGTTATCATTTGACACTTCATTTTAACCCCACTCAACCTCCTGTGCTATACTACTCACAGACATCTCACAGACATCAGAAATATTTTTGACCACAGTTGCACCTCGGCTCTTCAACCTCCTATTATACAATTTATGTTATTATACACCTTAACTGTAATAAAATGTGTTTTGCACACATACACTTTACTTAATCTCATACTTATCTAGGTAAAATGATGGTAGATGGGCTGCTGAGGGCCTGAAAATTTCTGCCATTCAGAGTAAATTGTACAGACTAGGCACTAAGCAGTTTGCTCGGTATTTGCATTATTTTCTCCTCTGGTCATATTGTGTCCTGACCCCAATTAATCTAATCCCCTTCCTGCCCTGCACAAATGCCATAGTAAGAATTTGGCCAAATGTTATTCAACTATAGATAGGTGAGTAGGTTTCCTTTAGATTTTTTTTTAATTACAGCTTTTATAAACATGCTCCCAATCAAATCCTCAGTCTGTGCCCTCAAGAGTTACTACATCCCCCCTCTTTCAGACTAGTAGGCCCCAAAGTCCAACGTGTCCATACCTAAACACATGCCACAAAATTAAGGGTAAGCACACCATGTCCTTCTTTTCCTGGATAAACGGTAACCTGATCAACGGGACCTGTCCCCGACATATGCAAGTCCCAAATGCCATCATCAACCTCATGCTCCGTTTACCATTTCCTTCCCCTCCACACTTCCAGGCGAGAGACCCTGTAAGTGAGGGAGCCAACCAAGGGCGTCCCCCCCTCCTTACTCTATATGCACTGCCTCCACTTCGAGGTGAGACCTCTGGTTGGTCCTGCCTTTCCCCCTTTCTTTTCCTTCCCCCTTTAGCAATTAACGGGCTCGCCCCACAGCCTTCTCTTACGTCACCGCAAAAATGACCCACACACATCTTTTTAGTGCTTGCTCCTGCATTGCGTACATCTAATTATGTCCCTTTCCTACAATGACGCTTTCTACACTCCCAACTCCAATCACAGTATCTGCTCTTCTCCCAACACGCCTCCCAAGCCCTTTCCATAATTACCCGGCTTCACCGGGAAGCTGGGCCCTTCCGTCCAGGAGGCGTGACCACCGCTGTCGAAAATGTCCAGGCCTGGCTTCCGTGGCAGCCATTTCACTCCTTTTGTCCTTACGGCGGGGAGGATAACCGAGAAGGGCGGCGCACGGGAGACCGACGAGCGTTCTGGGAGATGTAGTTGCGATTGGCAAGGTTCTTTAGCGAAGATGGAGGAAGCGTACTATAACTACCAGAGTGCCTCCAATCGTCTTAGATTCGTAGGACACACGGTACGATGGGAGATGCAGTACAGAAAATGTTATGGATGGGCCCGTATGAGAACAACTGATCCAGGAATGCTATGCAAGACTAAGGGGTTTTGTTGTTAGTTGTGTCCGACCCATCGCAACCCCATGGACAACGTTCCTCCAGGCCTACCTGTCCTCTACATTGTTAGACACAAAAATAGTCACAAATTGAAATCCACTCTGAGTTGCAAATAGAAGTTTATTATGTTGTAGAAAGAAGAGACTCACGCCAGCTCTTCAGGAAGGGAAAAGTTTGATGTGCAGGTTCAGAAGGCTTGAACAAAGCAAAAGTCTGAACCCCGAAGGGCTCACAAACAGACATTTTTATACACCTCTAATTCCTAGTTATACATTTTTATACATTATTACTTATGTGGTTAATATTCTACACTTTCTTATCCGAAGACAGTTTACAGAAGAAAATTACTTGTAGTACATGTAGACAGGATATAATTATCCCAATCATCATCTGCCTTAAGGACAAGACTATGTTTGCTTAAACAAGGACTTTGGTACATTCCTCTTTAAGACAGTCACCAGGGAATACCTGTAGTTACGCTAACAGGATTATGGCTTCCTTGATCAGCATCTGTTCTAAGGACAAGAATACTTTTGTTTCACTATTATTTTATTACATTTCCTCTTTATTCCCCCCTTTTGAGACTTATCTCAACTTATGAAGATGAGTCTCAACAGAGGTCTTCTTTGGTTTGTAATCTTTCATATTCCCACATTGCCATTACCTGTGCAGTCGCTTTTCTTTCAGCAAGTAAAGCTAAGCTATTGGATATAGTTCTTATAAAAATAGGCAAAATACAAGGAATTGTTAGACACAAAAATAGTCACAAATTGAAATTCACTCTGTTTGTGTTACAAACAGAAAAGAAGTTTATTAGACTTCACAACAAAGTCTAAAAAGTAACGGTTTGCAAAGCGTGGTGGATTCAGGAAGGCAAACAATGTAGCCAAACACTGAACCACACCCAAAATTCCAAAATCACATATTATTATACATCCTATCGCGACGCCCCATTCCCTCCCCCATGGCCCCATTGGCTTAGGCTTTGGAGGTTACAATCTATCAGAAGCGCCTAAACAGAATACATTATCTCTGCCCCTGTTTGCTTACATTATACTAATAAGATCCCTCCCCTACTACCCTCACTACTTCCAGTTATTTTCCACAAATCCACCCTTTTTCTTTTTAACCATTCTTTAAAAATAAAACATTAAAATCTTTCCAAATTTCTTTGTATTTCTAATTTCATTTCATATTCTACAAAATTAGTTTCTTCATTGATTTGTGTAAGGTTATACATTTTTCTCCCTAATGATTCCTTCTGATTAATTTGTATTATTCCTTCCACAGTACTCTGAACAATATTCTTAATGAGAGGGATAAGATAAGGTAAAAACATTAATCCCATAATGATTATTACAAGCATAAACAAAGCTTGCTTCCAATTTCTAAAAATTCCCCCTAAAAAGCCATTATTCAATATTCCAGTCCAAGTTTGTACAGGAACATGTGTTAATTTTCACATTCTATTAGTAATTTCTTCTATAACATTTCCATTATCATCTATTTGCAAACAACAGTTAGTTAGGTTAAATTTTCCACATACACCTCCTTCTTCTCCCAACAAATAATTTAATGCTAACCTATTTTGATATATTGCTGTCCTCTTAAAAGAACATATTCTTTGTTAGATGTTTTGTGCCAGCCATGACAGTTCCCCAAAAAGGTCATCAGATGGAAGCAAAGAGGCTTCTTTGCTTCCACTGATGAGCCAAGGGTCTCAGACCCGACAGCCCCATTGGCGAGAGAGTTTTATGGTCAGGGAGGGACCAAGACCCCCCATAAATACCTCTGCACGAGGGGCTGCTCTTTGTTCTTGTTCTAATTCTTGTTCTACTCCTAGCTTCTAGTTCTTCTTCTGCTTTAGTTATGTAATGCTAGCTTGCTTTTATTTTATTTCTCTCTCACATGCAGGCATGAATGCTTTCATGCCAAGTATTTCTTTCTCTTTGATCTATCATTGAATAAAGCTAATATGATTGCATCTCTGCGTGATGCTTTTACTTGGAAGCACCTTTAACGATCCATTGTCCTCGTGAGATCACCTCACAAGTTGGTAGCAAGAGCATGGTTTAAAGGAACGCTTCCAAGCAAGTCCAACCACATGTCTGGAAGATCCAGCACTAATCCATTTATAACAGATGGCAGGACCTCTCCCGTCGTGACCAGAAGTCATCGATCAAAGACGGCGTCCCTGCCTACATCCAAGCCTTCAGCCCCTGAAGCAATCTCCGCTGCAGGTGAGAGCACAGATGACCTCCACCCCGTCAGAGGATCCAGCAGAGCCTCTGGGAGTGCACTGCATGCCTCCCTCCTCCTGAACGCCACAGAGGAGAGCATAGAAGGCTTGCAGACTGCCCAAGATTGCTCAGATGCTGCAGAGACGGACCTGGCTGAAGCCAAAAGCCGTGTGAGCAAGATGACACAACAGGAACGTGAAGAGCTGCTTGTAAAGCTACTTGCAACGAAAAAGAGGGGGACCGCAGCCCAGGAAGCCGCGCAGGGAGCCTCAGAACCCCTGGTGAGTCTTTCCCTAGCGACCACGAGGCCTCCAAATATGGCGCCCGCCACCCTTAGTGACCCCGGGACCCCAGGGCTTTTGGCGCGAACCCCCCCCCCCCGCCCAGCTGTGAGCTACAGCTTCCTGGGGCAAGCGGAAACAAGATGGATCCGCCCACATGGTCTGGCACAGGAAACAAGATGGTGGCCCCCAGTAACCCCACACGGTCTAACAAAGACAAGCCTCTTTTAAGCCTGGAAAGCCAGCAATCCCTGGCATCCAGCCGAAATAGCATGCAATCCCTGGCATCCAGACGAAATAGCATGCAATCCCTGGCATCCGGCCAAAGTAGCATGCAAATTCCTGGGTCCTCCCCACCACAAAGCCTAAAATCCTATGATGACAATGAGATCTGCCCAGCCGATACTAATACAAATACAGAAGCAATTAAAACAGCTATCCAAGTCCTAACTACAGCCCTGGGGGCCAAACAGACATCGGGGGTGCCCACCCCCCCAAGGCCTCCTATCCTCTCCCCAGGGCCCAACTGCCGGGGGGGATCCAGCCTGGAGCCTCCCAACAATCAACCCTCGTGGCCTCCCACCTTCTCTTCAGGTCTTCAGGACCAGCGATCAGGCAATTCAGGCAATCCATGTGCTTGCAATTCTCAGGAGGAATCATTGCAGCAAATGCAAACCGGCAAATCTGGGCTCCGCCCCCCCAATGCCTCATGGGAAGAAGGGAAAAATCCTGAACAACGCCCTCCCCCGGATCACATGGTTTCCAGGCACGCCCATTTGGAGTTACTAAATAATCAAGAAAAAATTCCCTCTTCGACCACTAGAGGGATTCCTTTCCCTTTCCCTTTTATGTCAATGGACATTTCTGAGATTTATGCAAATGGATCTGAGAGGGACCTCCTTCCAACAACAAATCTTCCGAGCGACTTTAAAAAGCTGCAACTTGGGGGGGAGAATTACAACAGTTGGAGTAGAGATATACAGGTATATCTCTTAAAGAATGGGACTCTACAAATGGTTCAGAAACCACCCCCTCCCCCATGGGGACCTCGAGAAGAGTGGCGACATTTGCAGGCTTACTCGACTCTGCTCAGTTCGCTGGATAATAACCTGTTCTCCAGCATTCCAGTGGGACTCAGAGCTGATGAAGTTTGGCAGTTATTATACAATTTATTCAACAGCGATACCATTGGTTCCATCACCAGACATACAACTGAGCTTTATACAACCAGACTGAGGTTTGGTGCCAGCATGCCTGAACATCTTGCAAAATTAAAGGCACTCAGGGCAGAATTGATGTCCAGAAATTTCCCAATAACTGATGCGAACATGGTCGCGGTCATTTTTGCTTCCCTGGACAGGAGTTGGAGCAATTTCATTGTTTCACTCGAAGCGGTCAGGAGGGAAGACATAAATCTGTCCTACCTCACAGGGAGACTCATCGAGGAGGATAGAAGGAGACGGGATGCCGGAGAATATGCCAGAGTCACCACTCAGCAAGCCAGAAGGGGGCGCCACAACTCAGAACAAATTAATGCTCTACTTAAGTGTTTCAACTGTGGCTCTGAGGAGCACCTCAAGAAAGACTGCCCCCATCAACATCAAGCCCCTAAACATGGTCCCAATCAAGTAAGGGGCAAGGGGCAAGGAAGGGGGCGTGGCAGGGGCAAAGGAAATTTTCTGCATACTTGTTCCCTCACCCCCACAACAAAGGCTGATAGCTCCACTGACTTATGGTTACTGGACTCTGGAGCTTCTTCTCACATTACTAATATGAGTCAAGGTTTTAAAAGGTTAAAGAAAATTAACTCATCTGTCAAAGTGGCAAATGGTGATACAGCTTCAGTTGTTGGGGAGGGGTTTGTTTCTGTTCCTGGACTTGGAAAAGTTGAAGGTGTTTTGCATGCTCCCTCCATTGCCAACAACCTATTAAGCATTACCAAATTATGTGACAATGACAAAGTGGAAGTCTTATTTCGCAAGGGGGGAGGTCATGTCACCCGGAACCAGAGGGTCATTGGAAATATTGCCATCATTAATGGCTTACCATATTTTTCTCCCAAGCCACCACAGCCTGCCCCAAGGCTTTCCAAGGGCAGTGTGAGCAAGGAACCTGAATCTCAACAGGCACCTACAGCACCACTCAAAGCAACTAGAGCCAAGAGGGTGTCAGTGGGGAAGCCGCTCCACGATAAGTGTGCACACTTATTACACAGAGGATTAGGTCATGCAAGCTTCCCTGTAGTTAAAAAGATGGGAGAATTTGCTGAGGGAGTCCAGCTCAAGGATTGTGACGTGTTTCTGGACTGTGCCATTTGCAAGAAAACAAAGAGGAAGGCTGCCCCTACCCCAAAGGTGTCACTGCGTAAGGCTCAGTACCCATACCAACTAGTACATGTTGATCTGGTTGGGCCTTTTACACCATCCCTAGGAAAGAAAAAGTATTTTCTCACTGCCGTTGATGATTTTTCACGATACGGCCACGTGTATACCCTCACAGAAAAATCTGAAGCCTTTGACGCCATAAAGTCACTGTACAACTTCGTAGAGACCCAGTACAAGACCAAGATCGCACAATTGCAGAGTGATCGCGGGGCTGAGTTCATGTCTCAAAAGTTCCAGGACTGGGTAAGGCGTAAGGGCATCCACCATTTCCTTACTGCACCATTCACCCCTTCGCAAAATGGTGTAGCTGAGAAAAGAAATGGAATCCTGCAAACCATGATGCGTAGTCTGATTGCAGACGCTAAAGTCCCAGAATCATACTGGGGAGAAGCAGTCCAATTACACCCTAAACCGCACCTGGAGCAGTGTTGTGAACCAGACCTCATATTTCCTGGTTCACGGTAGGAAACCAAATCTGGGACATTTGCGTGTGTTTGGTTCCTACGCATGGGTGCACATCCCCAAGCAGCTGCGGAAGAAGGGGAGATCTGTTTCCCAGAGACTAAGGTTCTTGGGCTATGCTCCTGGCTCCAAGGCCTATCGTTTCCTGGGAGAAGGGGGCAGGCCTGTGACTTCCCAATCTGCCTCTTTCGAAGAGGACTCCAATTGGACTCAGATCCACTCAAATGATCTGAGCCCATATGCCAACCGACCCAGCAAGGACACACCGACCACGACATCACCTGAGGCGACCACATACCCTGCCACCGAGGAAAGTGAAGAACAAGACGAAGATGCGTCCAGTCCCATGGAGGAAGACACGCCGTCTTCACCCCCAGCGATGCCTCAGAGACCCACGGAAGAAAAGGGCGGTGAGTGGCAGAAGGTAAGGAGGTCAAAGCGGTCCAACAAAGGGGTCCCGCCAAAGAGAATTGACATTGGCCACATCGCGTCTGTCAACAGCATTGTAGTCACCCCAAAATCCTTCTCTGACATCCAGGAGCTGTCCATCGAAGAGCAGGAGAAATGGCAGCTCGCGATGGAGAAGGAGATGCAGAGCTTAAAGAAACTCAAAGTCTTCACCCCCCAGCAACCACCAAAGGAGAGGAAAGTCATTGGCACAAGGTGGGTTTACAAAGCCAAACCACTTGCCAATGGCCTCTACCTATATAAGGCCCGTTTGGTAGCCCAGGGCTTCGCTCAGCGCTATATGGAAGACTACGCCGAGACGTACTCTCCAACCGTCCGCGCAGAGAGCGTCAAGCCCGCCCTCGTGACTGCAGCCGCTCTGGGAGAAGAAGTCTTCCAATTCGACATCCAGACGGCTTACCTCCACGCCAACTTGGACCGGCAGATCTACGTGAGGGCCCCTCCTGGCTACCAGCAGGAAGGGGGAAATACATGGTTGCTCCACAAAGGGTTATATGGTCTCAAGCAGTCAGGGAAATTATGGTATGACTGTCTTAGAAAGAGTTTAGAACAAGTTAGTTTCACCGCATCTCATGCAGATGAATGTGTCTTCACACGCAACTCCAAGGCTACCATAGAACGGGTGTTAGTTTATGTGGACGATCTATTATATGTAGGGCCTGACAAGGAAGGGTGTGATGAATTTGCCAAGGCCCTGGAAGAAAAGTTTACTCTGAAGTCTTTGGGGCGGGTTGACAAGTACTTGGGTGTGCATATTTTGGCCACTAAGGGGGGGTTCGCTCTATCTCAAAAAGAAAAGATAGAGGAATTACTGGCCAAATGCAAAATGACAGAATCTAATCCTACGCATAGCCCAATGCAAACCGACTTTTACAACCACACTCTTAAGGACGGTCCTGAGTTCACAGATAACACGCTTTACAGATCTGTGATTGGCTCCTTGCTATACATCAGCAATTGGAGCAGACCTGACATAGCTTTAGCTATGAATCTATTGTCCAGGCACATGGAACACCCAAAGGAATTCCACTGGACTGCTGTTAAAGGGGTGCTTAGATACCTTAAGGGCACAGCTGATGCCCTCCTTATGCTAGAACCAGAGAAGGGGAAGACAGCCCAGCTCTCCGCTTACTCAGACGCAGACTGGGCTGGCGACACCAAAAGTAGACGGAGCACCTCTGGTTTCCTCATATTGCTAAATGGCTGTCCAATACATTGGCATGTTAGGCAGCAAAAATTTATTTCTTGCTCCACGGCCGAGGCTGAATATGCCAGCCTGTCAGACACGGCCAATGATTTGACTTGGTTCAATGAGCTGATAACAAGCATCTGGGCATCTCCTCCTCTGCCCATCCAAATTCTAGAGGACAACACGGCCGCAATTGCAATCTCGGGTGCTTATGCAGTAGGATCTAGGTCTCGCCATATAGACATACGCTATAAAAATGTCAGACAGCTTGCCAAAAAGGGTTTCATTCATGTTGAGCACTGCAACACAACTGACCAGATAGCTGATCTGTTCACCAAACCTGTTCCCATTGACCGGCACAACCTTCTGTGTAAGCGTTTGTGTTTGGCCTTCTGAATGTTTTTATGCATGTCCATGACACCTGCTCGCCCCTCACATACATTCACTGGTCCCTGTCATTGGCTGGCAAGAAGGGGAATTGTTAGATGTTTTGTGCCAGCCATGACAGTTCCCCAAAAAGGTCATCAGATGGAAGCAAAGAGGCTTCTTTGCTTCCACTGATGAGCCAAGGGTCTCAGACCCGACAGCCCCATTGGCGAGAGAGTTTTATGGTCAGGGAGGGACCAAGACCCCCCATAAATACCTCTGCACGAGGGGCTGCTCTTTGTTCTTGTTCTAATTCTTGTTCTACTCCTAGCTTCTAGTTCTTCTTCTGCTTTAGTTATGTAATGCTAGCTTGCTTTTATTTTATTTCTCTCTCACATGCAGGCATGAATGCTTTCATGCCAAGTATTTCTTTCTCTTTGATCTATCATTGAATAAAGCTAATATGATTGCATCTCTGCGTGATGCTTTTACTTGCAAGCACCTTTAACGATCCATCGTGAGATCACCTCACATTCTTTGCATACTGAAATAATCCACTAAAACACTGCAAACAGCAACAACAAATTACTCCTGTAACTATAATTAGTAATAAAAATGCAATCCCTGTGTTACCCCGATCTCTTAAGATCTAGAAATAGATTATTAAAAAAAATTAAAGGGACTCCAAAAATCCTCCCAATGTTCTTTATCTACTTGATGTTTTATAGCAATTGATTCTTTCCTTCCATGTAAAGTTTTATTAGTCACTCTCCCTTTCATCTTGGGTCCAGGGAGAATACCAACTATTTGTCGTTCATCATATATTACTCTATCCTGGGCACATGTTTACATTTTTGAAACCCCAAAGGTCTTGATATTTATTTATTTTTTGTCAACATGCTAATATAGCAGCATTAGCATCAACTTTTGGTTCGTTCCGAGGACGGCGGGGACGGCGGCGGCGGCGGCGTTCTCCGGGGCCGCTCTGGGCCTGCCTTTCCATCGACTGCTCGCTGGGTGTCCTCGGCGGTTGCGGAGCCGGCCTTCGGATGGTCCCTCGCTGCTGGCGGTTTCGGTGGAGACGTTTCGGGCCGTTGGGCCGCTTCTGTGGTTGGCCTGGTCTCCCTCGGCTGTGGCGGCGGCGGCGTTCTTGGCTCGCTCCGATGGCGACGGGGATGGCGGCGGCGGCGGCGTTGCTCCAGGGCCGCTCTAGGCCTTCCTTTCCATCGACTGCTTGCTGGGTTGTCTGGCTGACCGTTTGCCCGTTCCCGCCTGAGCCTTGTCGGCTCGTTTTCGATCGGTGGCGGAAAGGGCTGGATTATTCTTGGCTCCATCAGCGTCCTGGCGGCGGCAGCAATGGCGGCGGCGTCTGCAGCAACGCTTCGGTGGTGGCGGTGGCCCTGGCGGCTCAGCGGCGACGCTGTAATCAACTTATTGCTCCCTCTGCTTACTTTGCTCTTTCTAGATGGCCTGATATTTTCACTGCTGTTGGTGGCCTCGAAGGTTCCTGGGCTAGCCGGTTAATGCCGGTGGATCCCAGTGGAGCCCAGTGGTCCCTTGAAAGATCTATGCTTCCCGTGGCACCAGTTGTGACTTTGGTTGGTGCCATTGGATTTGTGGACCTAAAAGAATTAGATAATTTGGAAGTCCCCAATGACTGCAGAACTGGCCATGATCAACTTTTTCGAAGGACAGAGCAGCGGAGGATTTGGCCACCTAGTAGTGCAGACTTTGATGATGTAATACACTATCTCATCCCTGCCTTCGGACTGTTCTTTATTGCCATTCACATATCGGCCCCAAAGGATTCAGAGTTCCCTGGGTACTGGCCACAGTGAGAGGGTGGCCTGAACTTACATCTGCTGCCCCTAGAGGTGAGAGCTCTAGGGGACATGCTGTACCCAGGATGGATGTTTCGGACTATTCCCCCTGGTATAGGCTCTCCAACTGTCGTGAGAGGGCGGTGGTTGGCCTGTCCTGGGGTGGCACCCAGCTGAGTGGCAGTGGCTGGGTGGAGGCTCGGGACATCTATTTGCTCTCTGTTTGGTTCCTCCTTAAATCAACTGACTATGGACTGCCTATATCTGGACTGCTCTTATGCCTTGTTTTAGGTACTCCTCTACGGACTTGCTCGCCCTCAGGGGTGCTCCCCCTTCCTGGAGGCGGCCCGCCTTTCCAGCCGAGTATAATCTCGAGGAAGGTCCCATTTATTGGGATCCTGAGAGATGGCCGGGCACGGTTATGGGCCTCCGACGTAAACCTAATAGGAGGTCCTTGATTTGTTTTTTGTCAAAAATTTTTTGGGGGTTAGGGAGGAGGGAGGGTTCTTTTTTTGGTTGTTTGGACGAGGGGGGCAGTCCAACTACCTCTGTTCAGGCTAGTGCTGAGGCTGATCGCGGAGGGGAGGAGCGGGGGTCGGCTGCTTCTGGGGCTCCAGGGCCAGTCGTGGGATTATTCATTCCCACGACGATAGGGAATGGCAGCAGGTGTAGGAACAGAGGGCCGTATCGGTCTCAGGGAAGGCCTCTCCGCTGCTTACAAGCGGTGAGGCACTCCGACCCTCTGGTTCCGCCCCGAGGTCCCGGGAGTGAGGATGTGCAGCCTCCTGAGCTCCGGCTGGTGTATTTGAATGCCAGGTCGGTCGTTAACAAGGCTCCTCTCGTCCGAGACTTGGTCGAGGGTGAGCAGGCTGACCTGGCTTGCATCACGGAAACCTGGTTGGGCCCAGAGGGCGGTGTTCCTCTGGTTGATCTTTGCCCACCAGGTTTCCGGGTGCTGCACCGGCCTCGGGCTCAGGGTAGGGGTGGGGGAGTGGCTGTTGTTATGAGGGAGACCTTGTGTCCGCGGGAGGCCACCGTTCCCCAGATAGTCGGGTGTGAGTCTCTCTTTTTGAGATGCGGCCCTGGTGCGCAGTTGGGCTTGCTGCTGGTGTACCTTTCGCCTAGTCACGCAGCAGCAGCCCTGCCTGAGCTGCTCGATGTCCTCTCTGGGCTGGTGGTTGAGTTCCCGAAACTTATAGTTTTGGGGGACTTCAACCTACCATCGCTGGGAGGATCATCTGAGTTGGCTCGGGAGTTCATGGCTTCCATGACGGCCATGGACCTGATGCAAGTAATTTCGGGACCGACTCATGAAGGAGGCCACACCCTTGACCTTGTTTTCTTGTCTGGACGGTGGTTAGATGATCATGGTGGGGGCTCTCCAATTATTATGCCCCTGTCATGGACCGATCATCATCTCCTGCGGCTGGTCTTCCGTTTTGCCACCCCCCGCCGTGGGTGCTTGGAACCACTCAAATGGTACCGCCCCAGACGCTTAATGGATCCCCAGAGGTTCCAGGCGGCGCTGGGGTCCCCACCTGCCTCCCTTGCTCACAGCTCGGCCGAGGCCTTAGTGGAAGCCTGGGAAAGGACGGCCACTGAGGCTCTTGACCGAGTTGTACCCCTGCGGCCCCTGACCCGGTGCAGATCCCGTCGAGCTCCATGGTTCTCTGCGGAGCTCCGGGAGATGAAGCGTCAGAGACGGGGCCTAGAGAGCGGTTGGAGGTCCAGCCGATCCGAACCCGACCGATTGTGACTAAGAGCCTATATTAGGTCTTATCTCGCTGCAATTAGGGAGGCGAGGTCTAACCACTTCGCCACCCTTATTGCGTCCGCAGATAATCGCCCGGCTGCCCTGTTTAGGGTGACTCGCTCCCTCCTAAATCAGGAGGTGAGGGAGGATCCCTTGCAGGGACGTGCCGAGGAGTTTAACCAACATCTGTCGGACAAAATCGCTCGGATTCGGACCGGTC
Organism: Vipera ursinii; assembly: GCF_947247035.1. Classification (NCBI taxonomy): domain Eukaryota; kingdom Metazoa; phylum Chordata; class Lepidosauria; order Squamata; family Viperidae; genus Vipera; species Vipera ursinii. The sequence goes on from NC_139522.1 coordinate 40,461,909, forward strand.
TGGACTCTGACTGGGCAGAGTCTGACGATCAGGACACGGGTGGTCTTGTCGATATCACCTGGGAGGAGTTTGATTCTGTGACTCCGGAGGAAGTGGACAGGATCATGGGGAGGCTGAGCACCACCACATGTTTATTGGACCCGTGCCCTTCCTGGCTGGTTTATGCAGCTCGGGAGAGGACACGCAGCTGGTTCCAGGCAGTTATATCGGCTTCTTTGAGTGAGGGTATCTTCCCCGCCGTCTTGAAGGAGGCGGTGGTGAGGCCTCTCCTCAAGAAGCCTGCCCTGGACCCGGCTGTATTGAACAACTTTCGTCCTGTCTCCAACCTTCGCTTTCTTGCGAAGGTTGTTGAGAGTGTGGTGGCGCATCAGCTCCCTCTGGTCCTGGATGAAGCGGATTATCTAGACCCGTACCAATCGGGTTTCAGGCCCGGGCACAGCACGGAGACGGCATTGGTCGCGCTGGTGAATGATCTCTGGAGGGCTCGGGACAGGGGGCATTCCTCTGTTCTAGTCCTATTAGACCTCTCGGCGGCTTTCGATACCATCGACCATGGTATCTTGCTGCGGCGTCTCAGGGGATTGGGAGTGGGAGGCACAGTTTTACAGTGGTTCTCCTCCTATCTCTTGGGACGTTCGCAGTCGGTGTTGGCAGGGGGGCAGAGGTCGACCGCGAGGTCTCTCATTTGTGGAGTTCCTCAGGGGTCGGTCCTCTCGCCTCTCCTGTTCAACATCTACATGAAGCCGCTGGGTGAGATCATTCGTGGCTTTGGAGTTGGGTATCATCAGTACGCTGATGATACCCAACTTTTCTTTTCGACCCCAAACCACCCCAGTGATGCCCTCAACGTGATGTCCCGTTGCCTGGAGGCGGTTCGGGTCTGGATGGGGAGGAACAGACTCCAACTCAACCCCGACAAGACTGAGTGGCTTTGCATACCTTCATCCCGGGTTTATTCGGACATTCCACCTCTGGCTATGGGGGGTGAACTATTACCCCCCGTAGATAGGGCTCGCAACTTGGGAGTCCTCCTAGATTCACGGCTCACCTTGGAAGACCATATAGGAGCTGTGACTAGGGGGGCCTTCGCACAGGTTCGCCTGGTGCGTCAGTTGCGGCCCTATCTTAGCCGGGATGATCTATGCACGGTCACTCATGCGCTCGTGTCCTCCCGTCTGGACTACTGCAACGCTCTCTACATGGGGCTGCCCTTGAGGACCACCCGGAAGCTCCAACTGGTACAGAATGCAGCCGCGAGAGTGGTGTTGGGAGTCTCCCGATACTCCCACGTTACACCTCTGCTCCGTGAGCTGCATTGGTTGCCAGTTGTCTTCCGGGTGAGATTCAAGGTACTGGTAACGGTGTTTAAAGCACTCCATGGCATGGGGCCGGAGTACCTCAGGGAACATCTGCTGCCGGCATCAAGCTCCCTGCGCCCTGTGCGTTCCCACAGAGAGGGCCTCCTCAGGGTGCCACCGATTAGAGAATGTCAATTGGTGGCCCCCAGGGGGAGATCCTTCTCTGTGGGCGCTCCGGAGCTGTGGAATCAGCTACCGGTAGAGCTCCGGATGGCGCCCGATCTTCGCTCCTTTCGTCGCGATCTTAAGACATTTCTGTTTGTACAAGCTGGCCTAGCCTGATGGGGATTGCTGGGGTTGTTTTATCTTTGGTCTTTTAATTTTTCTTGGGGTTTTTAGAACTGTATTTCTATTGTTTTTAACTAGGGCAATTGTTTAATCCTTTTTTTAATGTTTGTATTTGCTATTTTATTCTGCCCTGTGAACCGCCCTGAGTCCTCAGGGAGAAGGGCAGTATATAAATGTTATTAAATTAAAAATTAAATTAAACTTGAAATGTGATATCAGTAGTATTCAATGTAACTTGGTACAAAACCTCATCCCTTACCTTAATTGTCCCAATATATGTTTGATTAGCCTGTATACACCTTAAATCTATCCATTCTATACCCTCCAGTGGAATTTGAATATCACTATCTCCCAATATAACTGAATTTAGGTCAGGTTGTGTTTCCGCTGTCTCAATTTCAATTTCTCCTATAATTGGGTATGTGGGATAAAAAGGCTCTTTTGGTGTCGGACCTTTACACATTTGTAACCAATCTTCCACTATTACTATGTCACAAGGTTCTTCATAGGGACAGACTGGTCCACAATCACAACATTGATAACAACAACAGCATTCAGTGATATGGTTGCAATCAAAGAACCAACATATTATGTAAGGGTTTGTAGAATGCGGAGGTCCACAGCTTCCTCTGGAATCCTTTGGATGGTACAGCATAGGCCACCACTCAGATTGAAAAAGCCAGAAAGCTGCTACTCCTGCAATGAGAAAAACCACAAACAAAATCCAAGCTATTCATTCCACAATGATCACATCAATTTTTGGTAATTTTTATTCACAGCGGGTCTTCTCCAGGAATTATTTTCCACTCTTTTGGCTCCACCCTTTTTCTTTCTTTCAAACTGCTGTTTCAATTGTTAGGAGGACTTGGTAGGGACCATCCCAGGCTGGAGTAAGTTTTTCTTCACGCCAGCTTTTTATCAGGACCCAATCACCAGGCTGAAACTTGTGGACAGCAAACTCCAATGGAGGTGTCTGGGCTAGCAATCCTTGTTTCCTGAGAAAAGACAAAGCAGAAAACAGCCCCAGTATCTAATCCTTTATAAACATGTCATTAGTTTCAAATTGTGGAATTTTTCCCCACTTGAGATAATTTAAATTCAACTTGAACACATTGAAATAGCCTCACCACTAGATATTATAGAGCTTTTTATTTACTTGTTTACATATCATATATTTATCACAGATTTATTTAACTAGAGCATAAATACAACCATCCTGTTTTTTTAAAAAAGTATCATTCATCCCTTGCAACCCCCTTTCAGTGGCTGCTTCTGTGTCCTAGCTATTGTTTTTTTTCTTTTCAACATCCGTCTTCCATCTTGCAACATCCACCTCTCACTTTCTTCTACTTCCCATGTTTCTCTCTTTCCATATTTCTATAGTACGTTCTTGTTAAACCAACTTAAAAACAACTTTCTTGTTTCTTCCTTCTATTTTCCATTCCTTTATCCTTTTCTCCTGCCACTCTGGCCTAACTTCTGTCTTTTCTACTTCCACTATCAACTTTACATAAGCCAACTCTTTCCCTTTACTATTGATCATTCCCCGATCTCTCCATATTTTTCCAAAAGTATGGACTACACCAAAGATACATTTCCTATTTTACCTTGCAACAATTTCAATGCCTGGTTTAGGGCATATAATTCGCACATTTGTGCTGACCAATTAGTAGGTAGGCCACCAGCCTCCAATAATTCCTTGGTGTGGTCATTCACAATAGCATAGCCATTTTTCCTAATCCCTGCCTCTACTGGGGACGACCCATCTATAAACAGGGATTCCCCTTTTTCCAAAGGACATTCCTCCAGGTCAGGTCTTATTTTTGTTTGCATCTCAATTACTTCAGAACAAAAATGCTCCAAATTCTCTTCACTTGTTTGCGATTTATTCACTAAAAATTGAGCCGGATTCACATTATGATCTGTTATCAAAACCAAATCATTTTTTTCCCATTAAAATTGCCTCATATTTTAAAATTCTCGAATCAGTCAACCAGCGACCTGCTCTTTGCTGGAGAATTGTTCTTACTTGGTGAGGTGTGCTTACAAAGAGAGCCCCCCCAAAAGTTAATTTTCTGCTTTCCTGTACTAAGAGGGCCATTGCTGAATTTTTGACAGAAATGCTACAGGTTTGCGTTGACCTGCCCAGGTTTGAGTCAAAACCCCATAAGCTATTCCTTCTTCTGCATTTACAAACAAATGAAAAGGTTTGTCTAAATTGGGAAGGCTCAGCACAGGAGCTTGGGTCAAAGCTTCTTTAATTTGCTTAAAATCTTCTTTTTCCTGAGTCTCCCACTCCAAATCCCATGGTTCAGATTCAATCAATTTAGCATATAAAGGTTTAGTAAGACTAGCATAGTTGTCAATCCATAACCTACAATAGCCTACCAAACCTAGGAATGTTCTCCTTTTTATCTTTAGGAAGAGGCTGTTTAACCACCCCTTCAATTCTATCCAGTGTTATTTTTCTACTGCCTTCACTTATCAAATGTCCCAAATAATTCACCTCTCTATTGTAGTTTCTTCTTAGAAACTCTCAACCCCTTTTCTCCCAAAAATTCTAGCAATTTATCAGTTGCCTCTTTTACTTGATGTTGTTTCTTTCCTGAGATTAATAAATCATCTACATATTGTATCATGTATGTTTCTCCAGGGACCTGGAATTGTTCCAATACCTGTTCCAACACTTGTCCAAACAGGTTTGGAGATTCCGTAAATCCCCGAGGAAGCACAGTCCATTGATAATGTTGTTTCCTTCCTGTAAAGGGATTTTCCCATTCACAAGCAAATAATGGACGTGATTCCTCTGCTAAGGGGCAAGCCCAGAATGCATCTTTTAAATCTACCACACTGAACCACTGATGTTCAGGTGGAATGTGTCCCATCAAAGTGTATGGGTTTGGGACTACAGGGTGTCTAGTCCTCACAATTCTGTTCAGAAGCCTAAGATCTTGTACCACCATCCTGTATGTTCCATCTGATTTCTTTACAGGAAGTATAGGTGTATTAAAAGGTGACATGGTAGGTTCTAATAGCCCATCTTTCACTAAATCATCAATTAGAGATTGAAGACCTTTCCGACCCTCCATTGACAAAGCATATTGTTTCTGTCCTACTACTTCATCTGGACTTATTCTATTTTTAGGGGTTCAATTTGCAAACCTCCCCTGTTTCCTTCCCCAACCCACACCTTTGGGTTTATCCACGTTTCATCTTCTTCTGTTAATCCAAAAAGAGGATTCGTTTCTTCCTTAAATGTAATTGTAAGTCCCAATTTTCCTAACACATCTCTCCCTAGCAAATTCACACCTGCCTCCGGTATATACAATAATTTTGCCCTTATATTTTTTCCTTTGTCTTGCCCAATTTGAATTTCCTCCAATTCTTTTACATAAAATCCTTCTCCTTTCACTCCAGACACTCTAATTTGATCCTGACTAATCTTCGTGGTAGGTATTAAAGTTGACACTGAAGTGCGCGCTGCCCCAGTATCAATTAAAAACACTACCTCTTCCTTCTCGGGTCCCACTTCTAAATTTATCAAGGGATCGTTGTGGGACCTAAAAATAAACTGCCCCTGACACCCCTAGTAAAAACTATCCTCTTCTTCCCACACTGAGTAAATTTGCTGCTCTCTTTCATGTTTAGGGCAATCCTTTTTAAAGTGGCCCTTCATTCCACATCCAAAGCACATTCACTCCCTATTCTGGTATCCACCCCGAAATCCTCCAAATCCCCTTCCTCTACTCCCATTAACATACTGGTTCCTTTCACCTCTCCTATATCTTGTCTCAAAGGAACTCTGCTTGTTCCCAAACTGTAGTGTATGCTGCTAAGCATACACAGGAAATACCAGCGCAGCAGGGGGCTGGACAGCTCCAGGCGATAACTGCTTAGGTGGGAAAGCCTGAACAGAGTGAGTCATTGACAGCCCAGGCATGGTCAGCTCTGGCGGGAAGCCAGGGTTTAAACCTATTGGCCACCTGCACTGGCGGGAAGCCCAGGTTCAAATCTATTGGTCACCATTCACCTGGGCAGGTATAAGAAACACCAGGTAAACCCCTTTGTCCCCAGCTTCATTCCCGAACCAAAATAAAGAAGTACCACCCAGCTCAAGTGTCCGTCTCTCTGTGTGACCACGCGACTTTGCACAAACTCTCTTCTAGGAGGTTTTTCCTGCTTATCACTTGCTGTACCTGTTGCTACCATCATCTTACTTTTCTGCCTTACTTTCTCTTTATCCCTCTGAATATACACTTTCTGAGCCTCTTTCAATAAATCATTGATTGGTTTGGCTGTCCAATCATCCAATTTCTGTAGCTTCTTATTTATATCAGGCCAGGATTTAGTAACAAATTGAACTCTGACCAGTAGTGCATTGGCAGCATCATCTGGATCCATCCCTGTATATTTACGCATACCATCTTTTAGTCTTTGCAAAAAGGTAGCTGGGGATTCGTCCTTCTCTTGTTCTATCTGCAATGCCTTGGTCATATTTTGAGCCTTTGGTATTGCTTCTTTCATTCCTCTAATTATAAGATTTCTCATATCTTCCATATTTTGTCTTCCAGCCAAATCATTGTTATCCCAGTTTTGTCTGGCAAGAGGAAGCTTTACATCTGCCACTACCCCCCCCCCCATTTGGGTGTTCCCTAGTCCAAATTGCTGCTGCTGCAGTTCTAATTAATTGTCTTTCTTCAGCCGAAAATAAAGAATTTAAAATAGCCGTCAGTTCATCCCAGGTATAAATGTTTAGTCCTAATAAATTATCCAACTGTTCAGCAGGGTTCTCAATTAGATTTTTCAATTCTTTTTTAAGATGCCCTTACTTCAGATGCCTTTAATGGCTCTTGGACAAAGCTTATTCTTGGGACATTGTTCCCATCTACCCCATTTGGCACCTCCCTTAAGGGGAAGGCTGATATATTTGGATGTTTATCAAAGGGAAAATTTTCAATGTCCTTTTTACACTGTTCAATTTCTCCTAGGTATTATTTTCTATCAGTGTGTCCTGCACACAGACATAAAAACATAAAAATAAAAACAACAACAAAAAGCAACTCTACAAAAATAAATAAATAAACAAGCTTAATAAGATTTTCTGAGCTACTGAAATAGTCCTATATCAAACTTTAATATTGCTTTTAATATAAAGATAGTCAAATTCCAATTTAATCCTATTCCAATCAGATGGAAACAAATTTCCATCAAGTAGGTTAAAACTTACAAATCTAAGCAAAACAATTCAAAGTAATTTCTTTTGGTTGATGAATATATATGTCTAACTAAAACTCAATTTCCAAAAAAGATTGTCCAAAAATTAATCTCTCCTCTTTCGAGTAAAAAATTGCAAGCTGAAACTGCAAGAGTGGGCATTAAATTTCACATCCACCCCCCTTTCTCAGACTGGAATTCTAAGCAGAGAAAAAAAAATGGTTAAAACGACCAGCCACCCCACCCCTCTTCTGGCTGTCTCTCCCTTTCTCACTCTTAAAGTAACACAGCGGGGGTGGGGGGAGTAAAAGAAACTTTACAAAAATCTCACCACTAAAAAAAAATACTTTGCTCTCCTTTACATGCATTTTCCATAAATTCTCTCACACATCCTCCATGGCTTTTACAACAATAAAATCTGCAGTTTACTGTTCCTTTCACAGCCTGGGACGGGGTGGGGGTGGTAGGTGGGTTTGAGGGCTAACACACTCACATTTACATATCAGCAAATTAACTCATTCACTTCCATTCCAACTGCCTGCATAAACAATTTCACATACAAAACTTTCATTTCATACTTTCTCTAGGCAAACCATACATTTTTAAATAAGGCCTTTTTGTTTATTTTTATTAGACACAACACTGATAGACACACATACACAACCTCCACACTCCTCTAACAAAAATGAACTATTCATTGCCTGGAATCTAACAGGCATAAAAACTTCTTTTATTAACATATATGTTTGATGCTTGACATAACCAATTTTTAAAACTTCCATATTTCCATATTTTGAGCAATAGGATTTCTTGGCCACTCAAAATAACAATATTGAATCATGGTACCTTTGCTAACCTTGCCCTAAGGGACTTTCCAGGGGATACTTTATCCCCTTACTGGCCTTATTGCCCATGACTGATCTTTCCCTGCCTGTGAGGCCCCCAACACACACAGTCAACCCATTAATAAGAGTCCCAAAGGATTCTCTTTATCTACATTTAGTTTGGGATTTTTCCCAATTTTCTTCACACATTTCTTTTCTGGGAACACTCCGAGAATTGCCTATACTGGTTTACCGTACTGTTATCTTATCCTTACCAATCTAATGAGACCAACTTTCGCTTCACCAAGCTCCTGCTTCCCCTGTTACAGAAAGGTCAGTTCCCACTCCGTCTTGCTACCCCCAGTGGTACTTGGGACGTCTAATGCACTCCTCTCACAGATCTCAGATGCAAACAGTCCTACCCAGTCCTCATCTGCTGGTTTACCGTACTGCTATCTTATCCTTACCAATCTAATGAGACCAACTTTCGCTTCACCAAGCTCCTGCTTCCCCTTTTACAAAAGGGTCAGCTCCCACTCCGTCTTGCTACCCCCAGTGGTACTCGGGACGTCTAATGCACTCCTCTCACAGATCTCAGATTCAAGCAGTCCTACCCAGCCCTCTCCCAACCACCTAGGTGGTTTTCATCTGGCCACCCCAGATTTTACTCACCTAGGTCCGTGCACGAAGTTACCCGGCATTTCCTGAGGCCTGAGGCCGGCAATCTGTGTTCCTGTTCCCCTTCACACTTCTGTTCTATTTGTAAGTTCCACAGGTTCTTGGGGCTCTAGGGTTCATTCAGCACTCACCATTCCCGGAGTTCGAAGCTGGACTGTCGAACTCGACAGGGCATGCCTTCCACATCGTCCACCAAGTTAGGGAGTCCTGAATGAACTCCTGTTGAGTCCCGGGTTTCGGCACCAAAAATTGTTAGACACAAAAATAGTCACAAATTGAAATTCACTCTGTGTTACAAATAGAAAAGAAGTTTATTAGACTTCACAACAAAGTCTAAAAAGTAACGGTTTGCAAAGCGTGGTGGATTCAGGAAGGCAAACAATGTAGCCAAACACTGAACCACACCCCAAATTCCAAAATCACATATTATTATACATCCTATCGCGACGCCCCATTCCCTCCCCCATGGCCCCATTGGCTTAGGCTTTGGAGGTTACAATCTATCAGAAGCGCCTAAACAGAATACATTATCTCTGCCCCTGTTTGCTTACATTATACTAATAAGATCCCTCCCCTACTATCAATTCTAAAGGAGAGATGTCTCCCATCTTCTACACCTGCCAGGGGTACCAGGCACCAGAAGGTACTTAAAAACAATTCCTAGATGGTGACTCACATTGGGCCCCATGGTAACTCCTGTTCTCCCCCTCCCTCCATTTGAGGCCTGTATTTTTCCCCATATTCTCAAAGCATCTACTCAAGCAATTGATTATAAAATGATTATTATAAAATATAAAATATGATTACATGATAATACTAAAAGCATATATCTTTTTATTTTTAAACTTCCTCACTACTTCCAGTTATTTTCCACAGAATCAACACACATCCTGCAGCTATCAGTCCTATGAAAGCTACAATTGCTTGTAACCCATCCACTGAAAATCTTTTGGAAATTAAAACCCTTCCAGGTTTGATCTGCATTGTGTGTTAATTGCCTCATATCAGTGGTTAATTGTTTGATTACTTGTCCAGTTTCATCAATTTGAAGACAACAATTTGAAAGATTGAATTTTCCACACACTACTCCTTCTTTTGCCAATAGGTAATCCAAAGCCAATCGGTTTTGATAGACTGCTGTCTGGAGTTTATCAGTAGTTTCAGCTAACAAGTTTAAGGCATTACCTAGGCATTGCCCTGCCAAATCCACAACAGCCTGCAGTCTAATTATTGGTGTTCTGTAACCATCCTCTGATAGATACAAAACACAAGTTCCAGGCCTCACTGAGGGATCATTCTCATGCATTCATATCCCTAAAATACTGGGATACTACACTCCAAAATTAGAGGAGGGGGTGTTCCACTGTATGGGGCTTTTGCACACATTCCCTTTCTGTACACATAACCCACATACTTACAAGCTTCAAAATTGGCTGGTTGCCTGGCTTGACAAGCATCCTTAGCAATTCTATCAGACACCTGTGGATACTGACAGGGATGTGGTAAACTGTAATTCCAATATTCAGGATTAAAACTAAGTGAATGATTTCCATCACAATTTCCAATGCCTACAAGAAATGATTGAACAATCTGAGGTGTTTCCTCTGACTTACTCCAAAGTCCATAATTATAAATACAAACATTGATACATGTGGTACAACACAATACACCCATAGCAGAAATAAACTTTTCTCCATTCTTCTCCCGTGCGTATAAAGTCAGCTTCCAGAGTGACTTAGCAGGGGTCTTCACTACTGTGTGTAGAGGAACCTATTGCCGGTAAGGTTCCAGCAGAGTAGCCTTTCAGCGATAAAAACTTCTTAAGTAAGTCCAGCTGCATTAACAAATCAAATTTCACTTTCGTTTAAACGTTAACTTTGTAGGAACCACTGGATCTTTAGACACCACCCATTCAGGTTCAGCTGCTGCTTTGATCCTTGTCCAGTGAATCCATGATTTGGATTCTGCAATCTTGACAGCAAGAGGAGAGAACATAATAACAACATACAGTCCTTTCCATCTGCCTTCTAATTGTTCCCGCTTCCAATGTTTCACCCAGACTTTTGTCTCCAGGTTTAAAAGGAAACGTTACCTTTGTTTCTAATTTAGGAGGGGTTTGCGCAGTCACATAATTGTGAAGCTTTTCAACCTGCTTTATTTAGTTCTTGTACCATCTCCATGTTCCATACTTCCCCCTTCATTTTAACAGAGTGGGAGGACGGCTAAACATAAACTCAAACAGGGACAATCTGTATTGTCTTCATGGTGCACACCTCACAGAATACATTGCTAACGGCAAAGCATCATGCCACTTCAAATAGCTCTCAGCACATATCTTAGTAATTTTTTCCTTTAAAGTGGGATTCATTTGTTCCACCTTAAAGTGCAATTCATTCATTCCACCTTAACCCCCACCTGCCACATCAACTCTCCCAATGCAACTTTGTATCTACATACAGATTGAAAGCTTTCTCGAAATTGAGTACAACCAAAGGTAGTGCTGCTGTAAGAGCAAACCTAATGTCCTTGAAAGCTCTTCTTTGTTCTCCTCCCCACTGAAAATGTTCAAAATCTGTGAGATGGCCTCACAAGATCGATGGTTCGTTAAGGTGCTTCCAAGTAAAAAGAGCAGCACGCAGGGATGCGATCAGATTAAGCTTTATTAACGATAGAGTAAAGAGAAAGAGTTCCCTGGCATGGAGGCATCCATGCCTGGGTTGAGCTCATGGATCAGCAAGCAAGCAAGCAGAAGAGAGAACAAAGAGAGCAGAGAGAAAGCAGCCCCTGAGCAGAGGTTTTTATGGGGGCCCTCAGCCCCTCCCTTACCAATTAACTCCAATGGGGCTGCAGGGGCCGGGGACCCCTGACCCACCAGTGGGAGCAAAGATGCCTCTTTGCTCCCTTCTGATGACCTTTTTGGGGAACTGCCATGGCTGGCACAAAAACATCTAACAATTCCCCTTCTTGCCAGCCAATGACAGGAACCAGTGAATGTATGTGAGGGGGCGAGCAGGTGTCATAGACATGCATATACACGTTCAGAAGACCAAACACAAACGCTTACACAGAAGGTTGTGCCGGTCAATGGGAACAGGTTTGGTGAACAGGTCAGCTATCTGGTCAGTTGTATGACAATGCTCAACATGTATAAACCCCATTTTGGCAAGCTGCCTGACATTTTTATAGCGTATGTCTATGTGGTGGGACCTAGAGCCCACTGCATATGCCCCCAAGATTGCAATTGCAGCCGTATTATCCTCTTGAATTTGGATGAGCAGAGGAGGAGGTGCCCAGATGCTCGTTATCAGAGCATCGAACCAAATCAAATCATTGGCCGTGTCTGACAGGCTGGCATATTCCGCCTCGGCCGTGGAGCAAGAAATAAATTTTTGCTGCCTAACATGCCAATGGATAGGACAGCCATTTAGCAATATAAGGAAACCAGAGGTGCTCCGTCTACTCTTAGTGTCGCCAGCCCAGTCTGTGTCCGAGTAAGCGGAGAGCTGGGCCGTCTTCCCCTTCTCTGGCTCCAGCACAAGAAGAGCATCGGTCGTGGCCCTGAGGTACCTAAGTACCCTCTTAAAAGCAGTCCAGTGGAATTCCCTTGGGTGTTCCACATGCCTGGACAGTAGATTCACAGCTAAAGCTATGTCAGGCCTGCTCCAATTGCTGATATATAGCAAGGAGCCGATCACAGATCTGTAAAGCCTATTATCTGTGAACTCAGGACCGTCCTTGTGAGTGTGATTGTAATAGTCATTTTGTATTGGGCTACGCATTGGGTTAGATTCTGCCATTTTGCATTTGGCCAATAACTCCTCAATCTTTTCTTTCTGAGATAGGGCGAACCCCCCCTTAGTGGCCAAGATGTGCACACCCAAGTACTTGTCAACCCACCCCAAAGACTTCAGGGTAAACTTTTCCCCCAGGGCCTTGGCAAATTCGTCACACCCTTCCTTGTCAGGCCCTACATATAGGAGGTCGTCCACATAAACTAACACCCGTTCTGTGGTACCCTTGGAGTTGCGTGTGAAAACACATTCATCTGCATGGGATGCACTGAAACCAACTCATTCTAAACTTTTTCTAAGGCAGTCGTACCATAGTTTCCCCGACTGCTTGAGGCCATATAACCCTTTTCGGAGCAGCCATGTATTTCCCCCTTCCTGCTGGTAGCCAGGAGGGGCCCTCACGTAGATCTGCCGGTCCAAGTTGGCGTGGAGGTAAGCCGTCTGGATGTCGAACTGGAAGACTTCCTCCCCCAGAGCGGCTGCAGTTACGAGGGCGGCCTTGACGCTCTCTGCCCAGACGGTTGGGGAGTAGGTCTCTACGTAGTCCTCCATGTAGCGCTGGGCGAACCCCTGAGCTACCAAACAGGCCTTATACAGGTAGAGGCCATTGGCAAGTGGTTTGGCCTTGAAAACCCACCTTGTGCCAATGACTTTCCTCTCCTTTGGTGGTTGCTGGGGGGTGAAGACCTTGAGCTTTTTCAGGCTCGCCATCTCCTGCTCCATCGCGAGCTGCCATTTCTCCTGTTCTTCGATGGGCAGCTCCTGGATGTCAGAGAAGGATTTTGGGGTGACCACAACGCTGTTGACGGACGCGATGTGCCCAATGTCGATTCTCTTTGGCGGGATCCCTTTGTTGGACCGCTTTTATCTCCTGACCTTCTGCCACTCACTGCCCTTTTCTTCTGCGGGTTCCACGTCCGCCGGCATTTCATAATTGGGACGTGTAGACCCTCGGTCCCAGGTGCTGGGCATCATGGGTCTTTGAGGCGTCGCTGGGGGTGAAGACGGCGTGTCTTCCCCCTTGGGACTGGACGGCTCATCCTCCCCATCTGAACCAGGTAGGATGACATCTTCGTCTTGTTCCTCATTTTCGTCGGTGGCAGGGTATGTGGTCGTCTCAGGTGATGTCGTGGTCGGTGTGTCCTTGCTGGGTCGATTGACATATGGGCTCAGATCATTTGAGTGAATCTGGGTCCAATTGGAGTCCTCTTTGAAGGAGGCAGATTGGGAAGTCACAGTCCTTCCCCCTTCTCCCAGGAAACGGTAGGCCTTGGAGCCAGGAGCATAGCCGAAGAACCTCAGTCTCTGGGAGACAGATCTCCCCTTCTTCCGCAGCTGCTTGGGGATGTGCACCCAAGTATAGGAGCCAAACACACGCAAGTGTCCCAGACGTGGCTTCCTACCGTGGACCAGGAAATATGGGGTCTGGTCCACAACACTGCTCCAGGTGCAGTTTAAGGTGTAATTGGCGTAGTGCACCGCCTCTGCCCAGTATGATTCTGCGACCCCAGCGTCCGCAATCAGACTACGCATCATAGTTTGCAGGATTCCATTTCTTTTCTTGGCCACACCGTTCTGAGCAGGAGTGAAGGGCGCTGTAAGAAAATGTTGGATGCCCTTACGCCTTACCCAATCCTGGAATTTTCGGGACATGAACTCAGCCCCGCGGTCGCTCTGCAGTTGTGCGATCTTGGTCTTATACTGGGTCTCTACAAAGTTGTACAGTGATCTTATGGCGTCAAAAGCTTCGGATTTTTCTGTGAGGGTATACACGTGGCCGTACCGTGAAAAATCGTCAACGGCAGTGAGAAAATACTGTCTTTTCCCTAGGGATGGTGTGAATGGCCCAACCAAATCAACATGTACTAGTTGGTACGGGTATTGGGTCTTACGCAGTGACACCTTAGGGATGGGGGCAGCCTTCCTCTTTGTCCTCTTACAGATGACACAGTCCAGGAACACCTCACAATCCTTGAGCTGGACTCCCTCAGCAAACTCTCCCATCTTTTTAACCACAGGGAAGCTCGCATGACCTAATCTTCGGTGTAAGAGATGGGCACACTTATCGTGGAGCGACTTCCCCACTGACACCCTCTTGGCTCTGGTTGCCTTGAGCGGTGCTTTAGGTGCCTGCTGAGATTCGGGTTTCTTGTCCACACTGCCCTTGGAAAGCCGTGGGGGTGGCTGAGGTGGCTTGGGTGCAACCGCTTCGGCCTTGCGCTCCTTAGACAGCCTGTTTTCTATCTTTCCGTGTGCAGGCTCCTTCTGAGGTGGCACCCGGTGGACTGTCCTTTGTGGCTGGGTTCTCGGGGGAGAAGTATGGCAAACCATTTATGATGGCAATACTTCCAATGACCCTCTGGTGTATTCTCCTGCATCTCTGCGCCTTCTATCTTCCTCAATGAGCCTCCCTGCGAGGTAGGATAGAGTCATGGCTTCCTTCCTGGTCCCCTCCAGTGAAACAATGAAACTGCTCCAATTTTTGTCCAGGGAAGCCAGAATGACAGTGACCATGTTCGCCTCAGGTACAAGGTAGTCTCTGGACATCAGTTCTGCCCTGAGCGCCTTCAATTTTCCCAGGTGCTCGGCCATGTTAGCCCCAAACCTCAGTCTGGTGGTGAAAAACTCAGTTGTGAGTCTGGTGATTGAACCGATGTTGTCGCTGTTGAATAAATTGTATAATAACCCCCAAACTTCACCAGCTGTGAGCCCATCTGGAATGCTGGGGTACAAGTTGCCATCCAGTGAGCTCAGTAGAGTGGTGTATGCTTGTCTATGGTACCACTCTTCTTGGGGTCCCCAGGGAAGAGGTGGAGGATTCAGAACCATCTGTAGAGTCCCATCCTTTAATAGACATACCTGCACATCTCTACTCCAACTGCTGTAATTCTCCCCCCCAAGTTGCAGTTTTTCAAAATTATTTGGGAGGGCAGAAGCAGATGAAAGAGAATTTTCCTTAGCTCTTTGTCCAATTCTATATATCTGGGAGCTCTCCATTGAGGTGAATGGAAGAGGGACCCCTCTGCTGGCAGGTGGAGGTATTTTTCTCTGATTTTTGGATGGCCCCGACTGGGCATGCTCAGAGTTCATTTCAGCCCAGGAGGCGGAGGGCCCCAACTGGGCATGCTCAGAGTTCATTTGAGCCGGGATTTGGGCCTGAAGAGGGGCTGAAGGCCGCAGAAGCCCCGAAGATTCCTCCTGAAGCCCCCCCCCGGCACTGGAACACTCACCAGGGGGCGAAGGCTGCAGGATGGGGCCTGGATGGCACAGAGACGCCCAGGATCGCCCGGAGGAGCCCATCGCTGGTCCTGAAGACCCTGGAGGCGGCTGAAGACAGCGCTGGAGGAGGGGGCCTTGTCCAGAGGCCCCCCGAAGACCATCTGGCAAGCAGGGCGTCTGGGCAGTGGCGAAAAGTAGGCCGGAGGTTCCAGGGGTTCACTGGGGGCCCTCTGGGGTTGCAGGACATAGCTGGGAGGCTCCAGGCCGGACGCCTCTCAGCAGTTAGGCCCCAGGGAGAGGGTTGGAGGCCTCGGAGCTCCTCCGGGAGGCTCCTGGGGGTAGCGAGGGAGGCTGGCTACCCCCGATGTCGATTGCTGGGCCTCGAGGCTTGGCTGAGGCCTATCAGACCACATTGGTGCCCTGGGGCCGCCATCTTGTTTCCGGTTGGCCCCGGAAGTTGCAGATCACAGTTTGGCGGGAAATTTCCCACCAAAAGCTCCGGGGCCCCGGGGTCCCTTAGGGTGGCCGGCGCCATGTTAGGGGGCCTCGTGGGCACTGGGGAAGGACTTACCCGGTGTCCAGAGGCCCCCTGCGCTGGCATCCCTCGTGGAGAGGCTTGTGGCGTCCTTTGTGCTGCAAGGAGCGTTAGGAGCAGCTCCTCGTGTTCCTGTTCAGTCATCTGGCCCACGCGGCGCTTGTCTTGGGCCCGGGCCGCTTCTGCTGCACCTGGGCAGTCTTGGGTGGACTGTAAGCCTTTCATGCTTCCCTCTGTGGCTTGCAGCTGTAGGGAGGCATGCGAAGGGGTCCCTGTAGCGAAGCTTGCATCAGGGGCTGGATGCAGGGCTGCCGTCTTTGATTGAAGACTCCTGGTCACAATTGGGGATCTCCTGCCATCCTTCTCAAATGGGTTCTTGCTAGAACCTCCAGGCATCTTGCTTGTAGCTGCTGGCTTGGAAGCGTTGCCTTAAACCATCCTCTGCTACCAATTTGTGAGATGGCCTCACAAGATCGATGGTTCGTTAAGGTGCTTCCAAGTAAAAAGAGCAGCACGCAGGGATGCGATCAGATTAAGCTTTATTAACGATAAAGAGAAAGAGTTCCCTGTCATGGAGGCATCCATGCCTGGGTTGAGCTCATGGATCAGCAAGCAAGCAAGCAGAAGAGAGAACAAAGAGAGCAGAGAGAGAGCAGCCCCTGAGCAGAGGTTTTTATGGGGGTCCTCAGCCCCTCCCTTACCAATTAACTCTCTCCAATGGGGCTGCAGGGGCCGGGGACCCCTGACCCACCAGTGGGAGCAAAGATGCCTCTTTGCTCCCATCTGATGACCTTTTTGGGGAACTGCCATGGCTGGCACAAAAACATCTAACAAAATCACCCCCCTTTGTACCTGTATAAAGCGGAGCTGCCAACAGTGTAAAATTAGGTATCCAGATTCTGCAAAAACTAGCCAGCCCCAAAAACCACGTAGCTGCCGTCTGTTTGCTGGCTCAGCAATGGCTAGAATCGCTTGTTTCCTTTCCTGTCCTAGGGCTCTCTGACCATGCTCAATATCATATCCCAAATATCTTACTTTCTGCTGTACCAACTGTGCTTTCTTTTTGGACACCTGATAACCGCATTTTAATAACAGATGCAAAAGAGTTTTCGTATTTTCCCAACACAAGTCCTCTGTCCTGCCTGTTATCAAGACATCATCTACATACCGTAAAACTATATCTCCAGGTTGCCAAGGTACATAATTCTACAAGTCTTTTCCTAGGGCAGTACCAAATAAGGTGGGTGAATTCCTAAACCCCTGGGGAAGCCGAGTCCATGTGTATTGCCTCTTCTGATCTGACCCCAGGCTTTCCCACTCAAATGCAAACAATGGCTGACTAATCTTGTAGATTCGGGAGGGTTATCTTCTGCCCATATTCCTGAAACTTCAAATTCCCTCCATTTCTCCTCATTGTTTCCCTCAATGGTTGTCCTAGGTAACATGAGTATCCACATTGCTTTATTCAACATCCGTCTCCCATCTGGCAACATTCACTTCACACTTTCTTCTACTTCCTGTTTTTCTCTCTTTCCATATTTCTTATTGTACATTCTTGTTCCTTCAACATTCTAAGACTTGTTTTAAGGCATACAGTGCACACGTTTGTGCTGACCCCATTAATAGCAGTCTCCCTACTTCCAACAATTTTAATGCATGTAATTCACAAGTCTGTGCAAACCAACTTAAAAGCAACTTTCCTGTTTCTTCCTTCTATTATCCATTCCTTCACTGCCCTTCTGCCACTCTGACCTAACTTCATTCTTTTTTTACATGAGCCAACTGTTTCCCTTAGCTATTAATCCGTCCTCTACATTTCTCTTCTCCAAAAGTATTGAGGACTCCATAAGCATATTCTCCTTTTCCCTTATTAACAACCTCAACGCTTGCTGAAAGGCATAAAATCCACAGGTTAGTGCTGACCAAGGGAGGGAAATTCTCCCAGCTTCCACTCACATTTTCTTCCTCCCCATCTACTATCGCACCTTCATTATGTCTTTCTTTTTGTCTTTTGTTTTCCCAACTACTTTGCTATGAACAAGTGGTTACCTCTTTTCGTCCTTCTGATTTAAAATTACCCACACTTAATAAAAAATGCTAACCACCAAGACTTCCCCAAATGTCAATTTTAGACAAAAATACTACTGGCTGCCTCTTTTCCCCCACGTCTGGGTCTAAACCTCCTCCAAGCCATTTCTTTGACTATATTTACAAACAAATTACCTAGTGAAGAGCCAACAAAGGAGCGCTCACCAAACTCTGTTAAAGCTTGTTAACATTAGGCTCCTTTTCTAACAGTTTTCAATACAATTTTTTTAAAATCAAAACAGCATAGCTCATATATATAATCCCCAAAATTTTCTCAACTCCTTTGTTTTAAACAAGGATCGAATTACAATTTCTTCAATTCTCTTAGGTATTATTTTCTATCAGTGTGTCCTACACAGAAGGGGGGAAGTAAAAGAAACTTTACAAACATCTCACCATTAAAAATAGTTTGCTCTCCTTTACATGCATTTTCCATAAATTTACCCACACATCCTCCATGGCTTTTACAACAATAAAATCTGCAGTTTACTGTTCCTTTCACAGCCTCATCCTCTCGTCCCTCGTTTCTGACATTCCCTCTGCCAATGACCTTCTTCCCCACAATACGCACACTGATTTAGCCCAAGCGGTATCTTCCCTTGCAAAGCTACCGCCAACAATTCCGTTTTCCTCTGCATTCGTGCTTCCCTCTCTCTTTCTCTCTATTAACATACACTTTCCTATGCCACCTCCAACAATTCACTGGTATTCTTTCCCAGAACTCCTTCCAACCTCTGTAACTTCTTCCTAATATCACCATAACTTTGTCCTATAAATCTCTCATTCAGCATTCATACATTATCTGTGTGTCTCAGATCTATCTGTGTATACAGCTCATAAGCCTCTATCAGCCGTTGCAAAAAACTCTCCGGGCTTTCATCTGCTCCCTGCATTACCAAAGACAGTTTAGACATATTCACAGGGGGTTTTCCTGCTGTTGTGACTCAGGGCCAGCCTGTGGGTCCGACAGCCGGGTCCGATGTATCGGAGGACTCAGATGTGGGGGAGGAGGGAAACGAACCGGCTGATGATGATTTGGAGACTTTGCAGAGTCCTCAGCCGGGAACCTCTTCTCAGCTGTGTGAGCCCGAGAGTGCGGAGGATGATGACCCACAGCTGGCCCTGTTCAAGGACGCCCGACGCAGGAGGCAGACGAGCAGGGACAAACAAAGAAAGGCTATGGGACTCCTCGGGAGGAGGCACAGGGAGACCACGCCCTGAGCTCTCTATAAAAGAAGTGTTTGGGGAGGGGCTGGTTGCTGAAAGCAACTTTTCCGTTTGAGAAGTCAAGCTCTTGTATTCTTGTATCAGTGTAATTAAAACTTGGCAGAAGCCTTTTGGTCTTGGACGCTTTCCAGACTCTTCTTTTGATTAGGGGTGCGAGAAGAGGGCTGGTTCAGAACAGTTTGCTTTCAGCCACCCACCCCTTAATACTACGATGGAGCAGCTTCTTGCCGAGAATGCCCAGCTCAACCAGCAACTCACCTTGCTGGCCACTCAGGTGGCACAACTGCAGGCTCAGGTACATGCTGCCCCCCCACCCAGGAGGAAATGTCAGATAGCTATGCCGGATAAATTTGCTGGTAAACCAGAACTGTTTCCTGCCTTCCTGGGACAATGCCAGCTTTATATCAGCGTGAGAGCAGCTGATTTCCCCACTGACCGAGATAAGGTGGGATTCGTATTGAGCCTTCTGTCGGGAGATGCAGCTCGTTGGGGCACGCCTCTGTTGGCACAGCCTAGCCCTTTGTTGGATAACTTTGGGGGGTTTTGTGACCATATGCGCCTCATGTACGAGGACCCGATTAAGGCGCAGACGGCCACCCGACGCCTGAAAGCTTTGAGGCAGGGTCAGCGCCCTCTACAGGCCTATATCAGCGATTTCTGGCTGCTTAGCCAGGATTCCGCCTGGAATGAGGCTGCGCTCGTGGATGCCTTTCAGGATGGCTTGTCAGAGGAGATGTTGGATGAGCTGGCCCGCGTGGACATTCCCTCAGACCTGAATGGGCTGATCCATCTTTGTCTGCGGATCGATGCCCGGCTGCAGCAGCGTAAGAGTCGCCGTGCCACCCCACAGACCCCTGCCGCCCCTGTTGTGCGTGAGCCCCCAGTCCAGAGGGAGGAGCCAATGGAGCTGGGTGCCGCCAGGTCCCGTCTATCGGTGACGGAAATAGACAGACGACGATCGGAGGGGTTGTGTTTTTACTGTGGGGACCCTGGACATTTGGCTGCTTCTTGCCCGAAGAAGCGTCAGCGGGCGTCAGTGACCAAGCCTGCCCCGAGAAAGTCCCCTGCTTTGCTATCGGGAAACGGCCCGAGCCCGATCTAGACGGTGTGAAAGATCGGGCGACCCACAACATCCACACCGAGCGACGTTGTTCCGACGGTGCCTGTGAACCTCCACGGCATTTGATTTTGGAGGCACGTCTGATCCTTCCTGGCAAGCCAGAGGGGATTCCAGTCCATGCCTTAATTGACTCTGGGGCTACCACTAACTTTATGGATTCGGCCTTTGTGGCCAAATGGGCTGTTCCCCAGTGTCCAGTGGATCCGCCCATGCTTGTGGAGACCATCGATGGTCGAGTGCTCCTATCCGGGCCTATCACGGCCGCCACGCAACCCGTGTGTATGGCCATCAGTACCCATGTGGAGGCCATTCAGTTCTACGTCACTTCGGATCTGCACTTCCCCGTGGTCTTGGGACTGGCGTGGCTCCGGGCGCATGATCCACAGATCTATTGGTCTCAGAACTTGGTCACCTTCCCAAGTTTGCAGTGCGTGGACCACACCCGCCATATCTGTGCCGGCCAGGTGGAGGGTTCCCCAGGGGTTTCCTTGCCTCCCGAACTGTCCGACTTTGCTGACGTGTTCAGCGAGTCAGAGGCGGACCAATTACCCCCGCACAGGCCCTACGACTGCTCCATTGACCTAGTCCCTGATGCGCCTCTCCCAGTGGGGCGTTTGTACTCCATGTCGGAGCCCGAGTTGGCTGCATTGCGGGACTTCCTGACGAAGAACTTGGCTCGTGGTTTCATCCGGCCCTCGTCCTCGCCAGTGTCTGCGCCCGTGCTCTTCGTCAAAAAGAAGTCGGGCGAGTTACGGCTTTGCTGTGACTACCGGAAACTCAACGCTATCACGGTGCGTAACCGCTACCCGCTGCCCCTCATCCCCGAGCTCTTGGACCGACTCCGGGAGGCTAAGATCTTCACGAAACTGGACCTGCGTGGAGCTTACAACCTCGTCAGGGTTCGGCCGGGTGATGAGTGGAAGACGGCGTTTGGTACTCGCTATGGACATTTCGAGTACACGGTGATGCCGTTTGGCCTGACCAACGCCCCCGCTGTGTTTCAGCATTTTATGAATGACATCTTTCGGGATCTGTTGGACCAGTTTGTTGTGATTTACCTGGACGACATCCTGATTTACTCCCCGTCGCGTGAAGCGCATCATCAGCATCTCCGTCAGGTCCTGCAGCGCCTCCGGAAACATCGGCTGTTTGCCAAGTTGGAGAAGTGCCAGTTCTACCAGGTGACCATTGATTTCTTGGGTCACCGCATTTCTCCTGAGGGCATCGCCATGGAACCGAGTAAAGTTGAGTCGTTGCAGAGTTGGCAACCCCCGCGTCGCGTGAAGGATATTCAGCGACTTCTTGGATTTGCCAACTACTATCGGACATTCATCCCTGGCTTTGCTGCCTTGACAGCCCCCCTCACCCGGCTCCTGCAGAAGAAGACTCGGTTCCAGTGGAACGCCCCCGAACAACAGGCGTTCCAAGCTTTGAAGGACGCCTTCATGAAGGAGCCCATCTTGAAGCATCCTGACCCGCAACGGCCGTTTGTCGTGGAGGCGGACGCCTCCGACATTGCCATTGGGGCCGTGTTACTCCAGGCAGCGACGCCCAACGGTACCCTTTTCCCTTGCGCGTATCACTCACGGAAATTGAATCCCTCGGAGCGCAACTATACCATCTGGGAGAAGGAGCTGCTGGCCATCAAGGCGGCGTTCGAGGCTTGGAGGCATCATCTGGAGGGGGCGCGGCATCAAATCGAGGTCCGGACGGACCACAAGAATCTGGAAAGCCTGCAGACCGCTCGGAATTTGAACCAACGCCAGATCCGGTGGTCCCTCTTCTTTGCGAGGTTTGACTTCCGGGTGCGGTACATACCAAGCGGGCACAACCAGAGAGCGGATGCTCTGTCCAGGAAGCCCGAGTACACCCGAGTGGAAGACAAGCTTCCGCCCAGGACCGTGATCCCCGTCGAGTCTTTTGCTGCGGTGCGGGAGCCGGTGGATATACGGGCTCGGATCCGGGAGGCGCAGCAGCAGGAGGCGTGGGTGGCTCAGCGGAAGGAAGAGGTGGGGCCAGATTCGCCTTGGTCGGTCACGGATGGACTCCTGTATTATCGTGACCGGCTCTATGTTCCAGGAGGGCCACTCAGGGGACTCGTCCTCAGCCAATGTCATGATAACCCGGCTGCGGGGCATTTTGGCCTGTTCAAGACTCTGAACCTGGTCTCCCGTACATTCTGGTGGCCCCGAGTCCGACACGATGTCCAGTCTTATGTCACCTCCTGCGTCCCATGCAGGCAGGCCAAGTCAGCGACAGGGGCCCCGCCTGGTTTACTGCAGCCTTTGCCAACGCCCAAGAGACCCTGGGGGGCTGTGTCCATGGACTTTCTGACGGATCTACCCCCATCCTCCGGCTTCACGACAGTGTTTGTGGTGGTGGACATGTTGACCAAGATGGCGCACTTCATCCCCTGTCGCGGCTTACCGTCAGCTCGCGCCACTAGTCGCATGTTCATCCAACAGGTGTTCCGGCTGCACGGCCTTCCCGATAGAGTCGTCTCCGATAGGGGGGCCCAGTTTACAGCCCGCTTCTGGCAGGAGTTGATGCGAGCGTTGGACATTAAGGTTTGCCTCTCGTCCGCGCATCATCCTCAGACCGACGGGGGTACCGAGAAGGTCATCGGCATTTTGGAGCAGTATCTGCGCTGCTACGTTAACCTGCAGCAGGACAATTGGGTGGACTATTTGGCCATAGCCGAGTTTGCCTTTAACAACTCGCAGCACACCTCCACGCAGATGACACCGTTCTTGGCCAATGTGGGTTATCACCCTCGGTTTTTCCCCCTTTCTCCCGTGGACTCACCGGAGCCGGCAGCGAACGAATTCATGGCGGAGTTACAGGCGATCCATCGGTTGGTGCGACGGCAGCTGGAGAAGGCCAAGGCCGACTACAAGAGGTTCGCCGATCGGTCGAGAAGGGATACGCCTCCATTATCGGTGGGGGATCGGGTCTGGCTGTCCACCAGGAACCTACCATCCACTCGGCCGGCGAGGAAGCTGGACCACCGTTACCTTGGACCGTTCCCAGTCGAGGCCGTCATCAACTCGGTCGCCTATCGTTTAACTCTGCCACGTTCCCTGCGCGTGCACCCCGTCTTCCATCGGTCCTTGTTGGTCCCCGAACAACCGGCTTGTCCACTTCGCCAAGCGGAACCTCCCCCATCAGGACCTCGTGATGGCGACAGCACCCCCGAGTACGAGGTCGCCAGCATCAGGGATTCCCGCTGGCTGAAAGGTCGCTTCCAGTACCTGATCGAGTGGAAAGGGTACGGGCCGGAGGACTTCACATGGGAAGACGCGACCGCCGTTCATGCCCCTGCGTTGGTGACTGCGTTTCACGAACAGTTCCCATCCCGACCGCATCCGGATCGGCAGACCCGGGGGAAGGGCCCTGCGGTGCGGGATAGTGTTGTGACTCAGGGCCAGCCTGTGGGTCCGACAGCCGGGTCCGATGTATCGGAGGACTCAGATGTGGGGGAGGAGGGAAACGAACCGGCTGATGATGATTTGGAGACTTTGCAGAGTCCTCAGCCGGGAACCTCTTCTCAGCTGTGTGAGCCCGAGAGTGCGGAGGATGATGACCCACAGCTGGCCCTGTTCAAGGACGCCCGACGCAGGAGGCAGACGAGCAGGGACAAACAAAGAAAGGCTATGGGACTCCTCGGGAGGAGGCACAGGGAGACCACGCCCTGAGCTCTCTATAAAAGAAGTGTTTGGGGAGGGGCTGGTTGCTGAAAGCAACTTTTCCGTTTGAGAAGTCAAGCTCTTGTATTCTTGTATCAGTGTAATTAAAACTTGGCAGAAGCCTTTTGGTCTTGGACGCTTTCCAGACTCTTCTTTTGATTAGGGGTGCGAGAAGAGGGCTGGTTCAGAACACCTGCCTTCCCAAGCGCCTCTACTGTTAAATTCTGATATTCCCGCAACAATGTCCTTTGCGCTGCATCCCTAACATTCCAATCTGGATCCTGTTCCGGTGCCCTTGTCTGTATCTCTACCTGTATATTCTGCGCGTTAGGGTACCTGTCTATAACACATTTCCTAACTGTGGCTCTCCACTTCTCCTTTTCCTTCGGGGTTAATAGTATTCAACAACTGCTGTACATCCTGCCATGTGGGGTTATGGGTTTGCATGATAGTCTGAAACAGGTCTGCTATCTCAGTTGGTTTAGTGGTCATAGGACCATAATGCTGCTTCCAGTTCAAGAGATCCGTTGTGGTGAACGGAACATATTGAAACATAGGGTGGAACTCCACCTGAACCTGTTGATTTATAACTTGCTGATCTGTCTCCCTTAAGGGAGCTAAAAATCCACGCTTAGCAGCTTTAGCTGTAGCTGATCTTGTCATTACTCTTGTCATTACTCCTACCGATACATCTACCCCAGCAGCTAATCCTTCCTCCTCTTCACCATCAGCTCCCTCTCCTATTTCACCACTCTCAGCCACAGAAGGATCCTCCTCATCTTTAGGAGCTGTGGGCTCCTTTCTCCTTTGTTTCTTTCTGACTGCTGGCTGCGCTCCACTTGGTGCTGCAGCAGCTGCTGCCGCTAAAGGTTGAGGCAGCGGGAGCGGACGCAGCACATAAGGAGGGGGTCTAAAAGTCATTTCCTCTTCCTCAAATAGCACTTCTTTCTTGATATCAGACATTTTTATTTCGCCCAACTTCTTTCCCTTAGATCTAGCAATACAAAGGCGAACCATTTCAGCCTGACATTGCAATAAGTCATCTGCCTTTTCTTCTACTGCATTCCACCATTGATCTATATATTGATATTGATTGGGGTACTTCTCCTCATTTGCTGCTATCATAGCCCGAAGGTCATTGATGAGCTTATTTTTGAATGTACCCTCTGGCGGCCACCCAACTCCCATATGTGACCACTGTTTTTCACATAGAAACCTCAGTCTCTCTTTTGTCACCTTAGGATAGGGGACTTTATACTGCATATGATTAAAACAATCATCAAAACCTTTCAACATACAGTCCAGCGGTGTGCTGTGAACACTGCTTCTCACCCCATTCTAAGAACACTGCCACTGACCTATGGTGCCAGACGTTCCAACAGTCACCAATAGGAACTGCAATGGCTTAACCTCCCACACACACACAACCTAACATGGACTACTTTAGGAATCGCCGTCCTGAGTCCAGGAGGGTGATCAGTCCCCCTCTTCTATCTTCAGGTGAGATAGGTACTTTACAACTTTAACTTATACACAACCTAACACACGGACTAGTCCCAAGTTCAGGAGGGTGATCAGTCCTCCTCTTCTATCTTCAAGTGAGATAGGTACCTTTCCCCTTTAACACATACTCGCCTGAGGCGTCTTCACACTTCGTCCACTCCCCGTCCTGGCCAGGATTCGCGTTCAGACCTCTTTTCCTTTCCTCAAGGGATCTTGGACTAGCCGTCAGCACCGTTCGCCCCGCAGAGGTGTCACTGCTGTCTCCCGGAGGTGCTTTCCCCTGTGGCGCCTGGAGAATGTTTCAGAAGTGGCCTCTCGTCAGGTCCAAGGGGTTGGGCTGCCCTCAGCGAAACATTGCCTCGCAATGAAGTCCCACCAGAGTCGCCATTGAACTGTTGTAGAAAGAAGAGACTCACGCCAGCTCTTCAGGAAAGGAAAAGTTTAATGCGCAGGTTCAGAAGGTTTGAACAAAGCAGTAGTCTGAACCCCGAAGGGCTCACAAACAGACATTTTTATACACCTCTAATTCCTAGTTATACATTGTTATACATTGTTATACATTGTTACTTATGTGGTTAATATTCTACACTTTCTTATCCGAAGACAGTTTACAGAAGAAAATTACTTGTAGTACATGTAGACAGGATATAATTATCCCAATCATCATCTCCCTTAAGGACAAGACTATGTTTGCTTAAACTGTTGTGATTCAGGGTCAGCCTGTGGGTTCGGCAGTTGGGTCGGATGACTCAGAGGAGGAGGAGGGGGGTCTTGAAGACCTTGCTGAGGGGGTTGAAGATCTTGCTGATGAGAGCCCTCAGCCAGGCCCCTCCCACTTGGTCACCACAGAGACCCAGCTGTGTGAGCCTGACAGCGTGGATGAAGATGACCCACAGCTGGCCCTGTTCAAGGACGCCCGACGCAGGAGGCAGTCAATTAGGAGTAAACAGAGGAAGGCAATGGGGCTTCTCGGAAGGAGGCAGAGAGAAGCCACGCCCTGAACTCTATATAAGGGGAATGTGTGGGAAGGGCTGGTTTGCTGAAGGCAACCGCTTGGATAGTTCGTGTTTCTTAAAGCTCCTGTTTCCTGGTTCGTGTCTTGTTTGTTTTTGTAGCTATAAATTTGGCAGGCGTAATTCCAGCCTCTTGCCGTTTGTAAAGGGGTTGTCCCTGCCTTTTCTGCAGGGCCGGTAGCAGGCTGGTACAGAACAGTTTGCCTTCAGCCTCCCACCCCTTACTATTATTATGGAGCAGCTACGTGCTGAGAATGCCCAGCTCACCCAGCAACTCACTCTGCTGGCAGCTCAGGTGGCTCAACTGCAAGCTCAGGTTCATGCTACACCCCCACCATCACCCCCACCCAGGAGAAAATGCCAAGGTGCAATGCCGGATAAATTTACTGGCAATCCAGAACTGTTTCCTGCTTTCCTGGGACAATGCCAGCTCTTTATCAGCGTGAGAGCAGCTGATTTCCCCACTGACCGGGATAAGGTGGGGTTTGTGTTAAGCCTTCTTTCGGGTGATGTAGCTCGTTGGGGCACACCTCTGCTGGCTCAACCTAGCCCATTGTTGGACAACTTTGTGGGGTTTTGTGATCATATGCGTCTGATGTATGAGGACCCTATTAAGACGCAGACTGCTACTCGACGCCTGAAAGCTCTGAGGCAGGGTCAACGCCCCCTACAGGGCTATATCAGCGATTTTCGGCTGTTTAGCCAGGATTCTGCCTGGAATGAGGTTGCGCTTGTGGATGCCTTCCAGGATGGATTGTCGGAGGAGATGTTGGATGAGCTGGCCCGTGTGGATATTCCCTCAGACCTGAACGGGCTGATCCATCTCTGCCTGCGGATCGATGCTCGGTTGCAGCAGCGAAGGAGTCGCCGTGCCACCCCACAGACCCCTGCAGCCCCTGTTGTGCGTGAGCCCCCAGGTCAAAGGGAGGAGCCAATGGAGCTGGGTGCCGCCAGGTCTCGTCTATCGGTGACTGAAATGAACAGACGACGATCGGGGGGGTTGTGTTTTTACTGTGGGGACCCTGGGCATTTGGCTGCTTTTTGCCCAAAGAAGTGACAGCGGGCATCAGTGATCGAGTCTGCCCCGAGAAAGTCCCCTACTTTTCTGTCGGGAAACGCCCCGAGCCCGATCTAGATGGTGTGATAGATCGGGCGTCCCACAACAACACTGAGCAACGTCTTTCCGATGCTACCTGTGGACCTCCACGGCATCTGATTTTGGAGGCACGTCTGATCCTTCCTGGCAAGCCAGAGGGGATTCCAGTCCATGCCTTAATTGACTCTGGGGCCACCACAAATTTTATGGACTCGGCATTTGTGGCCAAATGGGCTGTTCCCCAGTGCCCGGTGGATCCGCCCATGTTAGTGGAGACTATCGATGGTCGAGTGCTCCTGTCTGGGCCAATTACGGCCACCACGCAACCATTATGTATGGCCATCAGTTCCCATGTGGAGGCCATGCAGTTCTATATCACCTCAGATCTGCACTTCCCCGTGGTCTTGGGACTGGCGTGGCTCTGGGCGCATGACCCACAGATCTATTGGTCACAGAACTTGGTCACCTTCCCAAGCTTGCAGTGCGTGGACCACTCCCGCCATATCTGTGCCGGCCAGGTGGAGGGTTCCCCAGGGGTTTCCTTGCCTCCCGAACTGTCCGACTTTGCTGATGTGTTCAGCGAGACAGAGGCGGATCAATTACCCCCGCACAGGCCCTATGACTGCCCCATTGATTTAGTCCCTGATGCGCCTCTCCCAGTGGGGCGTTTGTACTCCATGTCGGACCCCGAGTTGGCTGCATTGCGGGACTTTCTGGAGAAGAATTTGGCTCGCGGTTTCATCCGGCCCTCGTCCTCGCCAGTGTCTGCACCCGTGCTCTTCGTCAAAAAGAAGTCGGGCGAATTGCGGCTTTGCTGCGATTATAGGAAACTCAACGCCATCACGGTGCGCAATTGTTACCCGCTGCCCCTCATCCCCGAACTCTTGGACCGACTCCGGGAGGCTAAGATCTTCACGAAACTGGACCTGCGTGGAGCTTACAACCTCGTCAGGGTTCGGCCGGGTGATGAGTGGAAGATGACGTTTGGTACTCGCTATGGACATTTTGAGTACACGGTGATGCCGTTTGGCCTGATCAACGCCCCCGCTGTGTTTCAGCATTTCATGAATGACATTTTCCGGGATTTGTTGGATCAGTTTGTCGTGATCTACTTGGATGACATCCTGATCTACTCCCCGTCGCGTGAGGTGCACCATCAGCATCTCCATCAGGTCCTGCAGCGACTCCGAGAACATCGGCTGTTTGCCAAGTTGCAGAAGTGCCAGTTCTACCGGGTGACCATCGATTTCCTGGGTCACCGCATTTCTCCTGAGGGCATCGCCATGGAGCCGAGTAAGGTTGAGTCTTTGCAGAGTTGGCAACCCCCGCGTCGCGTGAAGGATGTTCAGCGACTTCTTGGGTTCGCCAACTATTACCGAACTTTCATCCCTGGGTTTGCTGGCTTGACAGCCCCCCTCACCCGGCTCCTGCAGAAGAAGACTCGGTTCCAGTGGAACTCTCCAGAACAACGGGCTTTCCAGACTTTGAAGGAAGCCTTCATGAAGGAGCCCATCTTGAAGCATCCTGACCCGCAACGGCCGTTTGTTGTGGAGGCGGACGCCTCCGACATTGCCATTGGGGCGGTGTTACTCCAGGCAACGACGCCCAGCAGTACCCTCTTCCCTTGCGCGTACCATTCACGAAAACTGAACCCTTCGGAGTGCAATTATACAATCTGGGAGAAGGAGCTGCTGGCCATCAAAGCGGCGTTCGAGGCCTGGAGGCATCATCTGGAGGGAGCGCGGCATCAAATCGAGGTCCGGAAGGACCATAAGAATTTGGAAAGCCTGCAGACCGCTCGGTATTTGAACCAACACCAGATCCGGTGGTCTCTTTGTGAGGTTTGACTTCCGGGTTCGGTACATACCTAGCGGGCACAATCAAAGAGCGGATGCTCTGTCCAGGAAGCCCGAATATTCCCGAGTGGAAGACAAGCTTCTGCCCAGGACAGTGATCCCCGTTGAGTCTTTTGCTGCGGTGTGGGAGCCGGTTGATATACGGGCTCGGATCCGGGAGGCACAGCAGCAGGAGGTGTGGGTGGCTCACCGGAAGGAGGAGGTGGGGCCAGATTCTCCTTGGACGGTCACGGATGGACTCTTGTATTATCGTGACCGGCTCTACGTTCCGGGAGGGCCACTCAGGGGACTCATCCTCAGCCAGTGTCACGATAACGCGGCGGCGGGGCATTTTGGCCTGTTCAAGACCCTGAACCTGGTCTCCTGTACCTTCTGGTGGCCCCGAGTCCGACACGACGTCCAGTCCTATGTTACCTCCTGCATCCCATGCAGGCAGGCCAAGTCAGCGACAGGGGCCCCGCCTGGATTACTGCAGCCTTTGCCGACACCCAAAAGACCCTGGGGGGCTGTGTCCATGGACTTTCTGACAGACTTACCCCCATCCTCTGCTTTTACGACAGTGTATGTGGTGGTGGACATGCTGACCAAGATGGCGCACTTCATCCCCTGTCGCGGCTTACCGTCAGCCCGCGCCACTAGTCATATGTTCATTCAGCAGGTGTTTCGGCTGCACGGCCTCCCTGATAGAGTCGTCTCTGATAGGGGGGCCCAGTTTACAGCCCGCTTCTGGCAGGAGTTGATGCATGCGTTGGATATCAAGATTTGTCTCTCGTCCGCGCATCATCCTCAAACTGACGGGGGAACCGAGAAGGTCATTGGTATCCTGGAACAATATCTGCGCTGCTACGTCAATCTGCAGCAAAACAATTGGGTGGACTATCTGGCCATAGCTGAGTTTGCATTTAACAATTTGCAGCACACCTCCACACAGATGACACCGTTCTTGGCCAATGTGGGATATCACCCCCGGTTTTTCCCCCTTTCTCCCGTGGACTCACCGGAGCCGGCAGCGAACGACTTCATGGCAGAGTTACAGGCGATCCATCGATTGGTGCGACGTCAGTTAGAGAAGGCCAAGGCCGATTACAAAAGGTTTGCTGATCGGTCAAGACGGGATACGCCTCCACTATCGGTGGGAGATCGGGTCTGGTTGTCCACCAGGAACCTACCGTCAACACGGCCGGTGAGAAAGTTAGATCACCGATATTTAGGACCGTTCCCAGTCGAGGCTGTCATCAATCCGGTCGCCTATCGCTTAACACTGCCACGTTCCCTGCGCGTGCACCCAGTCTTTCATCGGTCTCTGTTGGTCCCCGAGCAACCGGCCTGTCCACTCCGCCGAGCGGAACCTCCTCCATCAGGACCTCGTGATGGAGGCAGCACCCCCAAGTACGAGGTCACCAGCATCAGGGATTCCCGTTGGCTGAAAGGTCGTTTCCAGTACCTGATTGAATGGAAAGGTTACGGACCAGAGGACTTCACCTGGGAAGACGCGACCGCCGTTCATGCCCCTGCGTTGGTGACCGCTTTTCATGAACAATTTCCATCCCGACCGCCTCCGGATCAGCAGACCCGGGGGAAGGGCCCTGCGGTGCGGGATAGTGTTGTGATTCAGGGTCAGCCTGTGGGTTCGGCAGTTGGGTCGGATGACTCAGAGGAGGAGGAGGGGGGTCTTGAAGACCTTGCTGAGGGGGTTGAAGATCTTGCTGATGAGAGCCCTCAGCCAGGCCCCTCCCACTTGGTCACCACAGAGACCCAGCTGTGTGAGCCTGACAGCGTGGATGAAGATGACCCACAGCTGGCCCTGTTCAAGGACGCCCGACGCAGGAGGCAGTCAATTAGGAGTAAACAGAGGAAGGCAATGGGGCTTCTCGGAAGGAGGCAGAGAGAAGCCACGCCCTGAACTCTATATAAGGGGAATGTGTGGGAAGGGCTGGTTTGCTGAAGGCAACCGCTT
Organism: Vipera ursinii; assembly: GCF_947247035.1. Taxonomy (NCBI): domain Eukaryota; kingdom Metazoa; phylum Chordata; class Lepidosauria; order Squamata; family Viperidae; genus Vipera; species Vipera ursinii. Next base: position 40,493,362 of record NC_139522.1, read on the forward strand.
GGATAGTTCGTGTTTCTTAAAGCTCCTGTTTCCTGGTTCGTGTCTTGTTTGTTTTTGTAGCTATAAATTTGGCAGGCGTAATTCCAGCCTCTTGCCGTTTGTAAAGGGGTTGTCCCTGCCTTTTCTGCAGGGCCGGTAGCAGGCTGGTACAGAACATAAACAAGGACTTTGGTACATTCCTCTTTAAGAAAGTCACCGGGGAATACGTGTAGTTACACTAACAGGATTATGGCTTCCTTGGTCAGCATCTGTTCTAAGGACAAGAATACTTTTGTTTCACTATTATTTTAGTATATTTCCTCTTTAATTAGACTTCACAACAAAGTCTAAAAAGTAACGGTTTGCAAAGCGTGGTGGATTCAGGAAGGCAAACAATGCAATGTAGCCAAGCACTGAACCACACCCCAAATTCCAAAATCATATATTATTATACATCCTATCGCGAAGCCCCATTCCCTCCCCCATGGCCCCATTGGCTTAGGGTTTAGAGGTTACAATCTATCAGAAGCGCCTAAACAGAACACATTATCTCTGCCCCTGTTTGCTTACATTATACTAATAAGATCCCTCCCCTACTATCCTGTTTACTCAGACCATATATGTACATGCTTATCAATTCTAGAGGAGAGATGTCTCCCATCTTCTACACCTGCCAGGGGTACCAGGCACCAGAAGGTACTTAAAAACAATTCCTAGATGGTGACTCACACTGGGTCCCATGGTAACTCCTGTTCTCCCCCTCCCTCCACTTGAGGCTTGTATTTTTCCCCATATACTCAAAGCATCTACTCAGACAATTGATTATAAAATGATTATTATAAAATATAAAATATGATTACATGATAATACTAAAAGCATACATATTTCTTTTTTAAAATTTCCTCGCTACTTCCAGTTATTTTCCACACCATCTTCTGGAGTCCATTTAGGCTCACGCCTACTGCTTCAGTGACTCCATCCAGCCACCTCATTCTCTGTCGTCCCCTTCTTCTCTTGCCCTCAACCTTTCCCAGCATTAGACTCTTCTCCAGTGAGTCTTTCCTTCTCATGAGGTGGCTGATAGAAATAAATGAAAGGTCTTCAAAAATTTTAATATTGAAAGAGAAATTTAAAACTGAATATGCTGCAGTGGAAATTTACTAGGTGGATGGAGAAGATGAGAATTTTATTTATTTATTTTAATTCCATTTATATCCCGCCCTTCTCCGAAGACTCAGGGCGGCTTACAAGCTTAGCAGTAGCCTTCATTCCATGTATATGCCTGCTTATTAGGGCTTTTGACCCCCCCCCAAGCGGCATTATTACAAAGTCAGCTTAATTGCCCCCAACAATCTGGGTCCTCATTTTACCTACCTCGGAAGGATGGAAGGCTGAGTCAACCTTGAGCCTGGTGGGATGCGAACCTGCACTAATTGCAGGCAGCTGGTGTTACTTAAGGAGGCATTAGCCCACTGCTCCACCAAGGCTCTTGGTGGAGAACCAGGAAAGGAGAGCACAAAGATGTAAGTGAAACACGTAGGCAAAAATTAGCTGGGTCTTATGAGTGGGAAAGGAAGAAGACAAGCTATAAAAATGTCTGCAAGAGAAGATAACTAGCAAAAGAGGAAAGAACATATTTTTTTCTAAGAGGTTACAAAAAGGGGGCTAGAACCCAGGCAACTGAGCATGTGCAATTAGTTGATTAATATTAACTGACACACCTTGCATAAATTATCTCTTAATTTTAATGTACATGGGATGTATGATTTAGTATGTAACAGGAAATATGTAGGAGGCAGTCGGAAAAAGTGTAACCTCATAGTACGTCAGCCAATGGGGAAAGAGAAGGGATGTGCAGCCGGGGACAGGGATCTATAAAAATGGGAATATTTTGGGTTGAAACTTTGAAGACAACCAAGTTTTGATAGCTTCTCTCCCCCCTTAATGCAATAAACGAAACAAAAGGCCTTCACTGTGTCTTGGCTGGTTATTGGTCAGGCGAGCTTGCCTCTGGTCACGAAGAAAAGTAGCCAGGAGCGCATAACAGTGGCCAAAGTATTTGAGTTTCAACTTCAGGATCTGACCTTATAAAGAGCAGTCAGGGTTGAACTCCTCTAGGACTGACTGGTTTGATTGCCTTGCAGTCCAAGGAACTCGCAGGAGTCTTCTCCAGCACCATAGGTTCAAAGGCTTCAATTCTTTGGCGCTCAGCCTTTCTTATGCTCCAACTTTCACAGCCATACATTGCAGCTGGGAAGACCATAGCCTTGATTATACGCACTTTTGTTGGCAGGGTGATGTCTCTGCTTTTTAGTGTGCTGTCTAGATTTGCCATGGCTTTCCTTCCCAGGAGCAAGCATCTTTTAATTTCTTGGCTGCAGTCCCCGTCTGCGGTGATCTTGGAGCCCAGGAAAATAAAATCTGTCACTACCTCCATTTCTTGCCCATCTATTTGCCAGGAATTCAGAGGGCCGGATGCCATGATCTTGGTTTTCTTAATGTTAAGTTTTAACCCAAGTTTTGCACTCTCCTTCTTCACTCGCAACAAGAGGCTCTTTAGTTCCTCTTCACTTTCTGCCATCAGAGTGGTATCATCTGCATATCTTAGGTTGTTGATATTTCTCCCGGCAATCATAATTCCAACTTTTGATTCATCTAGGCCTGCCTTTCTCATGATGTGCTCTGCATATAAGTTAAACAGGCAGGGTGACAGTATACAGCCTTGCTGGACTCCTTTCCCAATTTTGAACCAATCAGTGTTTCCGTGTCCAGTTCTCACTGTTGCTTCTTGACCTGCATATAGGTTTCTCAAGAGACAAATAAGATTGTCTGGTACTCCCATCTCTGGAAGACGTTGCCACAGTTTGTTGTGATCCACACAATCAAATGCTTTAGCATAGTCAATGAAGCAGTGCCTTTCTTTGGAATTGGAATCTAAACTGATCTTTTCCAATCCTGTGGCCACTGTTGAGTTTTCCAAATTTGCTGGCAAATTGAGTGTAGCACTTTTACTGCTTCGTCTTTTAAGATTTTGAATAGCTCAGCTGGAATACTGTCTCCTCCACTAGCTTTGTTGTTGCTCAGCTTTCCTAATGCCCATTTCACTTCACATTCTAGGATGTCTGGCTCGAGACCAGTGACCACCTCATCATGGTTATCAGGGACGTTCTTGTATAGTTCTGTGTAATTTTGCCACCACTTCTTAATCTCTTCTGCCTCTGTTAGGTCCCTGCCATTTTGGTCCTTTATCATGCCCATTTTTGCATTAAACATTCCCTTCATCTCTCCAATTTTCTTGAAAAGATCTCTGGTCCTCCCTATTCTATTGTTTTCTTGTATTTCTTTGCACTGTTCATTTAAGAAGGCATTCTTATCTCTTCTAGCTATTCTCTGGAATTCTGCATTCAGTTGGGGTGTATCTTTCTTTTTCTCCCTTGCCTTTCACTTCCCTCCTGTCCTCAGCTATTTGCAAAGCTTCCTCAGACAGCCATTTTGCTTTCTTGCTTTTCTTTCTTTGGGATGGTTTTAGTTGCTACTTCTTGTACAATGTTGTGAACCTCCGTCCATAGTTCTTCAGGCACTCTGTCTATCAGATCTAATTCCTTAAATCTATTTGTCACCTCTACTGCATATTCAACAGGGATATGATTTAGTTCATACTTGAGTGGCCTAGTGCTTTTCCCTACTTTATTCAGTTTAAGCCTAAATTTTGCAACGAGAAGCTCATGGTCTGAGCCACAGTCAGCTCCTGGTCTTGTTTTTACTGACTGTATAGAGCTTCTCCATCTTTGGCTGCAGAGCACATAGTCAATCTGATTTCTGTGTTGACCGTCTGGTGATGTCCATGTGTAGAGCTGTCTCTTGGGTTGTTGGAAGAGGGTGTTTGCTATGACCATTGTATTCTCTTGACAAAATTCTATCAGCCTGTGCCCTGCTTCATTTTGTACTCCAAGGCCAAACCTGCCTGTTATTCTGGTTATCTTTTGGCTTCCTACTTTAGCATTCCAATCCCCCATGATGATAAGGACATCATTTTTTGGTGTTAGCTCTATAAGGTGCCGTAGGGCTTCGTAGAACCGGTCAATTTCATCTTCTTCAGCACCGGTGGTTGGGGCATAGACTTGGACTACTGTGATATTGAATGGTTTGCCTTGGATTCGAACTGAGATCATTCTGTAATTTTGAAGGTTGCATCCCAGTGTTGCTTTTCCTACTCTTTGATTGACTATGAAGGCTACTCCATTTCTTCTGAGGGATTCTTGCCCTCAGTAGTATACCTGATGGACATCTGAATTAAATTCACCCATTCCTGTCCATTTTAGTTCTCTGATTCCTAAGATGTCGATGTTCAGTCTTGTCATCTTGTTTGACCACATCCAGCTTGCCTTGATTCATGGATCTTACATTCCAGGTTCCTATGGAGAAAAAATCTTTACAGCATCGGACTTTCCTTTCACCACCAGATACATCCACAGCTGAGCATCCTTTCGGCTTTGGCCCAGTCGCTTCATTCTTTCTGGCGCTACTAGTATTAGCCCTCTGCTCTTCCCCAGTAGCATATTGGACACCTTCCAACCTGAGGGGCTCATATTCCAGCATCATATCTTTTTGCCTTTTGATGATCTTTTGCCATATGATGTTATAAAAGAAACCACTTCTGAGTGATTGCCCTGAGTTCTTGTCTCCCAGAGATGCTATGGTCCTGTCATGAAGTGATAGTAGTGGTTTTTTTCAAATAAGCCTCTTGTCATGCCCCCATCGGAGCTTGAATCTGCTGAGGCAGATGAGCTGGAACTGGAGCCGACGGAGATCAAGGGGGAGGCATTGTTGGCTTCAGAGGAATATGGAGAGGAGCAGGCCAAGGCAGGCCAGGGCCTTTCAGGATTGGGACGGCTTGAAGGCAGGGAGGAACAGGGGCAAGATGAACATGAGAGACAGAGCTCAGGTGATGAGCAAGGGCCACCCCTCCTGATCCTGGAGCACAGAGAGTGGAGAGAAGGGGAAACAATGCAGGCAGGCTCAACCACTCTGGAGGAGAGCACCCCGCCCCTTTCCACAAGGCACACGTGGAGACTGAGAGTTAAGGAGATGCTGTGGCGAGGGGCATTTGTCGGGAACAAACGCTGAATTATGGGAGGTTTGTGTGTCATTGCCGACATTGGAAACAACTCTGATTTTTTGTTCTGTGTTGTGATTTCTACTTGTAAACCCTGAAACTCTGACCATTGGACTGGCTGGCAAACTTAATTTGGTTCTCCAAACCTCGGATTGAATTTTCACTTCTCTTCTGAAACTACTCAGGCAAGCTTGTATTTCCACAGACTTGTTAGATTTGGATGTATGTTCCTTTCTTTGTTATCTACTTGGCCTTGAGTAAATTGCTGTTCTAATCTAATTGTCATAGTTCCGACAAATGAAGTACTTCAAAGAACTTCAAGGCATTGTTTACCTTAAAGAATCTTTTATTATACTCGCATAGCTTCGGCACGTACATATTAGAAGCCAAGATCTGAATTCTCCTCCCCTGAACACATCTTATTAAACACAATTCCCTCCCTTAATTTAACGTCATAAATCACATTCTCCAATTAGTTTAAAATGCAAACTTTCCCTTCTGTTTAACAACCCACCAAATTCTTATCTTCTCTTATTACAAACAGTCTTGAGATACATTCTTCCTACTCCCCCCAGTGTCCACTAATTCTAGCTCTAAAAATAATATATGAGTTAAAGGAAGGCTACATCTCCCTATGTTGTCAAGCAAGAACATCCGATGTTAGCAGCATTGACATCCAGCCCCCCTTACAAAAAGGATAGACCCTGTAGCGTAATTAAAAGCCCATGTTAGGGACTATCTTTCGGTTTGTTGGGGTGTTTCTCATAAAACGTTTTGATGAGTCAGTTGGCTTTCACATCACTAGATTTCACCAAGTGGCTTCAGACAACGAGCATCCTTTCCATTGTACTAGGTACTGCAATTTCCCTTTAAAAATTCTAGAATCAAGAATACGCTTTACTTCATAGTGGGTTTGACCCGCCACTATGAGGGGCCAGGGTGCCTTTTTAATGGGAGGTCTTAAAGTGGATTCTCAAAAAGGTTTCAACAAGCTGCAATGAAAAACAGGGTGAATTCTCCCTAAAAGCCTAGGGAGTTTCAATTCTACTGTGACTGGGTTGATGATCCTTACGATGGGGAAAGGCCGCAAGAATTTTGGTCCTAATTTCTTACTGGGTAATTTTAGGCATAAATATTTGGTTCACAGATAAACCTTTTCCCCAACTTGGAATGTTTTTTGAGGGGCTCTCTTTTTATCTGCCTGCTTTTTATAATTCTCAAAAGTCTTTTTCAAAGCAGCTTTCGTGTTTCTCCAAACTTCTTCCCACCCAGTCAGCCATTGATCAAGTGTCTGGGAAGTGGAGGGCAACTGAGAGTATCTTTTCCTGTGGCTACCCTGAAAGGCATGTGGCTGGTGCTGCTGTGAACAGAATTATTGTAAGCCACCTCTGCAAAAGGGAGGAGGTCTGTCCAGTTTGTTTGTTGGTATGAAACATAACATCTGAGATATTGCTCCACCATCTTGTTAGCGGATTCCGCAGCCCCATTGGTAGCTGGATGGAAAGCAGATAATAGGCCTTGAGATGATCCAATTAATTTAAGAAAACTCCTCCAAAACGTGGCTGTGAACTGCACCCCCCCATCTGAAATTATTCACTTAGGGGCACCATGCAGCCAGTAGATATGTTTCAGGAACAATTTAGTGAGTTGTTGGACTGATGGGAGTCCTTTTGCAGGCGATGAAATGAGCCTGCTTCGAAAACAGGTCTATCACAGTCCAGATGACAGTATTTCCTCTACTTTCAGGTAGGTCTACTATAAAGTCCATAGCTATTTCTTCCCATGGTTGAGAAGGGTCTGCCACCGGCTGCAGTAACCCAGGGTTTTTTCCTGGAATTCTTTTCATGGTGGCACATACAGCACAACTCCTGACATAGTTTACCACATCCTGTTTTAGCCCCAGTCACCAAAATTGCCGGTGGATGAGATGTAGAGTTTTTAAATATCCAAAGTGTCCAGCCTGTTTTACGTCATGGCTGTGTTTGAGAGCATTAAGACGGAGGGATTCAGGCAAATACAGTTTTCACCCCTTATAAGCCAAACCATCCCTGCATGTTACAGAGGCTTGATTGTCTTTGAACCATTGATCAGTGAGGAGCTTTTGTTTTATTTTCTTTGCCCCAGGGTCATCAGGGTTCGGGGCCCTGCGAGGTGTGAGTTGAGCAGCAGTTTGTGGACTGGGGATGATTGCCTTGTTAACCTCTTCGCATTCGCTTTTGTACTGGGGTAATCTCGATAATGCATCAGCTATGACGTTTTTTCTTCCCGGTATGTACTTTAGAGTGAAGTTGAAACAGTTAAAGTACTGTGCCCACCGCACTTGTTTTGGGGACAATTTGCGGGGAGTTTTCAGTGCCTCTAGATTTTTGTGATCTGTCCATACTTCAAAAGGCACCTTGCTCCCTTCTAGATAGTGTTGCCAGTTTAATAGAGCCCACCTAATTGTGAAGGCCTCCTTCTCCCAGACTGGCCATCTCCTCTCGCTTTCAGTAAATTTCTTAGAGGTGTAGGCACAAGGTTGCAGGACCCCACTTTTATTCTTTTGCAGTAATACAGCTCCGACTGCCACGTCACTGGTGTCAGCTTGAATTACAAAGGGCTCCCCTGGGCAGGGGTGCTTTAGAACCGGTTCAGCAACAAATAGTCTTTTTAAATTCTCAAAAGCTGTTTGGCAGCTCATAGTCAATGCTAGTGGTTGGCCTGGTCATGGTTTCCCTCCTCCTTTGCCTGTTTTTAGTAGTTCTGTAAGGAGCAGGGCAATCTCGGCAAAGGAGGGGAAGAATTGACGGTAGAAGTTGGTAAAACCTAGAAAGCTCTGGAGCTGTTTGCGAGTCTTTGGAGGTTGCCACTCAATTATAGCTTTCACTTTGGCTAGGTACATTTCAATGCCCTCATTGGAAATTCTATAGCCAAGATAATCTAATCAGGTCTGGCATTCAATAGTTTCTTTAACACTTCTCTCACCAGCCTTATATGGTCAGTCATATTCGTACTGTATATCAGGATGTCATCAAGATACACCAGAACCCCTTTGTATAAATGATTATGTAGGACCTCATTAATCAACTGCATAAATACAGCTGGGGCCCCCTGCAGTCCAAATGGCATGACTTTGAACTGACAGCTTCCCAAGGGGCAGTTGAAGGCGGTTTTCCACTCATCCCCCTTCTTTATTCTCACCCAGTAATATGCTTCTCTCAGGTCTAACTTAGTGAAGACACTCCCCTTTGCCAGGTGGGTTAATAAGTCCTTTAGAAAGGGGAGGGGGTATTTATTTTCCACACTCACCACATTCATACCTTTATAATCAACACATAAACGAAGAGACCCATCTTTCTTTTTTTTAAACAGCACAGGGGCTCCCACAGCAGGCTTGGCCTGTTCAATGAATCCCCTCACTAGGTTTGTATCCACGTACCGCTGCATCTCCTCCATTTCAAGGGGGGACATAGCGTACAGCGTCATCGCCGTCTTCGGGCTGTTCCCGGCCCGTTTGCGGCGGCGGCGGCGGCTGCGTTTTCGGGCCGTTTCAGGCCGTTTTTGACGGCTGTGTTCTTGGTCCGTTCTCGGCGGCAGCGCTCTCGGACCGTTTTTGGTGGTAGCGGCGACGGCGGCGGTGTTCCCGGGCCATTTTTGGGCCGTTTTCGGCATCGTCGTCGTCTTCGGGCCGTTTTTGGGTTGATTGCGGCGGCAGCGTCATCGTACTCGGGCCTTCTCGGCCTGTGTCCCCCAGCAGCGGCAGCGGTTTTCGGCCCATTTTCGGGCTTTTTTCGGCGGCGGCATTTTCGGCGGCGGCATTTTCGGCGGCGGCAGCGCTTGCGGTGGCGTTTCTCCGGTAGCCGCAGTGGTTCCGGCGGCGGCGTGGCCCTCAGTTCGCTCTGGCCCCTCGTTTGCTCCATTTGTTCTTCAGCAGCCTCGGCGGCCCTCGAAGGGGCTCGGGTTAGTCGGTTAAGTCCGTTGAAGCCCGGTGGAGCCCAGCAGAGTCCGGTCAGACCGGAGGAGCCCGGAAGATCTGCGCTCTGTGTGGCACCTATTAACAGCTTATTGGTGCCGATGGAGCTTGACGGGGCCTGGAAGAGTCTAGAAGGCCCGGAGGAGCCACACTTTGGAAGGCCGTGCTCTGGAAGGCCCCAACCAGTGGATAATTGGGGGCCCATGGAGTTGCAGCTGGGAATAACGCCTGGAATGGTGGAGCAGTGGAGGAATTGTGGTGGCGTCTGGAGTGGCCGGCCATTAGCAGATGGGACTACTATGGCCTATCATACTTTTGCCTTGTACGAACATCTGCCTAACTCTCCTGCATACCATCCCCAAAGGACTCAGAGGGACCTGGGTATAAGCCATGGTGAGAGGGTGGCTTAAACTTACATCTGCTGCCCCTAGAGGTGAGAGCTCTATGGAGTATGCTCTACCCAGAGTGTGTGTTCCAGACCACCCCCAGGAACAGAGCTGCGACCGTCGTGAGAGGATGGTGGTCGGCCTGTTCTGGGGGTTCACCCAGCTTGAGTGGCAGTGAAGCTGGGCTGACGGTCTGGACACCCACTTACCCTCTGTTTTAGATCCTCCTAATTAACTAATTATGGGACTGCCTTCCCCTGGATTTGCTTGGACACTTATGCCTCATCTTTGTTATACCAGCACGGACTTGTTCGCCCTCAGGGGTGCCCCCCCCTTCCTGGGTGCGACCCGCCTTTCTTGCCACTTTTAATCTTGATGAAGGGCCCGATTGTTGGGACCCTGAGAGATGGCTGGGCAGGGGCAGGGGCCTCCAGTATAAATTTAATAAGAGGCCCCTGGTTAGTTTTTTAGTTAAATTTTTTGTGGGGTTAAGGAGGGGGTGGGTTCTCGTGGTTGTTTGGAAATGGGGGGTAGTCCATCAACCGTTGTTCAGGCCAGGTCCGGGATTGATTGCGTGGGGGGGAGCGGGGGTCGGTTGCCTCCGGAGCTCTGGAGCCGGTCATGGGATTACCTATTCCCACAACGTTAGGGAATGGCAGCAGGTGTACGAACAGAGGGCCGTATCGACATCCGGGAGGGCCTCTCCGCTATTTACAAGTGGTGAGGTGCTCCGACCCTCTGCTTCTGCCCCGAGGTCCCGGGAGCGAGGATGTGCAGCCACCTGAGCTCCGGTTGGTGTACTTGAATGCCAGGTCCGTTGTTAATAAGACTCCTCTTGTCCGGGATCTGGTCGAGGGTGAGCATGCGGACCTGGCTTGCATCACGGAGACTTGGTTGGGCCCAGAGGGTGGTATTCCTCTGGTTGATCTTTGCCCACCAGGTTTCTGGGTGCTACACCGGCCTCGGGCTCAGGGTAGGGGCGGGGGAGTGGCGGTAGTTATGAGGGAGACCTTGTGTCCACGGGAGGCCACCGTTCTCCAGATAGTCGGGTGTGAGTCTCTCTTTCTGAGATGTGGTCCTGGGGCGCAGTTGGGCTTGCTGCTGGTGTACCTTTCGCCTAGTCACGCAGCAGCAGCCCTGCCTGAGCTTCTCGACATCCTCTCGGGGTTGGTGATTGAGTTCCCCAAACTTATAGTTTTGGGTGACTTCAATCTACCATCCCTGGGAGGATCATCTGATTTAGCTCGGGAGTTCATGGCTTCCATGACGGCCATGGACCTGACGCAAGTAATTCATGGACCGACTCATGTGGGAGGCCACACCCTTGACTTGGTTTTCTTATCTGGACGGTGGTTAGATGATCTTGGTGGGGGCTCCCCAATTGTTATGCCCCTGTCATGGATCGATCATCATCTCCTGCGGCTGGTCTTCCGTTTTGCCACTCCCCGCCGTGGGTGTGTGGAGCCAATTAGATGGTACTGCCCCAGGCACCTAATGGACTCTGATAGGTTCCAGGCAGCGCTGGGGTCCCCACCTGCCTCCGTTGCTCACAACTCGGCGGATGCCTTAGTGGAAGCCTGGGAAAGGGCAGCCACGGAGGCACTTGACCGAGTTGTACCCTTGCGGCCCCTGACCCGCTGCAGATCCCAGCGAGCTCCATGGTTTTCCGTGGAGCTTCGGGAGATGAAGCGTCGGAGACGGGGCCTAGAGAGCTGTTGGAGTTCCAGCCGATCCGAATCTGACCGATTGCGACTAAGAACCTATATTAGGTCTTATCTCGCAGTGATAAGGGCGGCGAGGTCTAATCGCTTCGCTACCCTTATCGCGTCCGCAGATAACCGCCCGTCCGCCATGTTTAGGGTAACCCACTCCCTCCTTAATCAGGAGGTGAGGGAGGAGCCCTTGCAGGGTCGTGCCGAGGAGTTTAGTCAACATCTGTCGGACAAAATCGCTCCGATTCGGACCGGTCTGGACTCCGACTGGGCAGAGTCTGACGATCAGGACACGGGCGGTCTTGTCAATACTACCTGGGAGGAGTTTGATTCTGTGACTCCGGAGGAAGTGGACAGGATTATGGGGAGGCTGAGCTCCACCACATGTTTATTGGACCCGTGCCCTTCCTGGCTGGTTTATGCGGCTCGGAAGGGGACACGAGGCTGATTCCAGGCGGTTATATCTGCCTCTTTGAGTGAGGGCAGTTTCCCCGCTGTCTTGAAGGAGGCGGTGGTGAGACCTCTCCTCAAGAAGCCTGCCTTGGACCCAGCTGTGTTAAATAACTTTCGTCCGGTCTCCAACCTTCGCTTTCTTGCGAAGGTTGTTGAGAGTGTGGTGGCGCATCAGCTCCCTCTGGTCCTGGATGAAGCGGATTATCTAGACCCGTACCAATCGGGTTTCAGGCCCGGGCACAGCACGGAGACGGCATTGGTCGCTCTGGTGAATGATCTCTGGAGGGCCCGGGACAGGGGACATTCCTCTGTCCTAGTCCTATTAGACCTCTCAGTGGCGTTCGATACCATCGACCATGGTATCCTGCTGCGGCGTCTCAGGGGATTGGGAGTGGGAGGAACAGTTTTTCAGTGGTTCTCCTCCTATCTCCTGGGACGTTCGCAGTCGGTGTTGGCAGGGGGACAGAGGTCGACCTCGAGGCCTCTCGCTTGTGGAGTTCCTCAGGGGTCGGTCCTCTCGCCTCTCCTGTTCAACATCTACATGAAACCGCTGGGTGAAATCATTCGTGGTTTTGGAGTTGGGTATCATCAGTACGCTGATGATACCCAGCTTTTTATTTCGACCCCAAACCACCCCAGTGATGCCCTCGATGTGATGTCCCGTTGCCTGGAAGCGGTTCGGGTCTGGATGGGGAGGAACAGACTTCAACTCAACCCCGACAAGACTGAGTGGCTGTGCATACCGGCATCCCAGGATATTCAGAATATTCCATCTCTTTCTATGGGGGGTGAGCTATTACCCCCTGTAGATAGGGCTCGCAAGTTGGGGGTCCTCCTAGATTCACGGCTTACTTTGGAAGATCACATAGTGGCTGTGACTAGGGGGGCTTTCGCCCAGGTTCGTCTGGTGTGCCAGTTGCGGCCCTATCTAGACCGGGATGCCCTGTGTACGGTCACTCATGCGCTCGTGACCTCTCGTTTAGACTACTGCAACGCTCTCTACATGGGGCTGCCCTTGAGGACCACTCGGAGGGCTAACTGGTACAGAATGCAGCCGCGAGAGTTGTGTTGGGAGTCTCCCAATACTCCCATGTTACACCTCTGCTCCGTGAGCTGCATTGGCTCCCAGTTGTCTTCCGGGTGAGATTCAAGGTACTGGTAATGGTGTTCAAGGCCCTACATGGCATGGGTCCGGAGTACCTCAGGGATCACCTGCTGCCGGCATCAACTTCCCTCCGCCCTGTGCGTTCCCACAGAGAGGGCCTCCTCAGGGTGCCACCGGTCAGAAAATGTCATCTGGTGGCCCCAGGGGGAGGTCCTTCTCTGTGGGTGCCCCGGATTTATGGAATCAGTTGCCGGTCGAGCTCCGGATGGCGCCCGACCTTCGCTCCTTCCGACGCGATCTGAAGACTCACTTATTCGAACAAGCCGGCCTGGCCTGATGGGGGATGGGTTGGGATTTTACTGTCGTTTTTAATATATCTATTTATTGTTTTTAGCTTGGGCATTGTGTTTAATTCTTTTTTAACTTTTGTATCTTTGTATTTTTATATGTTTGCCCTGTTCACTGCCCTGAGTCCTTCGGGAGAAGGGCGGTACATAAATAAAATTATTATTACATTCTTGGTCATGGAAGTTTGGCCCATGGCAACAGTTCAATGGAACAATCATTGGGCCAGTGAGGAGGCAAGGTATCACATTCTTTCTCACTGCCTCTGCTTGGTCCCAATACTCGCTGGGGATAAGCGGCTTGCCTGGTGGCCGTGAGGCACCCATGTGTGCTCGCTTATTGGGTGGGCTGAAATTCCCTGTAACATCTGTTGAATCAATGGGGGGCTTGGGCCCTATAGGTAGTCTCACAGTTCTCTTTCCTTTCTCCAACCAGATAAATGCCTTCCATTTATCCAAGCAGGCTAGCCCTAGGATCACAGCCTCAGTCATTTTTGGAGCCACCAGGAAACGAATGAACTCCCAGTGCTCACCTAATTCTAGGCATAGGGGCTCCATTAATTGCGTGACTAAAGTCCCTCCCATCAGGGAGCCATCGGCTTGTTCAAACCTCACAGGTTTGGAGAGCATTTTTGCTCGTATGCCCAATTTTATGGCAAATGGCAAACTAATGACGCATTGGGAGCATCCAAAATCAACTAGTACTTTTAAATCTACCTGTGTACCTGACTTAGGGATTATGAGCTTGGTAGGTAGTGAGAAAGGTGGGACGTGTCGGCTCACCATTGGGTAGAATCGGGTAGAACGGTGGCAGATCCAGCCTGAGTCCCTGCATCCTGCTGTTTGGGGAATGTGGCTTGGGCAACAGGTTCCTGTGTGATCCGCTTGGATTTCTCTCTCACTGGCTGCTGTGCAGGTTTCTTTCTCGCTGCTGGTCCCAGTCTGCTCTGCTGTTGGGGGTAAGGGACTGGGCAGATCACTGCTCAATGTCCCTGCTGTCTGCATCAGAAGCACTTGATTGGCGGGCCTGCAGGTGGCCTGGGTCTTTCAGCAGCTGCAACAGTTGGAGATCCTCGGGGTGGTGGTTGCTGTTTGGGTTGCTCTGGCCTCGGCTCGGCTTCAGGTGGGGGAAGTTTCTTATAGCAGGCAAGCTGAAAGTCTAGTTTTACCGCCGCCTGGTACCATGCTTGCAGCTGATCAGGTACTGCTCGATAGATGCAGGCCCGAGAGAGGTGGTCATACAACCCTTGCCTGAAGTGATGGACTATGGCAGGGATGGCGAACCTATGGCACACGTGCCATAGCCGGCACGCGGAGCCGTCCCTGCTGGCACATGAGCCGTTTGGGGCCTCAGTTGCTTCCTTTGTCCTCTTTGCACATGCCCAGTGTTTTGTGCACTCTGCGCATGCGCAGCTTTTGTGCTCCCTGCGTATGCACAGCTTTTGTGCTCTGTGCATCTGCAGAGAGCTGTGTATGTGCAGTCTGGAATAGGTGAGAGGATAAAAGCAGCAAATTGCGGAGGATGCAGCATTTGCGGCAGAAAGCGAGGGAGAGGGAGGACCAGTGGACAGTGAACGAGCAAGCAAGCAAGCAAGCAACCAATTGAGCGAGTGAGCGAGCCGACAGCGGTAAGTTGCAGCAGCGGGGGCAGAGCGGTAGTGGCGGGGGGCAAAATGTTAATGGCAGCTGGGGGCGGGTGGGGCTTTCTTGGCTAGTGTCCCCCATGAGAGGTCCCCCTCCCCTGCCGGGGCCCTACTTACCCAGGTGGTGCCTACCTTGCACTGGAAGCAGTGGCCTCTGGGGAGGTATTCCATCTCCCTCTGCCTTAGTGGTTGCGCATGGAGCTGGCCGGGAGCAGGAGTCCGCCGGCAGCTTCCACCTGTTGGGCTGACCGGGCACCACACTTGGTTTCCCTGTGTGCTGCGCATGACAGGATGTGAGGAAGCGGTGCCTGCCAGCAGCACAAAGATGGCAGGGACGGCAAAGATGGCGGCGGCGGGGGCAGCTGTGGTGAAGCGCATCCTCACTGCCGTCCTTGGCTACAGGTGCATCCTTTGTTGTATTGCTTTTTCTTATTCGATCCGAGCACAGCACAAAGATGGTGGGGTCAGCAAAGATGGCAGTGGCGGGGACGGCAAAGATGGTGGCGGCTGTGGCGAAGCGCATCCTCACTGCCGTCCTTGGCTACAGGAGTGCCCTTTGTTGCATTGCTTTTTCTTCATTCAATCCGAGCTTGGCTTGGCAAACCAGAGGATTTGCAGCTCCCTGCAGGATCTTAGGGACAGGATGGGACAGTACCCGATGCGCCCTGCCTGGCAGCAAGCCTGGCAGCGAGCCCGGCAGCGAATCCGGCAGCCTCCATCTTGATTCTCTGTACTGCGCGCTTAAAGCAAGGAAAGGAGAGAGAGAGAGACGAGTGATTTATTGGGAGGAACTTTTATTAATCACCCAGAGGAGTCCCGAGCTGGGATCTTGATTAGCATAGTGCCCGCCCCCTTGTTTATGTTGTTGCAGAGCGCACGTGGGTGGAGAGGAAGAGTCCAAAGCGAGAAAGCGAGCGAGGGGGGGAGGCACAGGGGTGGCGGCAGCGTCCAACCCACACAAGCTAGGCACCACCCATGTGACGTGAGGTAGGACGGCAAGCTGCTGACATCATCGCCTGATGACCAGGGAATCCCCCGATCCCAGGGAATCCCCCTGAGCTGACTGCCAAGCAGCTGAGGCTCCTGGCACCGTGCTACCTTTCTCTCTTGGCGCCAAACAGCTGGGGCTCCCGGCGGCGTACTGACTGCTCTCTCTCCGGCCGCTGAACAGCTGAGGCTCCCAGCTGCATGCTGAACTGTTGGCAACGACGCCGACGGGCCAGAGAGCCCCTGGGTCCTACTTGCTGATCAGATGGAGCCCTGTTGGCCACATACCTTCGGGGCAGCGCTCAGGGAAGCGGAGGGAGTGGTCCAGGCCAATAGACAGGACCTGGATGGCCAGCTGGAGGAGGGAGGCGGAGGCCAGCGATGCTGGTTTTAGGGAAGGGCCCGGATGCTGGTTGGTTGGAAGGGGGGTGGAGCTAAGGGGATTGCCTGTATGTAAGGCGCTGGGAGCAAGTCACTCCCATTGCTGACTTTATTTGCTGTTATTTGCCGTCAATAAACATTGGTCAGAACGTTCCTGCCTAGCCAGCTACCTTGTTGACCATCATTTGTCATCTGTGGGACCAGGGCTGGTAAGGTAATTCTTGTAAATAGAATTAAATTTATAATTTTACTATTTCTGCTGGGTTGAGCATTCTTGTTCTCCATTTAAGAGTTCAAGCCAATCATTTTTCTGTTAAAACTGGTTTAATTCTTCCATTTCTTTCCTTTTGTTCCCTTAAAACTAGTTTGATTCTTCCATTTATAATTTAAAGTGGTTTGATTGCATTTATTTCCATTTATCCTCTTAAAACTGGTTTAATTCTTCCATTTATTTATTTCTGATCCAGGAAACCTAACTTCCATGCCATTTCTCACTCTTCTTATTCCTTTCTGCTTTGCTTTTTATTCCCTCTCTTTTATATATTTTCTTTCATCTTCACTGAAAGAAAATCCCTCCAGGTCCCCACTATAAAGTTCAAATGAAAGCAGCCTGTTTTTATTTATTATTTACTAACTCTGTATAATGGTGGGGTGGGGGGCTGCCTTGCCTCAGCTTGCTGCCAAGCTTTTTTGGGTGGTGGCAATGGGGGTGGGGGCGCCTGGTGTCTGAAGCTGCCTCAGCTGGCCACTGGGCTCAGCAGGCCCCAACGAGGCAGCATTCACACTCACCACTCACCGGCTGTCCAGCCTCGTGGGGCAGTGGCAATGGTGTGTGTGTGTGGAGGGGGCAGCCTGGTGTCTGAAGTTGCCTCAGCTGGCTGCTGGGCTCAGCAGGCCCCAACAAGGCAGCATTCGCACTCACCACTCACCAGCTGTCCAGCCCCGTGGGGCAGTGGCAATAGTGTGTGTGTGGAGGGCAGCCTGGTGTCTGAAGCTGCTTCAGCTGGCCGCTGGGCTCAGCAGGCCCCAACGAGGCAGCATTCACACTCACCGGCTGCCCAGCCTCGGGGCAGCAGCGAGGGGTGGGCGTGCATGCAGCAGTGTGTAAAAAATGGTCTTGTCACTTTTTAAAGTGCCATTGTCACTTCAAACCGTCATTAAGTGAACTGTTGTAAGATGAGGACTACCAACTTTATCACTTTTTTCCCTTTTTTTGGGTCATCAAGTTTACATCAAGTTTTTAACACCTTGCTAGGAGACTGGAAAAGCCCTGCTACAGTACCTGGATTGCAGCTGCTTTCTTGCAGGTATGTGGCATGGCCTGGGACCCACAGGGTTTGCAAAATTAGGTGGGGAAGTTGGTTACAGCTTTTTAGGAAAGATAAAATAGACAACCAAGAATGCTTTATTGACCATTCTTTGCCCAGATTTTATATCAGTTGCATCTGCTAATACAGGCGTTTTGCTTCAGATTTGTCTGCTATTTTCAGTATCTGTTAAAATGAAGGAGTACTTTTCCAACAACCTGTAAAATCCAAGACACTGCTTTCATTGTTTAATTCCCCCCTCCTAGACTTTTGATTCAGGGAATATCCATTTCTTTAGTGTTAACTAATATTGTTAGTTATTTAGAGATAGATTTGTATTGGTTGCTTCATTTTTTTTGTGTGTGTTTTTTTTAGACTCCAAGTCTTGTATACCCACCCAAAAATGACGACAGCCGGCAACCGGTTCGTGCGTGCGGTGCTTCCGGACGCGCAGGGACAGTCTGCTTCCTGCTGTTTCTTTCTCCTTTGGAGGACCCTGAAAAGGGTCAAAAATCACCCTGGAGAGGTGATTACCAAAAAGAGGACTTCCCTGTGATCGCAGAAGGACGGCAACCCTCCGCTGGAATCCGGGATCATCTCTTTTGGCCTGAAGAAGAAGAGACCGGTCATAAAAATGCCTGATCACTAAGCAGCTCCCTGCCGAAAGCCAAAAGTACTACCTATAACTAAGAAGCAATCTGGAGGACTTAGGTGAGCTTTTACCTTTCCTTTTTCCTTAATCATCTTCCTGTGATACTTTCCTGAAAATCTCCTTCCCCTTGTTTTGAGAAAACAGTGAATATCTACTTTGGGAACAAATCTTAAAGCCTCAAAGTTACAAAAGAAATTCAATTAATTCAGCAAAGAATTTAAGCAATTTCATATGTATCTACTAAAAAGCATCTTTTTGTTACTGGGGATTCACTATCTCATTTTCTCTCTAAACTGTGAATTAAAGAAAAAATTTGGACTAATTTTGGACTAAGTTCTATATTAATTTGGAAAAAGAAAAAGAAAAAAAACTTACATTATATGTTATATGTTATTGATTACATCTTGTGGCGTAACCTGGTACAGCAAGTAAATTTCCTTTTTCTGTTGTGAGAGCTGACTGAGTAACAAAGCTGTTGATGATAAGTGTGGGAACACCTGGCACTGATTACAACGCTTCAGGAGGTGGACAATCTTTGACTATTATTAAAACAGCCTCCATGGAAGATTTAACTGCAAACAACAACGAAATGGATGAATACATCACGCCACTTGATTATAAACTGATACTGGACACGATCTTGGCAATGACAGAGCAAATTAAAGCCAAACTGCAAGAAAAATCTGACAACTTAAAGCCACCAAATCAAACTCTGAATTTAAATGAGGAAAAGATAACCCAGAACCAAATAGAAGAAGTGGAAATGAACATCAAAATCAGAGATTTTAAACAACAACAAAAGCAACCTACAGAAAAACTTAAAGTCCAAACTTTAATGGTAACTACAAAACTTACAAGCAAAAAAACAACAGCACCTGAACAAAGCAACATCAAGAGTGAAGATACTAAAGGCCTCCAAATATACTATATTGAGAATTCAATTAATCCCATGACAACCATAATACCAGCTACTACTTTCTACCAAACACAGATAGAATTGGAAATTCAAAAAGACTTGACTGATTTAATGACAACTATATTATATCAAAGGGGAGGCGGTGGCTCAGTGGGTTAGGATGCTGAGCTTGTTGATCAGAAGGTCGGCAGTTTGGCGGATCAAATCCCGAGTGCTACGTAACAGAGTGAGCGCCTGTTACTTGTCCCAGCTTCTGCCAACCTAGCAGTTCAAAAGCACGTAAAAATGCAAGTGGAAAAATACGGACCACTATGGTGGGAAGGTAACAGCGTTCCGTGCGCCTTTGGTGTCTAGTCATGCCGGCCACATGACCACGGAGACGTCCTCGGACAAGCGCTGGCTCTTCGGCTTTGAAACGGAGACGACAAGCATGCATGTGCGGGGGAATCTTTACCTTTACCTTTACCTATATTATATCAACCAAAAAACCCCCAAACTATCAAAGCAAAAATGCAATGGTTACAAAGGGGACATCTTTCTTGCAAAAATGACATTTGGATACGCTCCCTGGATTCAAATAAGGGGTATAGGAGGAAAGGAAGATACATTTGAGTATTTAAAATTAGCAAGAGCGAAGTATGATTGGCACAAAAGGAAGCTAAGAGTTAGATTTAAAAAACTGAACTTGTTTCTCTTTTGGGATTCCTAAAGATAGACTATAAAAATATCTTTCTATGGATCAAGGGGAATCTCAAAAAAAATAGCACTGATTTTACATTTAGCTTTTAGATCTGTAAAGGAAATATAACTCCGAATCATATTATAGAATTTGGAATGACATATCAAAAGATAGTATGTTAATAATTGATGTACGGTTAAGATGATTTATAGAATATTCAGTGGCTATTTTTGAACTATAGTATAGAATCTAGAATTTTAAGATGAAAACTAGACTTTAATGGTAAAACATAAGAATGTTTTGTAATGACCAATATAAGTTTTGTAGACAAAAGAACTATTCTTTATTGAAATAGGGAATTGTGGGTTACCCAAAATTAAGCTTTTTTCTATATACTATAGGCTATTCTAGAATATCCTATTGCAATTAGATAAAATTTAAAAACAGGATATTGATATGTATTACTGAAAATGTATCTTGAATTTTATTGATTGACTGGGCTATAACTACAAATATACTAACTTGTTTATTTTGACTATGTAATCACTAAGGGAATTAGAGAGGGCATCTCTGTTGATGTAACCTGAACTATTTACAACTGGTTATTTTTTATTTTAACTACTCAACCACCATATTGTTTCACAAATACATCTATATGTAAATATTAAAAAATCAATAAAACTTGTATTTTAAAAAAATGACGACAGCCAAAAATCCAAAACAGACAGTGGAAGATCATTCTAAGAGGCCTGGACACAGTCATTTGGAGTGATTGAACGCAGTGGTAAAGCATTATGTGTCCTTTGCAACGGAAGTGTTGTGTGTCGCACATCAAGTGTCAGATGGCACTTTGAAACCAACCATAAAAATGTAGCCCAACTTGGTGATAATGAAAGGAAAGAGTTTATTGAAGGGAAATTGAGGAGCTGTCATTCCCAGCATCTTAGTTTTTCCAACAATCTATCCAGAACCAATCATCTGATAGCTGCCAGTTTTAAAATTTCACTGTGCATAGCAAAACATGGTAAGCCCCTCTCTGATGGGGATATTATCAAAATGGCCATGTTGTCTCTTTCTCATGATTTCCAAAACAAGGATAAAAACATGCAACGTATATCTGAGATAGCCCTGAGCAGAAACACAGTTAAAGATAGAGTTCAGTGCATGGCAAGTGATGTTAGTCAGCAGCTTGGATGAAATTCAGCTTTTTATGCATGAAAAAGGGCAAGAATATCCACAGCTCACTGATATGGCCTGGCTTACCAACCTCATGTTTTTCACAGACTTTACTCACCACTTCAGCCTGCTGAATAAACAATTACAAGGTGCAGGGAAAACAGCAGACAGAATGTTTTGTGATATCAAAACATTTGAGAGAAAACTGCAGGTTTTTGAAAGAGACCTTGAAAGTGGGCAGCTGAAATATTTTCCTACTCTAAAAGTTCATTTAGAAAATTGTACAACATTTGCAGACAATCCGACAATCCATCAGGAAATCTACAAAGACTTTTCTAGCATTGTTGCAGCTGCAAAGGTAAATTTTAGTAACAGATTTTCAGAGTTCCGTAAAATGGAAACAACCCTGTGTTTTCTTACTGTTCCAGATAAAGCCAAATTTGAAGAACTTGATCTTTCCTGCTTAGAGTGGTTAGATTTAGGAAATCTGGAAATGGAGCTACTGGAATTCCAAGAACATGCTATCTGGAAAAATAAATTCTGTGACCTGCGTGAAACACTAAAGAAGATGGAATGGATGACAAAGGACAGCACAGTTAGTTCTGAGAATGAAATCCTGAAAGTGTAGAATTCTCTGCCAGATCATTTTAAATGCATGAAAGCACTTGGGATTGCTCTCCTTACTTTGTTTGGATCATCTTACGCTTGTGAGCAGCTGTTTTCAGCTATGAATTTTATCAAATCAGACAACAGAAGCAGACTAAGAGATGACCTGTGTAATGTATTGGGCTTGCTTGTTAACACCATGTGGTAACGGCTGGTAGGCTGCTAGAGCAGGGAGCTAGCTAACGGCTCCCAGCATGTCAGACAACCCGTCTCCAGGGCTGCCATTGGTTGTCCCTAGACAGCAATAGGTTACTTCAAACCTATTGGCTGCCGCCTAGGGGCCAGGGTATAAATTGCTGCATCTGCAGCCCTGTTCTCTAGTTCAGATCCTGCAAGCAATAAGCCGTGATCTTTGCTGAACTCACTCGCCTCGTTTTCATTCCTGCGCAACGAACCCGGTACACAGCACTGGGGATGAGGATGGGATCCTGCTTCTCCGTCGAAGCTGAAAGTCACTAGGGGAGAGGCAGCGCAAACCTGGAGGGAAAAGCAAATTTCCCCCCCCCATGGTAAAGCTAGCTAAGCCAGGCTAGCGACCACGCGCTCAGAGGACCAGTCCCTGGGCAACGGAGAGGCAGGAGTTGAAGATGCTGAGATCCAGCTGTGAAGACCAGAAGAATGCCCAAAGTCGGAAGTCTGTGAGAATTCGACATCAAGCAACCAGAAGGATGGCCCTTGTACCTGTCCCAGGTCGAGAACTACCTTCTGGAGAACCAGGTCGCAGAGGATGGACTGAAGGCCTCCACACTGCTTTGTGTGTGCGGGCCAGTGAAGTTCGATCTGGCCAAAAATCTGTTTGCACCCACGCCTTTGGAATCCGTCTCCTATGCCGAACTGAAGAAGAACCTCAGAGAACACTTCCAAACAAAGATGTCAATGACTGCATGGTGCTACGCCTTCGAACAACGAATACAGCAGCCGGGAGAGACCGCATCTGAGTACATTGCAGCCTTGAGGCAGGCCACACGCCTGTGTCGATTTTCAGATGTCGAATAGCGACTTCGAGACCGGCTCGTCTGCGGCCTCCACAACTGAGAGCTGCAGCAGAAACTTTTTGCCAGAGAGGTCCTGTCGTTCACAGATGTCCAGAACGAAGTCATGGCGGATGAAGCTGCCGTTGGAGCCGTCCGAACAATCTGGCCTGCCAGAACGACGCAACGTGAAGAAGCTGTCCACCACGAGGACGCAGAACTCACCGAGGACTCCGAAGAAGACGCCAAAGTCGACAAGTTGCACAGACAACCCGAACAACAGCCCCGCAGCAGCAAGCGGCAAGAGACTACTTACAAGGCAGATCTCTTGCCTAGATGTCCAGGTTGTGGCGGCCGCCACCAACGCTTGGACTGCAGGTTCTGGACAGCCACGTGCTGGGCCTGAGGAAAAACCGGCCACATTGCATCCGTTTGCAGAGGTTGCCAGAGGGACCGGCCATCGAATCGCCAGTTAGAAGATCCGACAAGGAGAGGTACCAGGGTGTTCTGAACCAGCCCTCTTCTAACAAACCCCTTATCAGAAAGAAGAGACTGGAGAGCGTCCAAGGCTAAAAGGCTTCTGCCAAGATTTAATTACGCAGTTAACAAAAACACTAGAGCTTGTCTTCTCAAGCGGAAAAGTTGCTTTCAGCAACCAGCCCCTCCCCAAACACTCCTTTTATAGAGAGCTCAGGGCGTGGTCTCCCTGTGCCTCCTCCCGAGGAGTCCCATAGCCTTTCTTTGTTTGTTCCTGCTCGACTGCCTCCTGCGTCGGGCGTCCTTGAACAGGGCCAGCTGTGGGTCATCATCCTCCGCACTCTCGGGCTCACGCAGCTGAGAAGAGGTCCCCGGCTGAGGACTCTGCAAAGCCTCCAAACCATCATCAGCCGGTTCGTCTCCCTCCTCCCCCTCATCTGAGTCCTCCGATACGTCGGAGCCGGCTGTCGGACCCACAGGCTGGCCCTGAGTCACAACACTATCCCGCACCGCAGGGCCCTTCCCCCGGGTCTGCCGATCCGGATGCGGTCGGTATGGGAACTGTTCGTGAAAAGCAGTCACCAACGCAGGGGCATGAACGGCGGTCGCGTCTTCCCATGTGAAGTCCTCCGGCCCGTACCCTTTCCACTCGATCAGGTACTGGAAGCGACCTTTCAGCCAGCGGGAATCCCTGATGCTGGCGACCTCGTACTCGGGGGTGCTGCCTCCATCACGAGTTCCTGATGGGGGAGGTTCCGCTTGGCGAAGTGGACAGGCCGGTTGTTCGGGGACCAACAAGGACCGATGGAAGACGGGGTGCACGTGCAGGGAACGTGGCAGAGTTAAACGATAGGCGACCGGATTGATGACGGCCTCGACTGGGAACGGTCCAAGGTAACGGTGGTCCAGCTTCCTCGCCGGCCGAGTGGATGGTAGGTTCCTGGTGGACAGCCAGACCCGATCCCCCACCGATAGTGGAGGCGTATCCCTTCTCGACCGATCGGCGAACCTCTTGTAGTCGGCCTTGGCCTTCTCCAGCTGCCGTCGCACCAACCGATGGATCGCCTGTAACTCCGTCATAAATTCGTTCGCTGCCGGCTCCGATGAGTCCACGGGAGAAAGGGGGAAAAACCGGGGGTGATAACCCACGTTGGCCAAGAACGGTGTCATCTGCGTGGAGGTGTGCTGCGAGTTGTTAAAGGCAAACTCGGCTATGGCCAAATAGTCCACCCAATTGTCCTGCTGCAGGTTAACGTAGCAGCGCAGATACTGCTCTAAGATGCCGATGACCTTCTCGGTACCCCCGTCGGTTTGTGGATGATGCGCGGACGAGAGGCAAACCTTAATGTCCAACGCCCGCATCAACTCCTGCCAGAAGCGGGCTGTAAACTGGGCCCCCCTATCGGAGACGACTCTATCGGGAAGGCCGTGCAGCCGGAACACCTGTTGGATGAACATGCGACTAGTGGCGCGAGCTGACGGTAAGCCGCGACAAGGGATGAAGTGCGCCATCTTGGTCAGCATGTCCACCACCACAAACACTGTCGTGAAGCCGGAGGATGGGGGTAGATCCGTCAGAAAGTCCATGGACACAGCCCCCCAGGGTCTCTTGGGTGTTGGCAAGGGCTGCAGTAAACCAGGCGGGGCCCCTGTCACTGACTTGGCCTGCCTGCAAGGAATGCAGGAGGTGACATAAGACTGGACATCGTGTCGGACTCGGGGCCACCAAAAAGTACGGGAGACCAAGTTCAGAGTCTTGAACAGGCCAAAATGCCCCGCAGCCGGGTTATCATGACACTGGCTGAGGACGAGTCCCCTGAGTGGCCCTCCTGGAACATAGAGCCGGTCACGATAATACAGGAGTCCATCCGCGACCGACCAAGGCGAATCTGGCCCCACCTCTTCCTTCCGCTGAGCCACCCACGCCTCCTGCTGCTGCGCCTCCCGGATCCGAGCCCGTATATCCACCGGCTCCCGCACCGCAGCAAAAGACTCGACGGGGATCACTGTCCTGGGCGGAAGCTTGTCTTCCGCTCGGGTGTATTCGGGCTTTCTGGACAGAGCATCCGCTCTCTGGTTGTGCCCGCTTGGTATGTACCGCACCCGGAAGTCAAACCTCGCAAAGAAGAGGGACCACCGGATCTGGCGTTGATTCAAATTCCGAGCGGTCTGCAGGCTTTCCAGATTCTTGTGGTCCGTCCGGACCTCGATCTGATGCCGCGCCCCCTCCAGATGATGCCTCCAAGCCTCGAACGCCGCCTTGATGGCCAGCAGCTCCTTCTCCCAGATGGTATAGTTGCGCTCCGAGGGGTTCAATTTCCGAGAGTGATACGCGCAAGGGAAAAGGGTACCGCTGGGCGTCGTCGCCTGGAGTAACACGGCCCCAATGGCAATGTCGGAGGCGTCCGCCTCCACGACAAACGGCCATTGCGGGTCGGGATGTTTCAAGATGGGCTCCTTCATGAAGGCGTCCTTCAAAGCCTGGAACGCCTATTGTTCGGGGGCGTTCCACTGGAACCGAGTCTTCTTCTGCAGGAGCCGGGTGAGGGGGGCTGTCAAGGCAGCAAAGCCAGGGATGAATGTCCGATAGTAGTTGGCAAATCCAAGGAGTCGCTGAACGTCCTTCACGCGACGCGGGGGTTGCCAACTCTGCAACGACTCGACTTTACTCGGCTCCATGGCGATGCCCTCAGGAGAAATGCGGTGACCCAGGAAATCGATGGTCACCTGGTAGAACTGGCACTTCTCCAACTTGGCAAACAGCCGATGTTCCCGGAGGCGCTGCAGGACCTGACGGAGATGCTGATGATGCGCTTCACGCGACGGGGAGTAAATCAGGATGTCGTCCAGGTAAATCACGACAAACTGGTCCAACAGATCCCGAAAGATATCGTTCATAAAATGCTGAAACACAGCGGGGGCGTTGGTCAAGCCAAACGGCATCACCGTGTACTCGAAATGTCCATAGCGAGTACCAAACGCCGTCTTCCACTCATCACCCGGCCGAACCCTGACGAGGTTGTAAGCTCCACGCAGGTCCAGTTTCGTGAAGATCTTAGCCTCCCGGAGTCGGTCCAAGAGCTCGGGGATGAGGGGCAGCGGGTAGCGGTTACGCACCGTGATGGCGTTGAGTTTCCGGTAGTCACAGCAAAGCCGTAACTCGCCCGACTTCTTTTTGACGAAGAGCACGGGCGCAGACACTGGCGAGGACGAGGGCCGGATGAAACCACGAGCCAAATTCTTTGTCAGGAAGTCCCGCAATGCAGCCAACTCGGGCTCCGACATGGAGTACAAACGCCCCACTGGGAGAGGCGCATCAGGGACTAGGTCAATGGAGCAGTCGTAGGGCCTGTGCGGGGGTAATTGGTCCGCCTCTGACTCGCTGAACACGTCAGCAAAGTCGGACAGATCGGGAGGCAAGGAAACCCCTGGGGAACCCTCCACCTGGCCGGCACAGATATGGCGGGTGTGGTCCACGCACTGCAAACTTGGGAAGGTGACCAAGTTCTGAGACCAATAGATCTGTGGATCATGCGCCCGGAGCCACGCCAGTCCCAAGACCACGGGGAAGTGCAGATCCGAAGTGACGTAGAACTGAATGGCCTCCACATGGGTACTGATGGCCATACACACGGGTTGCGTGGCGGCCGTAATAGGCCCGGACAGGAGCACTCGACCATCGATGGTCTCCACAAGCATGGGCGGATCCACTGGACACTGGGGAACAGCCCATTTGGCCACAAAGGCCGAATCCATAAAGTTAGTGGTAGCCCCAGAGTCAATTAAGGCATGGACCGGAATCCCCTCTGGCTTGCCAGGAAGGATCAGACGTGCCTCCAGAATCAAATGCCGTGGAGGTTCACAGGCACCGTCGGAACGGCGTCGCTCGGCGTGGTCGTTGTGGGTCGCCCGATCTTTCACACCGTCTAGATCGGGCTCGGGCCGTTTCCCGACAGCAAAGCAGGGGACTTTCTCGGGGCAGGCTTGATCACTGACGCCCGCTGACGCTTCTTCGGGCAAGAAGCAGCCAAATGTCCAGGGTCCCCACAGTAAAAACACAACCCCCCCGATCGTCGTCTGTCCATTTCCGTCTCCGATAGACGGGACCTGGCGGCACCCAGCTCCATTGGCTCCTCCCTCTGGACTGGGGGCTCACGCACAACAGGAGCGGCAGGGGTCTGTGGGGTGGCACGGCGACTCTTTCGCTGCTGCAGCCGGGCATCGATCCGCAGACAAAGATGGATCAGCCCATTCAGGTCTGAGGGAATGTCCACGCGGGCCAGCTCATCCAACATCTCCTCCGACAAGCCATCCTGGAAGGCATCCACGAGCGCAGCCTCATTCCAGGCGGAATCCTGGCTAAGCAGCCGGAAATCGCTGATGTAGGCCTGTAGGGGGCGCTGACCCTGCCTCAAAGCTTTCAGGCGTCGGGTGGCCGTCTGCGCCTTAATTGGGTCCTCATACATGAGGCGCATATGGTCACAAAACCCCCCAAAGTTATCCAACAAAGGGCTAGGCTGTGCCAACAGAGGCGTGCCCCAACGAGCTGCATCTCCCGACAGAAGGCTCAACACGAATCCCACCTTATCTCGGTCAGTGGGGAAATCAGCTGCTCTCACGCTGATAAAAAGCTGGCATTGTCCCAGGAAGGCAGGAAACAGTTCTGGATTGCCAGCAAATTTATCCGGCATAGCTATCTGACATTTCCTCCTGGGTGGGGGTGCAGCATGTACCTGGGCTTGTAGTTGCCCCACTTGAGCTGCCAGCAAAGTGAGTTGCTGGGTGAGCTGAGCATTCTCGGCAAGAAGCTGCTCCATCGTAGTTGTAAGGGGTGGGAGGCTGAAAGCAAACTGTTCTGAACCAGCCCTCTTCTAACAAACCCCTTATCAGAAAGAAGAGACTGGAGAGCGTCCAAGGCTAAAAGGCTTCTGCCAAGATTTAATTACGCAGTTAACAAAAACACTAGAGCTTGTCTTCTCAAGCGGAAAAGTTGCTTTCAGCAACCAGCCCCTCCCCAAACACTCCTTTTATAGAGAGCTCAGGGCGTGGTCTCCCTGTGCCTCCTCCCGAGGAGTCCCATAGCCTTTCTTTGTTTGTTCCTGCTCGACTGCCTCCTGCGTCGGGCGTCCTTGAACAGGGCCAGCTGTGGGTCATCATCCTCCGCACTCTCGGGCTCACGCAGCTGAGAAGAGGTCCCCGGCTGAGGACTCTGCAAAGCCTCCAAACCATCATCAGCCGGTTCGTCTCCCTCCTCCCCCTCATCTGAGTCCTCCGATACGTCGGAGCCGGCTGTCGGACCCACAGGCTGGCCCTGAGTCACAACACAGGGCCCCAGGGCCGTTCAGTGTGGGGTTTTGCTCAAGCTGTAGAAGTTTCTGCTGTACCGGGGCCCGACGCCCCCTTAAACCCAAGTACAGACTTCAGGTGGAGCTGCAGGGGGTCCCCTGTAAGATGGAGCTGGACACAGGTTCCATCATTTCCATTATTTCTTTGGACACATTTAATTTGGTGTGCAGTCACAGTAGGAGATGGGCCAAGCTGAGGCCCTTTGACATATTTTTAACAGATTTTCAGAATGCAAAAGTCGTAGTCAAGGGTGAAGCCACCTTGGCCATTAAATTTAAGGGGTTTTCAGGGCACCTGGATGTTGTTGTAGTAGGGGGTCAGAGAACAAGCCTAATTGGGCTCGATTGGTTTGATGCACTAGGCATCCAAGTAACTGGTATCAACCGGACACAAGTTGTGAGTCTAGCGTCAGTTTGCGAGGACTTTGCAGACGTATTTGATTCAGCTCTAGGAACTTACATGGGCTCGCCAATAGCATTCAAACTAGACCCAAATGTGGTTCCCATCAGGATTAAGCCTCACAGGGTCCCCTTTGCCCTCAAGCACAAAATAGACACGGAAATAGACAAGCTTGTGGAACAGGGCGTTTTGCAACCAGTAGATGGTGGGGAGTGGGAAACTCCTATTGTGACACCACTTAAAGCCAACGGGGAAGTCAGAATTTGTGCAGACTACAAATGCACAATTAACCCGGCTCACATGGTGAGCCACATCCTGGCATCTTTGAAGGGTGGCACCACTTTTGCGAACTTAGATTTGGTGCAGGCCTATCAGCAACTATCTGTTGATGAGGCCACAGCCGCAGCACAGACAATTGTGACCCACAGGGGGGCTTTCAGAGTAAAGCGCTTGCAATTTGGGGTCAGTGTAGCCCCGGGCATTTTTCAGGGAATCATGGAACGCACACTCAAAGGCATTCCAGGGGTTTGCCCCTATTTTAATGACGTGCTTATTGCCGGAGAATCCACGGAAGTGCTAGCAAGGAGGCTCAGAGCTGTGCTGCAGAGGCTGCGTGAAGCAGGCCTCAAACTAAAAAAGAGCAAATGCAGTATTGGGGTTCCCTCAACTGAATTTTTGGGGTTTCGCATTGATGCTAATGGCATCCACCCAGCTGAGTCCAAAGTGAAGGTTATTCAGATGGCACCTAGCCCTAAAACAAAAGGAGAACTGCAAGCATTCTTAGGCCTCCTCAACTTCTACCACGCATTCCTTCCTAACAAGGCCGCAGTGGCAGAGCCGCTTCACAGGCTCTTCGATAAAAAAGCTTCTTGGATGTGGACCAGCATTCAAGAAAAAATTTTCAGGACCTGAAGGCACTTCTGTCGGTCAGTTCCACTATCACTCATTTCAGGGAGTCTAAACCAGTCTGCTTAGCATGTGATGCATCCCCATTCGGGGTGGGTGCAGTTTTGAGTCACTTAGAGAAAGATGGAACCCAAGTTCCCATTGCATTTTATTCGAGGACACTGTCCTCTGCTGAGTGTAACTATGCTCAAATTGACAAAAAGGCATTGGCCATGGTAGCTGGAGTTAAAAATTTCCATGACTACTTGTATGGCAGGGACTTCACGGTCTTCACAGACCACAAACCGCTACTGGGGTTATTCACCACAGACAAACAGACACCCCATATATTATCCCCTAGAATGCTGAGATGGTCTATTATTTTATCAGCATACACGTTTAAGCTGATTCACAAACCCGGCAAAGAAATGGGCCATCCAGACGGCCTGAGTAGGCTTCCACTGCAACAAATCGAACCAGATCTGGCCCCAGCGGCCCGCATATTGTCCATTCAGGACTTGCCAGAGTTTCCCCTTCATGTTGGGGACATAGCTGCAGAAACAACAGCTGATAAGACACTAAGAAGAGTGCTTTCTTGGGTGCACACAGGGTGGCTAGATAAGATCCCAGGCCCTGAATTTCAGAGTTATTTTACTAGAAGACACAAGCTATCAGTTCACAAGGGTTGTATCCTATGAGGGAACAGGGTCATAGTCCCCACCTCACTAAGAGACAGGGTCTTACAATCACTGCATAAAGGTCATCCGGGTATTGTCCGTATGAAAGTTTTAGCTAGAAGCTGCTTATGGTGGCCAGGTTTAGACAAGGCCATTGAAGCCCAGGTGCATGGATGTTACACATGCCAACAATCTAGGCCTGAAATGCCACACACTCCAGTTCACAGGTGGGAGGAGACTCACACTCCCTGGTCTAGAATTCACATAGACTTCGCTGGGCCCTTTCAGGGACAGCTCTTCCTTATAGTGGTCTACAGCCACTCTAAATGGCCTGAAGTAATACCAGTTGCTAACATGACTGCTGCTAGGACCATCCAGGTGCTTAGGAAACTCTTTGCCACACATGGGCTGCCAGACGTCATAGTATCTGACAATGGAGCCCAATTTACAGTGGCAGAATTTCAGGCATTCCTGAGAGCAAACCTCATCAGGCACACAACGTCGGCCCCATTTCACCCTTCTTCTAATGGTCAAGCCGAATGCATGGTCCGGACCACAAAAGAGTCACTGAAGCATATAGTGACTGGGGACTGGCATCACAGATTGGCAGATTTTTTACTTTGCCAGCATTCCATGCCCTGCACGGCTACAGGGAAAAGCCCAGCAGAGCTGCGCTGGGGGAGGCGACTGATCACAAAACTGGACAGGTTGCATCCAGATAGGGTGGCAGCAGAAGCTTTGCGCCCCAAACCACCGAGGGGGCTGCAAGTGGGTGATGAGGTGTGGGCCAGGAACTATGGGCATGGAAATTTGTGGGTGCCTGGAAAAATTACTAAAATGTCAGGCCCCCTCTCTTACAAAGTGGGGCTGGAGGGCGGGCGAGTTGTTCGGCGCCACATCGATCAGCTTAGGAAGTGTTTCCCAGAACGGCCTCAAAGCAAGGACTTTTTTCTTTTGGGGTCTTTACATATTTAACCTGCAGCCAGAAGGAAGTGGGGAAGAAAACCATCATGAGACACTCTTCTGTTTTAACTTTTTTTCCTTGTCACTTTTTGGAATTTTCATCCTGCTTTTGTGAGAGGGCAGCGTTTGGGAGGGGGTGTAGCTGCCCTTCTCCTCAAAGCCATCAGCTTAGCAAGGTGGCCGCCTGCCAGCGCTCTTCCCCCTCTCTGAGGCTTTCACGGTGGGGGGGCTGTTTGTTTGCATTCCCCTCCCATCTGCTGGGTAGTTGCAGCAGGGTTTGGTCTCTTCTGTTGTGCTTTGAGGTTACCCACAAAGAATCCCCACTCTGGTTACTAAGCTTGCTTAAACCCTCTTCCACCTCCTTCTCACTGGAGCCCCCCCCTTTGTGTGCAACCCCAGCCCCTGCTTCACCTTGCCCCATGGCAATGGCACCCCTGCCCTGCCCCCTCCCTTGCCTCACCTCACCCTGCAGGATGAGCCTCCTACCCACTGCCCCACTCACCAGAGAACCCCTGGATCTCCCCCAATCCTGCCTGCCTAGCCCTCACAGGCATCCCTCCCCAGGAGCGACATCAAGGTGGCCACGCCCACCCAGGCCATGCCCACCCATGCTACCATGACTACTGTAGCCATGCCCACTTGGTGGCCACGCCCACTTTAGTGGGCATACCCACTTGATGGCCACGTCCCCGGCACTCGGCGATGCATAAGTGGGTGTCGGGTTGCAGTTTGGGCACTCGGTTTCAAAAAGGTTTGCCATCACTGGACTATGGACTGCTCAGTCCACCTCTCTAGCTGACCAGCTATCTTGTGAAACTCTCGTACATACTCCAGGACAGTCCGGCCAGCTTGCTTTATCTTATGGATTTGTTCTTCTGCTTTGAGGGCAATGGACGGGTCCTCAAATCTTTCTCTCAGTCCTAGGAGGAAAAGGTGGGGGTCCTCCAATTCAGGGGCTTGCTCATTGTATAAATTATTCAGCCATTCAAATGTCTCTCCCTCTAGGCTGGACGCAATCAGGTCGACCATAGCAGCTGGGTCTGGGTAGAGGTAGGCACAGCGATTCAAATGAGAGCGCACTTGGTTGAGAAAGAAAACCAGCTTCTCTTGGATCAAACACTGGCTGCTGCATGCCCTGGTGTTGCACATTCAGGGGCTGAGGCCACATTCAGGGGCTGTGGCCTGCTGTGGTTGTAATATCTGCAGTTGCAAACTCCTGGGTTGCCAGGGGTCTCCCAAAGACAACACCCTGGGTGGGGGCTGTTGTTGAACTTCCTGCTGTTGGTTAGCATAGAGTTGTGGCATCCTCTGCTGCTGTAGACCCCTCAATGGTTGCTGGTTCTCCCTCATTTGCGGGCTCCTCAGCGGTTGCTGTATGTTCAGTGGCAGTGACCAATCTCCTTGCTGTGGTCGTCCTCCCACCAGTTGCTGATCTCCTGGCTTCTGCACCACCCCAAGCTGTTGCAAGGCCTCTATTAGCTGTGGCAAGCTCAGAGGTTGCTGACTGTCTACCTGTAGGGGCTGCCAAACTCCCCATTGCTGCAGAGGCCTCAGACTAGGGTTCTCTCTCTCTGTAGGGCTGGAGGCCCTGGCAGGGGAAGACAGGGTCTGGAAGGCTGTCTGATCTGCAATGGAGGGGCTGTAGGCCCCTCTCAGTAGGAGTTGATTTCTGCTTCTCATCTCTAGCTTTTCAAATCTTTCCAGTGACTCACCTGAACCTTCAGTGGCAGACGATCTGGTAGCTCTCCACCGGTCTGCTTTTGAAACCTCTGAGGGTGGTAAGGCAGTCTCGAGGCATCTGGAGTCTCCACTGGACTGGGCCTGCTCCGAGGGCCAGATCAGCTCTCCTAGCTGGGAGACCTGCCAAAAATTTTCTTCCCCCGGCTTGTTATCTGTCGCTTCCCCCATTGGATAGCAGCTGCCACCGCAGCCAGGTTGCTAGCTTCAAGCAGTTTCTCTTTTCCCATGATGCCATGCTTCAAAGAGGAGGCTGAGGGGATTTTTATTAAGTTTTTTTATATAAAATTTTAAGGGGACCCAGGAGGGGGGAGGCCTTGGGGATCCAGAAAGAACTTGGGGGAGTTCGACCCGGACAGTAGTCCAGACCATTGGACGGTCGCAGGGGGAGAATAGGAGTTTGGGGGCAGACTCAGCTCTGAGTGCGGAGGGTCTCCCTATCTTGACGGTGATTGGGAGGGGCAGAGAGTGTGGGAGCAGAGGGCTTTATCGTTACTGGGGAACGGTCCACCGCTGTCTTCAAGCGGTTGCCTGTTCCCGCCCTCGTTGCTCTGCTCGCTTCCCCGGGGGAATAAGATTGCAGAACCCTGGGCTCAGGTTGGTTTATTTCAACGCCAGGTCCGTGGTGAACAAGGCTCCCCTCATACATGATCTTGTTGAGGAGGAGAACGTGGACCTGGCTTGCATCACAGAGACCTGGCTGGGCCAAGAGGGAGGTGTCCTCCTCTTGGAGCTATGCCCACCGGGCTTCCGGGTGCTTCACCAGCCATGGGCCCATGGCAGGGGTGGTGGGGTGGCGGTTATTATTAGGGGGAGTCTTTGTCCGCGAGTGGCCACTGTCCCTCAGATAGGCGGGTGTGAATCTCTCCTTTTGAAGTTGGGTCCTGGGGTTCAGTTGGGTTTATTGATTACGTACCTGTCTCCCAGCTGCGTATCATCGGCCCTGCCCAAGCTCCTTGACGTCTTGCCCGGGTTGGTGATTGAGTTCCCCAGGCTTATAGTTCTGGGGGATTTCAATTTGCCTTCCGTGGGTGAGGCGTCTGAGTTGGCTCGGGAGTTCATGGCTTCCATGACGGCCATGGACCTGACTCAAATAATTCAGGACCCGACTCATAATGGAGGTCACACACTCAACCTGGTTTTTATCTCTGGGCAGTGGATTAATGATGTGGGTAGGGGTGATTTAACCATCCATCCCCTGTCATGGTCCGATCATTTTCTTCTCCGGCTAGACCAGGGGTCGGCAACCTAAAAAAGAAAAAGAGCCACTGGGAACCGGTTCCATCACAAATTAAAAAAAGAGGGAGCCGCGTGCGTGTGTCCATGCACGCGCATGCGCAAAAAGGTTTTTTGCGCATGCGCGGACGCACGCGGCTGCCATTTTTTTAAAAATGAGATGGAACCGGTTCCCGGTTGCCCGACGGCGACGGCCCGTCTGCAAAGCTGCCGCTTTCGGCAGCTTCGCAGATGGGCCGTGGCAGCTTCCTCAAAAAGAGAGGCGCCCCTGCCCATTCCGAGAGGTGCGCGCGCACCTCTCCGAACGACCGGAGTTGCGCGCGCACCTCCCCAAACCTTTGGGGAGGTGCGCGCGTACCTCCGTGCGAAGGGGCAGCGGCGCCGCTCTTTGAGGAAGCTGCCGAAAGCGGCAGCTTCCTCAAAGAGCGGCACCGCTGCCCATTCGCGCGGAGGTACGCGCGCACCTCCGGTCGTTCGGAGAGGTGCGCGCGCACCTCTCGGAATGGGCAGCGGTGCCGCTCTTTGAGGAAGCTGCTGCGGCCCGTCTGTGAAGCTGCCGCTTTCGGCAGCTTCGCAGACGGGCCGCGGCAGCTTCCTCAAAGAGCGGCGCCCCTGCCCATTCCGAGAGGTGCGCGCGCACCTCTCCGAACGACCGGAGTTGCGCGCGCACCTCCCCAAACCTTTGGGGAGGTGCGCGCGTACCTCCGTGCGAAGGGGCAGCGGCGCCGCTCTTTGAGGAAGCTGCCGAAAGCGGCAGCTTCCTCAAAGAGCGGCACCGCTGCCCATTCACGCGGAGGTACGCGCGCACCTCCGGTCGTTCGGAGAGGTGCGCGCGCACCTCTCGGAATGGGCAGGGGCGCCGCTCTTTGAGGAAGCTGCCGCGGCCCGTCTGCGAAGCTGCCGAAAGCGGCAGCTTCGCAGACGGGCCGCAGCAGCTTCCTCAAAGAGCGGCACTGCTGCCCATTCGCGCGGAGGTACGCGCGCACCTCTCCAAAGGTTTGGGGAGGTGCGCGCGCACCTCCGCCCATTCGGGGAGGTGCGCGTGCACCTCTCCAAACGGGCGGTGCCACTCTCCATTTGGAGAGGTGCGCGCGCACCACTGCCCGTTGGAAGAGGTGCGCGCGCACCGGGCGGCTGGGAGCCGCAAGAGACGGCTCAAAGAGCCGCATGCGGCTCCGGAGCCGCAGGTTGCCGACCTGTGGGCTAGACTTTCAGTACACCACCCCCCGCCGCTGGGAGGTGGAACTGACCAGGTGGTTCCACCCCAGGCCCCTGATGGACCCTGAGAGGTTCCGGATGGAGCTTGGGACATTTCCTGCTTCCCTTGCCCATGGCTCTGCTGAGGCCCTAGTGGCAGCTTGGGAGAGGGCGTCTGCTGGGGCCTTGGATCGAGTTGTGCCTTTGTGGCCTCTGACCCGGCATGGATCCCGGTTGGCCCCCTGGTTTACCGAGGGACTCCGAGAGATGAAGTGCCGGAAAAGACGCCTAGAGAGTCGTTGGAGGTCCAGCAGATCCGAATCTGACCGAACACAGTTGAGAACTTATCTGAAGTCTTACCTAGTGGCGATGGAAGCGGCAAAGTGGGACGTGCTGGGCTGAGCTCCGTGGAGTGTTCCCAGTTTTGGGCGTCCTTGGTGGTCTTTCGGGGGTCCGACAAGTCCGCAGAGATGTTCTTTCTCTGTATCAAGGTTTGGAGGGACGAATGATCTGAGAAGAAAGAAAGGTCGGCATTTCATTGGAGTTGCAGCCCTCCATTTCGTATTCCATCCGAGAGCTTCGGCGTTTTTTTTCGGAGGTCCCAGTGGAGCTGGGAGGACCCGTAGCTTGGAGGGCTCCGAGCAGTGGATCTTCGGAGCCGATAGAGCCGCGGCCTAGAGTGGCCTCCGGAATTGCCGTATGCTTATGAAATGGAGGATGACCCAGCGTTGCGGTGGAGCAACAGGCAGTGAGCTGAATGGGAGCGTCATGCCGGTTTATGGTTTCTTCGCGGTCTGTTGTTGGAGGTTATCTGAGGCTGTTCTTTGCCTGTTTTCGGCCGGGGAGACCTATGGCTGGCGTTGGACTGTCCGACTGTTGGCGCTGTGTGTGGCTGGCCGGACGACACGGGTTAGCTCGCGCCTTCTATGTTCTGGCCATCTGGACTTCAGCTGCCTGCTCTGAGGTCCATCCATCTGCTGTTCAGCCTCTCTTGTTCTCCCCGCTTTGAGAAGAACCGTGCTCTCCAACTTGAACATTGTCACCTTCAGGTTGCTATGCCTGATAACTGCTGCTCTTTTTTCTCTTTCCCCCCATGGACCCACTGTACTTAGAAGGTCTTGGATGAGCCTCTGTGAGAGGGTGGCTCGTATGTACTATCATCTATACCAGGGGTCGGCAACCTGAAAAAGCAAAAGAGCCACTGGGAACCGGTTCCATCACACATAAAAAAAAGGGGGAGCCCCGCGCGTGCATCCATGCACGTGCATGCGCATAAAACAAATGTTTTGCGCATGCGCAAAACGTGTTTTTTGCGCATGCGTGCGCGTGCATACATGCGCGCGGCTCCCACTTATTTTAATGTGGACGCACCTGCACGCCAGCGGCGACGGGTCTCCGTGGCGACGGGCGCTGGGTTGCGGCGCCGCCTTCAGCCCGGGCATCACCGGAGCCACCCCCGGGACCTCCAAACTGCCGCCCGACCTCCGCCCGAACACCAGCAGGTCTCGACACGGGTGTTCGGGCGGAGCTGCGCGCGCACCTCTCCAAAGGTTTGGAGAGGTGCGCGCGCAGCTCCGCCCGAACAGCGGTTTGGAGACCTGCTGGTGATCGGGCGGAGGTCGGGCGGCAGTTTGGAGGTCCCAGGGGTGGCTCCGGCGACGCCCGGGCTGAAGGTGCCGCAACCCAGCGCCCGGCACCAGCAGGTCTCCAAACCGCACCTCCACCCGAACACCAGCAGGTCTCGACACGGGTGTTTGGGTGGAGCTGCGCGCGCACCTCTCCAAAGGTTTGGAGAGGTGCGCGCGCAGCTCCGCCTGAACAGCGGTTTGGAGACCTGCTGGTGTTCGGGCGGAGGTCAGGCGGCAGTTTCGAGGTCCCGGGGGTGACTCCAGAGGAAAATACAGTAAATGCGTTACGCACATGTTTGTTCAGTGACTCAAACCGTGAGACTAAATAAATGAGAGGTCGCGGGAGCCGAACACCCACCCCCTCCCTTAAATGCCATGTTTAAAATATATGAAACCATTAGCAGAAGCGGAGTGGTGGGAAGATATTGTAATTGCGGGATTGGCGAATTTCCCTCTGTGTAAATTGGAACTGACGTAATGTTTCCCCCCCCACTCCCCTTCTCCAACTTTGCCATCTGAACAGATGGAAGGAACCGCACGGTTCAGGCAACGGTCTGATTCTCGCGGTACTTAACCCCCCCACCTCCTGTCCCGAGTTAAGCCAACATGCTTCATCTTGTAGCTGGGCTCTTTTAAGTTAGCAGATCACGTGTATCCCAAAGTAGATCCCAGCAGATTTGGGATAGGATTGAGGATGGGATGGTGGTAGGGGTTTTTATAAGAATTGCCGTTTCTCCCCCTCCCCCCCAGTAGACTCGCGGAAAGGATTTGAGGGGCTTATTCAACCCAGCAATGAGTTATTCGAAGCGGGAGCTGCATCGATCTCAGAGGAAGCGGAAGGGGAACAAGATTTGAGCCACCTGGCCGCTACGTGAGCGGCCGAAAAGGGGAAAAAAACTCGCTCTCTCTCCGGCGGGCCAGGGAGCGGCTGGTGGCGAGGACTCCACCAATGGAGAGAGGCCGCCAACTTGACTGTAATCCAAGAAGTGGCGCCTGAGGAGATTCCTCAAGCGGGCCGCAAGTCTATTGACACATACTTTCTCAACGGTGTTTATAAGCGCTTCAGGCAGAGAAATCCAGGCGCCTGAAGCATTTTATATTCTATCTTCCTTCCACTTCGCCCGCCCCCCCCACACCCTCCCGACGATTTCCCCTTTTCTTATTTTTCCGTTTTTGTTAAATTAGCGATCCTTAGGACTGCTTAGGAAGCGAAGCATTGAGGTTTCCCCCTCGCCTCCCCACGTTTATAATGCGTCTTGGGAAGAGCTGCTCTACCTCCTCTTCGGTTTAGCGCCGGTGTTTGACAGTCTTGCCCTCCCTTCCCCCCCAAAAAGCCGTTAGCCAGCGCATAAAACAAAAACGTTTTGTTTTTTGCGCATGCGCGTGTGTGGATACACGCGCGCGGTTCCACTTTTTTTTAATGTGGACGCACCTGCATGCCAGCGGTGACGGGTCTCCGTGGTGAGGGGCGCTGGGTTGCGGCGCCGCATTCAGCCCGGGCGCCGCCGGAGCCACCCCCGGGACCTCCAAACTGCCGCCCGAACACCCGTTTGGAGACCTGCTGGTGCAGCACCAGCAGGTCTCCAAACGGGTGTTCGGGCGGAGGTGCGCACGCACCTCTCCAAAGGTTTGGAGAGCGCGCGCAGCTCTCCAAACCTTTGGAGTGGTGCGTACGCACCTCCTCCCGTTTGGAGTGGTGCGCGCGCACCGGGCGACTGGGAGCCGCAGGAGACCTATACCATCCTATACCATCTGCTGCATCCCTAGAGGTGAGAGATCTAGGGAGGTATGCCTTATTTGGGTTGGTATTTTGTCCATTCCAGGATGGATTTGGGCCCTCCGTGAGAGGGAGGTGCCCGTTCTACTTTGGAAGTTACCTGAAAGGTACCCAGCTCAGTGGCAGGGAGCTGGTGGACTGGATACTTTCGACCTTCTATTTTTCATCTTCTAGACTGACAGACTATGGGACTGCCTGACTGGACCTACCCGGACAATGGTCCATTTGTCCTATTCCAGCACAGACTTATTTGCACTCAGGGGTGCCCCCCTTCCTAGGCGCGACCCGCCTTTGTTTCCATTGTTCCTCTTGATGACGGGCCCAATTATTGGGACCCCGAGAGATGGTTGGGCAGGGACAGGAGCCTCTATCATAAATGTAATAAGAGGCCCCTGGTGCGCTTTTTAGCAAATTATTTGTGGGGTTAGGGAGGGGGGTGGGTTCACAGGTTCGGTTGGAAACTGGGAGGGTTCCACCAACCGTTTCTCAAACCAGGCCTGGGATTGATCACGCCATCACGGGGCTTGGGTTGGGTGCCTACGGGGCCCCGGAGCGGGGTGTGGGATTGCCTATTCCCACAGCGGTAGGGAATTTAATTTAATTTAATTTAATTTATTAATATTTCTATACCGCCCTTCTCCCGAAGGACTCAGGGCGGTGTACAGGGCAAGAATAAAACACAGAATTACAAAAGTTAAAAAGTAATTAAATACATGCCCATTAAAGATACAGTTAATACATAATAAAAACCCCAATAAAATGACAATAAAAACCCCACCAATCCCCCCTCAGGCCAGGCCAGGCTTGCTCGAACAAGTATGTTTTTAGATCGCGGCGAAAGGAGCGAAGATCGGGTGCCGTCCGGAGCTCAACCGGTAACTGGTTCCATAGCTCCGGGGCGCCCACAGAGAAGGATCTCCCCCTGGGGGCCACCAGTCAACATTCTCTGACCGGTGGCACCCTGAGGAGGCCCTCTCTGTGGGAACGCACAGGGCGGAGGGAAGTAGACGCCGGCAGCAGGTGTTCCCTAAGGTACTCCGGACCCCTGCCATGTAGGGCTTTAAACACCATTACTAGTACCTTGAATCTCACCCGGAAGACAACTGGCAACCAATGCAGCTCACGGAGCAGAGGTGTGACATGGGAGTATCGGGAGACTCCCAACAGAACTCTCGCGGCTGCATTCTGTACCAGTTGGAGCCTCCGGGTGGTCCTCAAGGGAAGCCCCATATAGAGAGCGTTGCAGTAGTCTAGACGAGAGGTCACGAGCGCGTGAGTGACCGTGCATAAATCATCCCGGCTTAGATAGGGCCGCAACTGGCGCACCAGGCGAACCTGGGCGAAAGCACCCCTAGTCACAGCCACTATGTGGTCTTCCAAGGTGAGCCGTGAATCTAGGAGGACTCCCAAGTTGCGAGCCCTATCTACGGGGGGTAATAATTCACCCCCCATAGAAAGAGATGGAATATCTGAATAGACCCGGGATGAAGGTATGCAAAGCCACTCAGTCTTGTCGGGGTTGAGTTGAAGTCTGTTCCTCCCCATCCAGACCCGAACCGCCTCCAGGCAACGGGACATCACGTTGAGGGCATCACTGGGGTGGTTTGGGGTCGAAATAAAAAGCTGGGTATCATCAGCATACTGATGATATCCAACTCCAAAACCACGAATGATCTCACCCAGTGGCTTCATATAGATGTTGAACAGGAGAGGCGAGAGGACCGAACCCTGAGGAATGACCCCGTCCCGAGCCCTCCAGAGATCATTCACCAGCGCGACCAATGCCGTCTCCGTGCTGTACCCGG
The DNA here is from genome assembly GCF_947247035.1 of Vipera ursinii. NCBI lineage: Eukaryota > Metazoa > Chordata > Lepidosauria > Squamata > Viperidae > Vipera > Vipera ursinii. The sequence continues at coordinate 40,533,914 of NC_139522.1, forward strand.
GCCTGAAACCCGATTGGTACGGGTCTAGATAATCCGCTTCATCCAGGACCAGAGGGAGCTGGTGCGCCACCACACTCTCGACAACCTTCGCAAGGAAGCAAAGGTTGGAGACCGGATGAAAGTTGTTCAATACAGCTTGGTCCAGGGCAGGCTTCTTGAGGAGAGGCCTCACCACCGCCTCTTTCAAGACGGCAGAGAAGCTACCCTTACTCAAAGAAGCTGATATAACTGCCTGGAACCAGCTGCGTGTCCTCTCCCGGGCTGCATAAACCAGCCAGGAAGGGCACGGGTCCAATAAACATGTGGTGGAGCTCAGCCTCCACATAATCCTGTCCACTTCCTCCAGAGTCACAGAATCAAACTCCTCCCAGGTAATATCGACAAGACCGCCCGTGTCCTGATTGTCAGACTCTGCCCAGTCAGAGTCCAGACCGGTCCAAATCCGAGCGATTTTGTCCGACAGATGTTGGTTAAACTCCTCGGCACGACTCTGCAAGGGTTCCTCCCTCACCTCTTGATTAAGGAGGGAGCGAGTCACCCTAAACAGGGCGGCCGGGCGATTATCTGCGGACGCGATAAGGGTAGCGAAGTGATTAGACCTCGCCACCCTTATCGCAGCGAGATAAGACCTAATATAGGAATGGCCGCAGGTGTATGAACAGAGGGCCATATCAATATCTGGGAGTTCATCCCTGCTATCTCCAAGCAGTGATGCGCTCCGACCCTCTGATTTCGGCCACCTGAGCTCAGGCTCGTGTATTTCAATGCCACGTCCGTAATGAATAAGGCTACTCTCATTCGTGAGTTGATTGAGGAGGAGCATGCGGACCTGGCTTGCATTACGGAGACCTGGTTGGGCCCAGAGGGCGGTGTCCCCCTGGCTGATCTTTGCCCATCAGGCTTCCAGGTGCTGCACCAGTCCATCAAGCGCCTAGGGCAGAACCATCTCATTGGCTCAACAACCCCACGACGGGGAGTGGCAAAACGGAAGACCAGCCGCAGGAGATGATGATCGGTCCATGACAGGGGTGTAATAATTGGAGAACCCCCACCCAGATCATCTAACCACCGTCCAGATAGAAAAACCAAATCGAGCGTGTGGCCCCCCACATGAGTCGGGCCCTGAATTACTTGCATCAGGTCCATGGCCGTCATGGAAGCCATGAACTCCCGAGCTAACTCAGATGATCCCCCCAGGGATGGTAGATTGAAGTCACCCAAAACCATAAGTTTGGGGAACTCAACCACCAACCCTGAGAGGATATTGAGAAGCTCAGGCAGGGCTGCTGCTACGCAACTAGGCGAAAAGTACACCAGCAGCAAGCCCAACTGAGCTCTAGGGCCACATCTCAGGAGGAGGGACTCACACCCGACTATCTGGACTATGGTGGCCTCCCACAGACATAAGGTCTCCCTCGCAACTACTGCCACTCCACCGCCCCTACCCTGAGCCCGAGGCCGGTGCAGCACCCGGAAACCTGGTAGGCAGAGATCGACCAGAGGGACACCACCCTCTGAGCCCAACTAGGTCTCCGTAATGCAAGCCAGGTCCGCATGCTCTCCCTCAACCAAATCCCGGATGAGAGGAGCCTTATTAACTACCGACCTGGCATTAAAATACACAAGCCTGAGCTCAGGTGGCTGCTCATCCTCGCTCCCGGAACCACGGGTTGAAACCAGAGGGTCAGAGGACATCACCGCTTGAAGATAGCGGGGACGCACTCCCGGATGTTGATACGGCCCTCTGTTCATACACCTGCTGCCATTCCCTAACGTCGTGGGAATAGGTAATCCCACACCCCGCTCTGGGGCCCCAGAGGCAACCAGCCCTAGCTCCCACCCGACGTGATCAATCCCGGACCTGGCCTGAACAACAGTTGATGGACACCCCCCTGTTTCCAGCCAAACCTGTAATCCCTCCCCCCTCCCTAACGCCACAAAAAATTTAGCTAAAAAATTAACCAGGGGCCTCTTATTAAGTTTATACCGGAGGCTCCTGTCCCTGCCCAACCATCTCTCAGGGTCCCAACAATTGGGCCCTTCATCAAGATGAGAAGTGGAGAGAAAGGCGGGTCGCACCCAGGAAGGGGGGGCACCCCTGAGGGCGAACAAGTCCGTGCTGGTATAGCAAATGCGAGTCATGATTGTCCAAGCAAGTCCAGCAAAAGGCAGTCCCATAATTAATCAGGAGGGTCTAGGTCAGAAGGTAAGTGGGTATTGTCCAACATGTTCCATTTCTTTTGATGGGGGGGAGGTATTGCCCCCTCAGAAAGGGCTCGCAACTTGGGTGTCCTCCTGGATTCACGGCTTAATTTGGAAGAACATTTAACTGCTGTGAGCAGGGGGGCCTTTGCACAGGTTCGCCTGGTGCGCCAGTTGCGCCCCTTTTTGGACCGAGATGCCCTATGCACGGTCACCCATGCCCTTGTCACTTCTCGCCTGGATTACTGTAACGCTCTCTACATGGGGCTGCCCTTGAAGTACACGCTTCAGCTGGTGCAAAATGCGGCCGCGCGGGTACTTATGGGAGTTCCTCGATACTCCCATGTTACTCCACTCCTGCGCGAGCTTCATTGGCTTCCAGTTGTCCTCCGGGTGCGATTCAAGATGCTAGTAATTACCTTTAAAGCCCTACATGGCTTAGGCCCAGGGTATTTGCGAGACCACCTGCTGCCATTGTCAACCTCCCATTGCCTGGTTCGCTCCCACAGAGTCGGCCTCCTCAGAGTTCCATCAGTTACGCAATGCCGGCTGGCGACCCCTAGTGGGAGAACCTTCTCTGTGGACGCGCCGACCCTCTGGAATGAGTTGCCTCCGGAGCTGCGGATGGCCCCCAACCTTCGGTCCTTTCGCCGTGACCTGAAGACATGGATGTTTCAACAATCAGGCCTGGACTGACTATAGTTTTAAATTTGGTTTTATGGGGTTAAATTACTATGTATTGAACATATCTACTATTTAATTCTTTTTTAAATTTTGTATTTTCATGTTCTTTTTTAGTTTTTATTGTTGTGAGCCGTCCTGAGTCCTTAGGGAGAAGGGCGGCATATAAATATAATAAATCAAATCAAATCAAATCTTTTCTTGAATCTCTGCCAGCTCCCCTCAAGTCTTGAGAGAGTGGCTGGGGTTCAAGACCCCTAAATAGTTTGAAAAGGTTTAGATCTTGGCTTAATGTCATGGTTCCGACAAATGCAGTACTTCAAAGAACTTCAAGGCATTCTCTTTTTTTTAAACAAGTTTTATTGGTTTTTCAGTTAAAATCTACATATTTAGAAAGCATCATGATGACTGGGTAATCAGAGATTCAGTAACAGAGTTTTCAGTACATAATTCAGGTTACATTATCAAAACATCCTTCTCAATTTCCCCTAACATTTCATACAACCAGTTTAAACTAATAAATTTCTGGAAATAGCATGGTCAGTTGAAAAATTTGTCAATTCAGTTTCATTGAAATATATCTACGTCCTGTTATTAAAGTTTACCTAATTTTAATTTTAATTATATTATTCAAATTTAGCCTTTAACATCCCAAATAATATTCACAACCCAAATTTCCCTTATTTCATTACAGCAATAACTATAGCAACTAACATGTACACAGTGGCTGGGTAGCTATGTTCTACCTAATAAACATTGTCTGTTTCACATCCTAATACATCACACATTACTGAAAGGACCACAGCATATGTTTATCAATCTACAACTATTTATACACAGCCAGATTTTGTTTTAAATTTTAGCTAATTCTTAATTCTTAAATAGAATAATCAAATGTCTTTTAACATCAAAAGTGGGATCTATTAACCAAATTTCCATTATCTCAGTGCACAAATTATAATGTCTAAAATAAGCCTAATAGATACATAAACACATTCTAGTTCTATCTCATAAACATTTTCTATTTTAGATCCTGATAGATCACTGATTACTAAAAAGATAACCTTTAATGGTTCTCTAAGAACTCACTTTTTAAATCTAACTCTGGGTTTCTTTTTCTTTGAATTGCCAGATAGGTCTCCCTTCGCTCCAATACATATTATTTGAATTGAAGGAGGCCATCTAGCCATCAGTGATCCACAAAAACCAAACCATTTGTAATCATTATGTTGTTGCCCTGTTAGTTCTAGTCTCTGTATTTGCTCTAAAAACTTTATCTTCAGTTCAGTCTGGATTCCTCTTCCATCTGGGTTCATCTGCTTTAAGTAAAGATTCTTATCCTATTTTGTAATTAGTGCTTGGCTATCCAGGCTTTCAGAAAACTGTCTTTGTTGATCTTCCACGTCCTATATGTTAGCATCACTATCTTGTACGTAGTATACTTCTAAAGTTATAGGCTCTTTTGATGGAGTCAAAAGTTGAGTATTAAGTTTTCCCATTGTTTGTTGTTGGTCCTTAAGGTTATTTGCCATAGTGATAGTTCCTTGTACTTTTAGAGTTGTCAGTTCTTTGGATAGTTGTTGCTTATAGTCCTCTGTCTCAATAGTAATATCTTCCAATTTTGTTATATTCTGAAGTATAAATTCTTTAGTTGCCGTCTGGGTTGCAATTTGTGACTTAAGGTTGGCATGTAAATTATTAAATCTGGAGATAGACATCTCAGTGACTCTGTAGATTGTTTCAAGTATGAGGTTATAATCAAGCACGGTTTGTGGCTGATCCTTCTCCATTTTGTAATAATTATAAATAGTCCTTGGTGGAGGCTATGTTTCAAACAAAAATCAGTAAGAGTCCACCTCCACAAGTCTAAGCCAAATTCATCTCCAGCTGTTTCAGGTTTTTCTCTTAATGCCAAGGTCAGTCCAAAATGTAACCAAGCTTGTTTGCCAATAGTATTCACTAGATATCCCCAGAATACTTCAAATCCTTTTCAGACAGTATCTTTTTATTTATTTCTTTTTTTGTCCCCTTTTTTAGACTAATAGGTAGAATAGTCCATTTCTGTAAATATAGGAACTTTGGGCCAAAAGTAGAAAGGCAGTAAATCCAATAAATCAGTATACTTTAGTAGAAGGCTTTTTCTTTTCTCTCCCAATGTAGACAAAGGCCGCTCTTAGGGAGGGTGGGGGTGAAAAAAAATCCCTTCCCTCTCTCCTCGCAGGGGGAAGCAAATTCGAGAAGCTTTTGGCAGGGAAAGTAGACAATTAGGAAAACAAGAAGGCAATTCTTACCCAGTTTTCAAGTGCTTTCAAGTGCTTTGTTGTGCTTTTGGCTTCGGCAGGAAACGGCTAAATGATGGGCCATGGGAGTGGCCGATCCTTTCTTCTTCAGTTTGGAGAGTAGCTTCTACGGGCCGACTGGAGAGACCTCTCCCCTGCTCATCGCCCCTCCAGGGTGACTTTTGACCCCTTTACAGGGGCCCCCCCGATGAAGAAATCCAGGCGACACGAGAAGCGATTCCCTCGCATGTCTGGGAGCACTGAAATTCTAGAACCAGAAGCCAAGGCATTCTTTACCTTAAAGAATCTTTTATTATACTCGCATAGCTTTGGCACGTACATATTAGAAGCCAAGATCTGAATTCTCCTTCCCTGAACATATCTTATCAAACACAATTCCCTCCCTTAATTTAACGTCATAAATCACATTTTCCAATTAGTTTAAAATGCAAACTTTCTCTTCTGTTTAACAACCCACCAAACTCTTATCTTCTCTTATTACAAACAGTCTTGAGATACATTCTCCCTACTCCCCCCAGCGTCCACTAATTCTAGCTCTAAAAATAATATATGAGTTAAAGGAAGGCTACACTTCCCTATGTTGTCAAGCAAGAACATCCGATGTTAGCAGCATTGACATCCAGCCCCCCTTACAAAAAGGATAGACCCTGTAGCGTAATTAAAAGCCCATGTTAGGGACTATCTTTTGGTTTGTTGGGGTGTTTCTCATAAAACGTTTTGATGAGTCAGTTGGCTTTCACATCACTAGATTTCACCAAGTGGCTTCAGACAACGAGCATCCTTTCCATTGTACTAGGTACTGCAATTTCCCTTTAAAAATTTGCCATGCAGTGGTCCATTCGCCAGCAGCAGGTGTCACCGCTGGTCTTGGTGGAGACGATTGACAGTTGACCCCTTCATTCAGGCCCTGTGGTTGCTGCTACCAGACCCCTTCACATGTGCATTGGGCTGCATGTGGAAGAAGCCATGTTTTATGTTGCCGCAGTGCCCCACTTTCTGGTGGTGCTTGGGCTGGAGTGGTTATGGGCTCATGATCCGCATATCATCTGGTCATCTGGGGTAGTACGGTTCCCCGGCAAGAAGTGTGCAACCCATCACCTGCATGCCTGCGCAGGGGGTGTGGCTACACATGAGGACCTGGACCTACCTGCGGATTTGGTGGACTATGCCAATGTGTTTGGGGAAAAGGAGGCAGATCGGTTGCCCCCACATCGGTCTTATGACTGCCTGATTGATTTGGTGCCCGATGCCAAATTGCCAGTGGGCTGGATTTACTCCCTGTTACGGGACTTCATAGAGAAGAATCTTCAGAAGGGGTTTATCCAGTCTTCTACCTCCCCGTTGGCTGCGCCAGTGTTCTTCGTCAAGAAGAAGTTGGGGGACCTGCGACTGTGCTGTGATTATCGGAAATTGAATGCAATCACAATACGGAACCAGTACCCGCTTCCTCTCATCCCTGAACTGGTCTAGCAGCTTCATCAGGCCAAAGTCTTTACAAAGCTGGACCTGCAGGGGGCCTACAACCTGGTTCGAGTTCGGGCCAGCAACAAGTGGAAGACAGCCTTCTGGATGCGTTGCGGCCACTTTGAATATACTGTGATGCCATTTGGCTTGACCAACGCACCTGGTGTGTTCATGCACTTTATGCATGACGTCTTCAGGGATTGGTTGGATCAGTTTGTGGTCGTCTACCTGGATGACATCCTGATCTACTTGTCATCCCCAGAAGATCACTGGAAACACGTGTGGCTGGTGCTACAACGCTTGTGGGACAACCACCTATTTGCAAAGCGAGAAAAGTGCCAGTTCGCACAAACAACGATTCACTTTCTAGGTCATTGTATTTTGCCTGCTGGTGTGGAGATGGACCCAGAGAAAGTCAAGTCATTGCAGGCGTGGCAACCTCAGTGGCGGCTGAAGGATGTGCAGTGACTGTTGGGGTTCATGAATTATTATTGCACACTTGTTCCCCACTTCGCTGCCTTGACTACTCCCCTTTCCAATCTGCTCAAAAAAGGGGGAAAGTTCTGTTGGGGTGCTAAGGAGCATGGAGACTTCAATGCCATGAAGGCTGCCTTCGCCTCCGAGCTCATCCTTAAGCATCCTGATCCATTCCATCCATTCGTGGTGGAGACGGATGCATTGAATGTGGCCATCAGGGGAGTACTCCTACAGGACTATGCCCCTGCAGGCATCTTGTTCCCATGTGCCTAATATTCCCAGTAGCTGTCAGCTCCGGAGCGAAATTACACTGTATGAAAGAAGGAGCTTTTGGCAGTTAAGGTAGCCTTTGAGACATGGTGGCACCATCTGGAGGGGGCTCGCCACCAGGTCGAGGTTCAGACGGACCATCGCAACCTAGAACATTTACAAACGGCCTGGATGCTGAACCAGCGCCAGGTGTGTTGGTCACTGTTTTTGCCCAATTCAATTTCCAGGTAACCTATGTTCCTAGTGGGCAGAATCAGCGTGCTGATGCACTGTCCCGGAAGCCCGAGTATACCCGAAGAGAGGACAAAATCCCACCTCGAACAGTGATTCCATTGGAGCGGTTCGCGGCCACTGAGGAGCCTGTGGATCTCTGAGTTAGGATTCGGGAGGTGCAGCGGCAGGATCCGTTCGTGACGGCTCGGCGTCGGGAGCTGGATGGGAATGGGAGACAGGAGATCCCTTGGGCATATACAGAGGACCTGGAGGACCCCTTCGTGGCCTCATTCTATGACAGTGTCATGACAACCCAGTGGCGGGCCACTTTGGGGTCTTCAAACACTGCACCTCATCTCCAGGACATTTTGGTGGCCATGACTCTGGCATGAAGTGTTGGGATATGTGGCATCGTGCGGGATCTGTTGACAGGCCAATTATGCTACTGGTGCACCCCCTGGTCTCTTGCAGCTGCTACCCACACCAGAAAGACCGTGGGGGGGCGGTCTTGTTGGACTTAATTACTGAGTTGCCCCCATCAAAGGGTGCCTCAACCAACTTGGTGGTGGTGGTGGACGTGCTCACCAAGAAGGTCCATTTTATTCCGTGTGTGGGTCTCCCTATAGCACAGACGACAGCCCAGTTGTTAATCACCCATGTGTTTCGGCTGCATGGGTTACTGGACTGAGTAGTGTCAGACCAGGGGGTGCAATTTACAGTATGCTTTTGGCAGACCCTACTCACGGAACTGCAGGTACAGGTGTGTCTGTCATCCACCCATCACCCCAAAACTGACAGCGGCACAGACAGGGTGAATGCCATCTTGGAACAGTACCTCCGCTGTTTCAGCAACACCCAACAGGACAATTGGGTGGAGGTGCTGGCTGTGGCGGAGTTCACCTACAACAACACCTAGCATGCATCCACCCGTGTGTCACCATTCTTTGCCAGTTATGACTTCCATCCATGGCTCTTCCCATTGGCTCCGTCTGACTCCCCAGTTCAGCCGTGGATATGTTCCTCCAAGAGCTGAAAGCCGTGCACCAAGTGGTTCGAAACCAACTGGAGAAAGCCAAGAAGGACTACAAAGAATTCACAGATCGTCATTGTTGAGACGTCCCTCTGTTAGCTCTGAGCGATTGGGTTTGGCTCTCCACACAGTACCTGCCGACAGCATGGCCATCGAAAAAACTCGATCACCGCTACTTGGGGCCGTTTCCGGTCAAAGCGGTGATCAATCCTGTGGCATTTTGCTTATCCTTGCTGCAGACCATGTGGATTCACCCGGTTTTCCACAGGTCGTTGCTAGTACAAGTAGCGGATGACTGTCCACATCTGCCGGCTCCACTGCCCCTCATGGAGAAGTGGAGTACAAAGTGGACAGCATTTGGGATTCCTGCCGGCTGTGGGGCCGGTTTCAGTACCTCATGTCATGGAAAGGTTAGGGACTGGAAGACTTCACCCAGGTCAATGCCACAGACTTGTTGGATTTGGATGTATGTTCCTTTCTTTGTTATTTACTTGGCCTTGAGTAAATTGCTGTTCTAATCTAAAAACGTTTGAACCTACTTGCAGCCAGAGGCTGCTGAAGGGGTGTGTGTGTGTGTGTGTGTGTTGTTACTTGTTCTGGGACTTGCCAGAAACATGTGAGCATTTGGGGAACATTTGGAGCAATAAAGTCACATTTTCCCAATTGAAAGTATGGGTAATTCTGTCTATACATTGTGAAATTAAAGAGTTTTCATCATGTCATCTGACTGCTAGTTGGTGTTCATGGATGCGTTCTGCCAGTCTTCTGCCTGTTTGTCCTACATAGTGGTTGTTGCAGTCATTACACTGTATGTTGTAGACAGTGGTGGGATTCAGCCGGTTCGCACCACTTCGGCAGAACTGGTAGCTAATTTTTTGTTGCCCAGGCCCAGAATGGACTTCCAGAAGTGGCATCCACACAGAGAACTGGTTGTTCACATATTTGAATCCCACCACTGGTTGTAGATGAGTCCTGTTTTTTCTTCTGGGGTTGCTGGGTCTTTTGGTTTGCTTAGGATGTTTTGAAGGGCTTTAGTTGGCTTGTGTGCTATGCTGATTCCATGTGGTTCTAGCAGTCTATTTGTGGTTTCTGAGATATTCTTGATGTATGGCAGTGTAATTCTTTTTAGGGTTTGTGTTGGTTGTGCTGTATTGGGTTGAGAGGTCAGGGACCTTTTGATGAAGTTGCATGGGTATCCATTTTGTTGGAATGTGTTGTATAGATGCTCCATTTCCTTTTTCTACTGTTCTGGGTTACTGTAGTGCATTTGGGCTCATCTAAATAAAGTCCTTACACAGCTTCTTTTGTGGGAGGTTGGGTTGTTGATTTGGTAGTGGAGTACCTGGTTGGTATGGGTGCTTTTTCTGTAGACTTGTGTTTCTAGTTTGCCATTGTGGTCTCTGCTGATCAAGATGTCCAGGAAGGGTAGAAAGTTGTTGTTTTCTTCTTCTCTTGTAAACTGGATTCCTTTAAAAATGGTATTGATGGTTCTGTGGGTGTTCTCTAATTGGTCCTTTTTATTATGGTGAAGCTGTTGTCTACATATCTGATCCATATTTTGGGCTGTATTTGTGGAAGCGCTGTGGCTTATAGATGTTGCATGACAACATCTACTATAAGTCTTGAAAGAGGTGATCCCATAGGTATACCTTTAATTTGTTGGTAAATTTGTCCATCAAATTGGAAGTATGTGGTTATGCAGAGATTTATGAGATCCATAATCCTGGGTGTTTCAATTTTTGCATATTTGGTAAAGTCAGGTGTGCTGTGGAGCAACATGGTCATGGAGTCTTTGGCTTATTCTGGATCTATGGATGTGAACAGAGCTTTGTCATCAAATAAGACCATTATTTCATCCTCATCAATAGTCACATCTCTGATTGTTTGAAGGCACTGTAGTGAAGAGTTGATGGAGTGTTTGCTTTGTAGGAAGAAAAATCCAGGGCTCATTTTTCCAGCTGGGAGAACACATGGGAGAAGAAAAATGCCGCTGCAAATCAAAGGGTCAAAGTCAACTGCTGACAAGGAGGTTTTAATCGCAGAAATGAAGTACATGCAGCAATTCAGTTCTGGGGCAGCTGACCAACTGACTGGGTGAGTAGATGGATTTTTATGTGGGTGCTGGGCTTTGTAATTGAGATGTTTCAGGGGATTGTGTAATATGGTAGGCTTTGTGTCCTTTGCTATTTTGATGGTGGTGGGTAAAACTTATGTCCTGAAATGCTATGTCCTGTGCTTACTGTTGGGTGGGGTATGTAAAATTCTAAATCCTATTATTTTTCTGCTTCTGTTTGTATGGTTTGTTTGGTTATGAATGAGCTATAGCTGACCGTTTCTGTTTCCTTATGAATGGAGATAGGCTGTATTTGCTTGCAGCAGGCATCTGGTTACATTGTATTGCCGGCATCCACTTGCGGTTTAGCACCTCATTAAAATTCCTTTTCCATCTGCTTGCTCTCTGTGAAATGTGCCTCAGGCGGGCTTTTTACTAGCGGCTTGTCTTTTCATATTTCTTAGGATATTTTCTAATGGCTGGGCTTTATGGGGTCCGGGGGGGGAGTTGAGTTTGATTTTTGATTACTTCTTACAATCCCCCATTTGGGGCTTAATATTTGTCAATATATTTTGCCCAACTTGTTTGGAGTCTAATGAAAATAAAGCTGGAATTTTCTGTCACATCATCAATGAAACTTGGTGATCTTTTCTTTTGGAGATTTGGGGTGGGTGGGTGGGAGAACTTTCTGAGGCTGGCTAGGCATGGCGGTAAGCATTGACAGAGACAGCAGAACAGGGCTTCTATGAGGATCACCATGACGGCTCCCAGGAGAAGAGTTTTTAACCAGTGGAGGTCTGGGAGCCATGAGAAGAGTCCTGATAGGTCAACATTTTTGGTTAGTTCCTGAAGGTGTTTTATATTGCTCTCTATCTGTTTTGAATGTTTGCTTAGATTAAAGCAGCAGAGGCCTTTGAACTCATAGCCATGGTTATGTCTCAGTAGGAGGTAGTCAATAGCTGCCCGGTTCTCCAGGGTTGCTTCTCGTACTTGGCTTAGTTCTCTATTGAGAGCGTCCAGGGCTTGGGAAGTCGAATTAAGGCTTTTGGCTGATGAATTCCTAAAAATATAAAAGAATAATTCAGGTAGAAGAGAAAAAGGGTGGAATTAAAGAAAAATAAATAAAGGTTATTCTTTTATAAATTGTATAAAATGTAACACCAATAAATTGTATAAAGTGTAACACCAATGAATTGTATAAAATGTAACACTAAGATGTGGGGCTATCTATTTCCTGCTTAGACAGAGAATTCACACATGGTAATCAACAAAGTTCTTTTGAAATGTTATTAAAAAGTTTTACAAATACATTATAAGCATAAGACCCACCCCTCCCCCACCCCCACCCAATTTCCCCTCCCTCCCCCTCCCCCCTGACTTCCCAGAGCATAATACAGAGTATTAACCCTAACAATCTTAAACTATAATATGCTAACTAACTATAATAACACTTTAAATCCTATCGAATTTTAACTCTCCTTAAAAATAACTAAATAATAATAACTCTTATAAATCTACTACTTATTCAAATGCTAAATGAAACTTTTTGGTCCCATATTTATTCTGAATAAAATCAATCCATCTTCTCCATTCCAAGATATATCTTTGTTGTGAATGGTCTTTCAAATATGCTGAAATTTTTGCCATTTCTGCCAGGTTCGAAACTTTTAAAGTCCATTCTTCTATAGTAGGCAAATCCTCCTTCTTCCAGTATTGCGCAACCAAAAGTCTTGCTGTCATTATTAAATACAACATCAATTTAGTTTCTATAGCAGTACAGTCTATACAGTAGTAATACCCAGCAAAAATAATTGTGGAGAAAACTTTATCTTTTTCTTAAATATCTTCTGCATATTCCACCAAATTTTAATCCAAAAAGCTTTAACTTTTTTACAAGTCCACCATATATGATAATACGTTGCATCATCACAACCACACCTCCAGCATTTAGGCTGATAATCTGGATACATACATGCTAATTTCTTAGGATCTAAATGCCATCAATAAAACATTTTATAAAAATTCTCTCTTAAATTTTGTGCCTGTGTAAATTTTACATTTCTGACCCAGATTGTTTCCCAAGTATCTATCACTATAGGTTCTTGGATATTCTGGGCCCATTTTATCATACAATCTTTAACAAGTTCCGTTTCTGAATCTATTTCTATCAATGCATTATATATCCTTCTTATATGTGCAGGACTTTGATCTCTAATTTGTTTAACCAAATTTTCATCTACTATGGAAATACCAATTTTCTGATCCTGTTTCCGTCTAGCTTGTAACTGCCCATACTGAAACCAAGTTTGTACTATCTTTTTTTCTTTTAAAATATTAAATGGCTTTAATTGCCATACATTTCTTTCCAATCTAAGAATTTCTTTATATGTAATCACATCATGCTTAAATCCCACATTTATATTTTCTATCACATGTTTAGGTATTGCCCAAATTGGAATTTTAAAATTCAACTTATAATGATATTTTTTCCAAACTCGCAACAGGGCATATCTTAATATATGTGTCTTAAAAACATTATCCACTTTTTTGTCAAACAATAAATTTAATTTTTAATTTAATTTATTGAGATTTATATACCGCCCTTCTCCCAAAGGGACTCAGGGCGGTTTACAGGGCATAAATATAAATAACAATATAAACATTACAAACATTAAAAAACAATTAAATCAGTGCCCAAGTTAAAACAAGAATAAAACAAGCCAATAAAAACCCATGTACCCCCATCAGGCTAGACCCGCTAGTTCAAATAAATGGGTCTTCAACCCGCGACGGAAGGATCGGAGGTCTGATGTCGTCCGGAGCTCCACCGGCAGTTGGTTCCACAAAGCCGGGGCACCCACAGAGAAGGCCCTCCCCCTGGGGGCCACCAGTCGACACTCCCTGACAGGAGGCACCCTGAGGAGGCCCTCTCTGTGGGCGCGCACAGGGCGGAGGGGAGTCGACGCCGGCAGCAGGTGGTCCTCGAGGTATCGCGGACCCATGCCATGTAGGGACTTAAAGATCATAACCAAAACCTTGAACCTTACCCGGAAGACAACCGGTAACCAATGTAGCTCACGGAGCAAAGGTGTAACATGGGAGTACCGGGAAACTCCCAAGACAACTCTCGCGGCCGCATTCTGTACCAGTTGGAGCCTCCGAGTAGTCTTCAAGGGAAGTCCCATGTAGAGAGCATTACAGTAGTCTAGGCGAGAGGTCACGAGCGCATGAGTAACCGTACATAAGGCCTCCCGGTCCAGATAGGGCCGCAACTGGCGCACCAGGCGAACCTGGGCAAAAGCCCCCCTAGTCACGGCCACTATGTGATCCTCCAAAGTGAGTCGTGAATCTAGGAGGACTCCCAAGTTGCGAGCCCTATCCACAGGGGGTAAAAGCTCACCCCCCATAGAAAGAGATGGAACATCCCAAGTGTCCCGGGGAGACGGAATGCACAGCCACTCAGTCTTGTCAGGGTTGAGTTGAAGTCTGTTCCTCCCCATCCAGACCCGAACCGCTTCCAGGCAACGGGACATCACAGCGAGGGCATCACTGGGGTGGTTTGGGGTCGAAATAAAAAGTTGGGTATCATCAGCATATTGATGATACCCAACTCCAAAACCACGAATGATCTCACCCAGCGGTTTCATATAGATGTTGAACAGGAGAGGCGAGAGGACCGACCCCTGAGGAACTCCACAAGCGAGAGTCCTAGGGGTCGACCTCTGCCCCCCTGCCAACACCGACTGCGAGCGTCCCAGGAGATAGGAGGAGAACCACTGAAAAACCGTGCCTCCCACTCCCAATCCCCTGAGACGCTGCAGCAGGATACCATGGTCGATGGTATCGAAAGCCGCCGAGAGGTCTAATAGGACTAGGACAGAGGAATATCCCCTATCCCGAGCCCTCCAGAGATCATTCACCAGTGCGACCAATGCCGTCTCCGTGCTGTGCCCGGGCCTGAAACCCGATTGGTAAGGGTCCAGATAATCCGCTTCATCCAGGACCAGAGGGAGCTGATGCGCCACCACACTCTCAACAACCTTCGCAAGAAAGCGAAGGTTGGAGACTGGACGAAAGTTGTTCAATACAGCTGGGTCCAAGGCAGGCTTCTTGAGGAGAGGTCTCACCACCGCCTCCTTCAAGACGGTGGGGAAATAACCCTCACTCAAAGAAGCAGATATAACCGCCTGGAGCCAGCCTCGTGTCCTCTCCCTAGCTGCATAAACCAGCCAAGAAGGGCACGGATCCAATAAACATGTGGTGGAACTCAGCTTCCCCATAATCCTGTCCACTTCATCAGGGGTCACAGAATCAAACTCCTCCCAGATAACATTGACAAGACCGCCCGTGTCCTGATCGCCAGACTCTGCCCAGCTGGAGTCCAAACCGGTCCGAATCCGAGCGATTTTATCCGACAGATGTTGACTAAACTCCTTGGCACGACCCTGCAAGGGATCCTCCCTCACCTCCTGATTAAGAAGGGAGCGAGTCACCCTAAACAAGGCGGCCGGGCGATTATCTGCGGACGCGATGAGGGTGGAGAAGTAATTACACCTCGCCTCCCTCATCGCAGCGAGATAAGACCTAATGTAGGTTCTTAACCGCAATCGGTCGGGTTCAGATCGGCTGGACCTCCAGCAGCTCTCTAGACCCCGTTTCCGACGCTTCATCTCCCGGAGCTCCGCGGAGAACCATGGAGCTCGCTGGGATCTGCGCCGGGTCAGGGGCCGCAAGGGTACAACCCGGTCGAGTGCCTCAGTGGCTGCCCTTTCCCAGGCTTCCACTAAGGCATCCGCCGAGCTGTGAGCAATGGAGGCAGGTGGGGACCCCAGCGCCGCTTGGAATCTATCAGGATCCATTAGGCGTCTGGGGCGGTACCATCTAGTTGGCTCCGTACCCCCACGGCGGGGGGTGGCAAAATGGAAGACCAGCCGCAGGAGGTGATGATCGGTCCATGACAGGGGCATAATAAATGGAAAGCCCCCACCAAGATCATCCAACCACCGTCCAGATAAAAAAATCAGGTCAAGGGTGTGGCCTCCCTCATGAGTTGGCTCAGAAATTACCTGCGTCAGGTCCATGGCCGTCATGGAAGCCATGAACTCCCGAGCAAGCTCAGATGAACCTCCCAGGGATGGTAGGTTGACGTCTCCCAAAACTATAAGTTTGGGGAACTCAACCACCAACCCCGAGAGGATATCGAGCAGCTCGGGCAGGGCTGCCGCTACGCGAGTAGGCGAAATGTACACGAGCAGCAAGCCCAGCTGCGCCCCAGAGCCAAATCTCATAAAGAGAGACTCACACCCGACTATCTGAGGAACGGTGGTCTCCCGCGGACATAAGGTCTCCCTAACAATCACCGCCACACCCCCACCCCTACCCTGAGCTCGAGGCTGGTGTAGCACCCGGAAGCCTGGTGGGCAAAGGTCAACCAAAGGGACCCCACCCTCTGGGCCCAACCAAGTCTCCGTGATGCAAGCCAGGTCCGCATGCTCACCCTCAACCAAATCCCTAACAAGGGGAGCTTTGTTAACCACGGACCTGGCATTCAGGTACACCAGCCGGAGCTCAGGAGGCTGCACATCATCGCTCCCGGAACCTCGGGGAAGAAGCAGAGGGTCGGAGCGCCCCACCGCTTGCAAATAGCGGAGACGGCGCTCCCGGTAACGATATGGCCCCCTGTCTATCCGCCTGCTGCCATTCCCCGTCGTGGGAATTGGTAACCCCACGACCCGCTCATGAGCTCCGGAGACAACGACCCCTCGTTCTCCCCCCGCGCGGTCGGACCCAAGTCTAGCCTGGACTATGGTTGATTGGCTGCCCCCCAAAGCCAGACAACCTCTATCTCCCACCCCCCTCCCCAACCCCATAAATTTTTTTGATAAAAACATAATCAGGGGCCTCTTACTAAATTTATGTTGACGGCCCCTACCCCTGCCCAGCCATCTCTCAGAGACCCAAGACTCGGGCCCTTCATCGAGGTTAGGATTTAAAAAGGCGGGTCGCACCCAGGCGAGGGGGGCACCCCTGAGGGCGAGCAAGTCCGTGCTCGTATATCGTCGCATGTTAGTCCAGCAAGTCCAGAATAGGCAGTCCCGGAGGTGATCATGTCCATAGGAGGGTCGAAGGCCGGAGGAGAAAATATCTGGATCCACACCCAGCTGTACTGCCACTTAGCTGGGTGCATGCCAACCATATAACAAATCATATCCTTCAATATTCAGTAATCTCCCTTGTGTTAAATTAAACCAATTACTAATAAATGATAATGCTGCAGCCTCATAGTATAATTTAAAATTGGGCATTTAAAGACCACCTCTTTCACGTACATCTTGCATTATCTTAAGTTTAACTCTCGGTCTCTTCCCTGCCCAAATAAAGTTATTACTACCTCTCTGCCATTCCTCCAAATTTGAGTCTTTTTTAAGTATAGGTATCATTTGAAACAAGAATAAGAATTTAGGTAAAACATTCATTTTCACAGCTGCAATTCTTCCCAATAAGGACAATTGTAATTTTTTCCAACTATCTAATTCTTTTTGTATTTTTGACCATAACAATTCATAATTATTTTTATATAATTTCGCATTTGAAGCTGAAAGATATACCCCCAAGTATTTGATCTTAACTATTTCAAATCCAGTTAGTTTTCCTAAAACTTCCTTTTGTTCTTTGGTCATATTTTTAATCAATATTTTATTTTTTGCCTATTTACCTTAAATCCAGAAGCTTGCCCATATTGTAAAATTATTTCCATTGAATCTGTAACCGATTGAGTTGGTTGACTTAATGTAATTACCAAGTCATCCGCAAACACTTTCAATCTATAATCTTGATCTTTAATTTTAATTCCCTTTATTTTCTCTGAATCACGTATCTTAATCAACAATATTTCCAATGTTAAAACAAACAATAATGGCGACAGCGGACAACCCTGTCTTGTACCTTTTTCAATTTTACAAGCTTCTGTTAAACTACCATTAATTATTATTTGAGCTGGGTTTTTTTGATATATTGCCCTAATAGGTTGTAAAAACGTATCACCAAACTCCATCTTCTCCAAAACCTTGAATAAAAGTTGCCAATTCAATTGATCAAAGGCCTTTTCGGCATCCAAAAGATCAGCGCTGCGGGGACTTGATTATTTCTTTCCAAAAATTCTAATAATTTTACAATGTGTCTCACATTATTTTTCATTTGTCTACCACTTATAAATCCTGTTTGATCACTATGAATCATTTGCTGCATAACCTTCATTAATCTATTTGCTAAAATCTTTGCAAATATTTTATAATCATTATTTAAAAGCGATATAAACCTATAATTTTTAAGTTGAACAAGATCTTGATCTTCCTTCAGAATCAAAGTTATAAATGCTGTTTTCCATGATGGAGGCACTTCTCCTCCAGATTGAATTGTTCTAAATAATTCTTTTAAAGGCTCCACCATTTCTGATTGTAAATTTTTATAATAAATAGCTGATAAACCATCTGTACCGGGTGCCTTACCCACTTTTAATTGTTTAATTGCTAAAATAATTTATTCAGCAGTTATCAATTGATTCATCCCTTTCCGTTGCTCTTGTGTAAGTATTGGGATATTCACATCCTGTAAGTAACTATCCATATCTAAACCTTGCTTTATATCCCTAGCATATAATTTAGAATAAAATTCAACAAAAGCTTTTTTAATAAGACTTTGCTGAAACACCTCTTTACCCTTATATTCTATCTTATCAATATTACGTGATCTTTGTTTTTTCCTTAATAAATAAGCTAACCACCTACCCGGTTTATTAGCATTATTAAAAGTATTGTGTTTGGCACATCGTAAATTAGTTGCCACCTGATCTGCCATTAACATATCAAACTGTCCTCTTAGAAAGTTAATTACTTCTTTCAACCTCTTATCAGATGGGTTCAGAATAAAAGCTTTCTCTTTCAACTTTATTTCCTCCTCTATTTCTTTACGCTTATATTCCAATCTATATCTATGTTTATTATTCAAATATATTAGCACTCCTCTCATATAAGCTTTACTTGCATCCCAAACCATTTCAATAGGAGTACCCTTATGCATATTCATAGTAAAAAATTCTCGCATATGCTTTTTACATTCTACCACATTTTCTTCATATCTAAACAAATTTTCATTTAATCTCCATGATCTTCTTTCCCCCATGTCCTTATCCAATTCCATCCACACTGGACTATGATCTGATAAAGTTCTTGGGCATATCTTAATCTTCTTAATCCTAGAAAAAAATCATTAGTAGTTAATATAAAATCAATCCTAGAAAAAGATTGATGTCTATCAGAAAAAAAAGTAAAATCCTTTTCTTCCAAATTTCGTTCTCTCCAGACATCTCGCAATTCCAAGTCATCTTTCAAATCAAAAAAAGATTTTGGCAATCTAGCATGGCTTGGAGTATTTTAAAAAGAACCTTTTTTATCTTTCTGAGTATCCAACACTCCATTCCAATCTCCCATTAAAATACTCAATTTATAATCCCATTGAATTATTTTATTATGTAACAGTTTGTAAAATTCTCCTTGCTGTTGATTAGGTGCATATACTCCAATTAAAAGTATTTTCTTCCCTTCTATTAATAGTTCAATTATAATATATCTTCCTTGTTTATCTGCTTTAATTAAATTAGCTGTTAAGTCTTTCTTTACATAGATAACTACTCCATTTTTCTTCTCTGGAGCAGATGCAATAAATTGTATACCCAGTCTAGAGTTTATCAAATATTTTTGATCAGATGCGCGAATATGCATTTCTTACAAACATATAACATCATTTTTAAATTGTTTCAAATACTGAAATACTTTCTTTCTCTTTTATGGTGAATTTAATCCATTAACATTCCAGGTTAGAAACTTTGTCGCCATCTTTTGCAACTTGAAGCTTTCGGAGCATTTCTTGCAGATCCATAAGCATCTGCCTCTTTGGCCTAGCTCCTCCCACTGCTTCACTAGAAGTAGATTCCTGACTTGTAGTTATAGAACACTGTTTCTGTTGTTGTTGTTGTTGTTCCTTACGTCTAGATGCAGCCCGTGTCACTCTTTGAATCTTAGATTCTACTAATAAAACCTGGGGTTGCACAGTTTCCGAGATTTGCTGTACTTCTTGTACCTGTCGCTCTCCTTCTTCTTTTCCTCCTTTAGCTTCTTCTTTCCCTCCTTTAACTTCTGAAGATGGCGGTGAACCTGCTTTCAATACATTAGAATAAAAATCATGTGCCTTCAGGACTGTATTAAGACGATATCTTACTCCAGCATAATTCACCACAATCCCCATTGGTATCTCCCATCTGAACTGAAGCTGTTGTTTTTTTAATTCATCTGCCAGAAAAACAAAATCTTTCCTTTTTCTCAAAATTCTTGGGGGAATCTCTTTCAGAATCAAAACCTGGGTGGTCAGGAGAGCGATTGTGGGAGGTTTCTGCGATAATGGCTGTGTGAGTGTGATGGGCTGTGTTCTAGGAACACTGGTAAGTCCAAAGCGAGTGCGGACCTGAATGGTTGCATTTCCTTAACCTGCGAGGGGAAAGGACAGCCTGAAGGGAAGCAAACTGGTGTTGAAAATTTTGAGTGGCCATAAAATCGAGAACCTCAGGGAACCATAATCAGGGAAACTCTCAAAGAAGATGGGCAATTGTTGTAGTTGTTGTAAACCTAAAGAAAAGAAAATTCAAAGAAATAAAAGCAAGTTTTTCTTCTATCTTTTTCTTTTAATCTAGCTCTTTGGACTATTCAATTCCCTTTGTCAAAGGTGAGGTGAGGAGGGTGCTACTTTTCCCCTCCCCCTTTACACCTGCAAAAGACCCCAGGTTCAAAATTCCTTTTAGTCTTTCCCCACTGTCTTTTGAAGTTGGTGGGATAAATTGGAAGTAACCATAAATGTTTTTCCCCCTTTTTTAATTAAAAGGGGAGACCTGTTTTGGCCTAAAACCCCAAATTGATATGTGTGTTTTGTTTTGTTATATATATATTTGGACATTTGGAACATTAAGTTTGGACTTGGAATGGTGAGAAAAATAGGAGATGGTGAAAGGGCCCTATAGAAACCATGTTCGGTTCCATTTTTTCCACTCCATAATATAACGTTCTTGCGAATGATCTTTCAAGTAAGCCGAGATCTTTGCCATTTCCGCCAGGTCAGAAACCTTTAGAGTCCATTCTTCTATAGTCGGCAGTTCCTCCTTCTTCCAATATTGACCTATTAAAAGTCTTGCTGCTGTAATTAAATTCAACATCAACTTAGTGTCCACAACAGTAGCATCTGTAATTATGCCCAACAAAAACAATTGCGGACAAAACTTTATCCTTTGCTTGAAGATCTTCTGCATATTCCACCAAATTTTTATCCAAAAAGCCTTAACCTTTTTGCAGGTCCACCATATATGAAAATATGTTGCATCTTCGCCACCACACCTCCAACATTTTGGCTGGTAATTCGGATACATATTTGCAAGCTTTTTAGGATCTAAATGCCATCTATAAAACATTTTATAAAAGTTCTCTCTTAGGTTTTGAGCTTGTGTGAATTTTACGTTCCTCACCCAGATCTTTTCCCACGTGTCCATTGTAATAACTTCTTGGATATTCTGGGCCCATTTTATCATACAATCTTTAACAAGTTCTGTTTCTGAGTCAATTTCTATCAATGCAAGATATATCCGTTTGATATGTGCTGGACCCTGATTTCTAATTTGCTTTATCAAATTTTCGTCAGTCATTGCAAAACCAATTTTCTGATCTTCTTTCCACCTGGCCCGTAACTGAGTATATTGAAACCAAGTTTGAACAATCTTCTCATCTCACAAGAGGTTGTACGGCTTTAAACACCAGACATTTCTTTCCAAACTTAAAATCTCCTTATATGTAGTCACATCATGTTTGAAGCCAACATTTATGTTTTCTACTGCATGTTTTGGAATTGCCCACAACGGCATCTTGTAATCTAACTTATGTCTATACTTCTTCCAAACTCTCAACAATGCCTGTCTTAAAATATGCACTTTAAACACATTATCTACCTTCTTATCATACAACAAATATGCATGCCAGCCAAATAACAAGTCATGGCCCTCAAGATTTAATAATCTCTCTTGTGTCAAATTAATCCAATCACTTATTCCTGATAACGCAGCAGCTTCATAATATAATTTAAGATTAGGCATTTTAAGACCACCTCTTTCACGAGTATCCTGCATAATCTTAAGTTTAACTTGTGGCCTTTTCCCTGCCCAAACAAATTTATTGATACCCCGTTGCCATTCTTCCAAATTAGAATCTTTTTTAAGGACCGGTATCATTTGAAATAAAAATAAAAATTTAGGCAGGACATTCATTTTCACTGCTGCAATTCTTCCCAGCAAAGACAATTGCAATTTTTCCCAGCTCTCCAATTCTTTTTGAATTTTTCCCCATAACTTTTCATAGTTATTTTTTTTATTGAAAAGTTTTAAAATACATTTTATCTTTAACAATCCCCTCTCCCCCTCCCCTACCTACCCCTCCCTACCCCTCCCCCCCTTTCCCCCCTCCCCCCCCGACTTCCCAGAGCTAAGTACAGGGTATAAAAACAAAGAACAATCATAAACATCCATATGCTACCAACAATAAATTCTTAAATCTATCACTCTCTAGCTCATATAAGGTAACTACAAACAATACTAAGATTTCATATAGGAAAAAAAAAAGGAAAAAGAAAATCGAAAGGAAGACTTATTCAAATGCTAGGTGAAACTTTTTAGTCCCATATTTCTTCTGAATATATTCAATCCATTTTTTCCATTCCATAATATAGCGTTCTTGCGAATGATCTTTCAAATAAGCCGAGAGCTTTGCCATTTCTGCCAGGTCAGAAACCTTTAAAGTCCATTCCTCTATAGTCGGCAGTTCTTCCTTCTTCCAATACTGACCTATTAAAAGTCTTGCTGCTGTAATTAAATTCAACATCAGCTTAGTGTCCACAACATTAGCTTCTGTAATTATACCCAACAAAAAGAATTGCGGACAAAACTTTATCTTTTGCTTGAAGATCTTCTGCATATTCCACCAAATGTGAAAATATGTTGCATCTTCACCTCCACACCTCCAGCATTTTGGCTGATAGTTCGGATACATACTTGCAAGCTTTTTAGGATCAAAATGCCATCTATAAAACATTTTATAAAAGTTCTCTCTTAAGTTTTCAGCTTGTGTAAATTTTACGTTCCTCACCCAGATCTTTTCCCACGTGTCCATTGTAATAACTTCTTGGATGTTCTGGGCCCATTTTATCATACAATCTTTAACAAGTTCTGTTTCTGAGTCAATTTCTATCAATGCAAGATATATCCGTTTGATATGTGCTGGACCCTGATTTCTAATTTGCTTTATCAAATTTTCATCAGTCATTGCAAAACCAGTTTTCTGATCTTCTTTCCACCTGGCCCGTAACTGAGTATATTGAAACCAGGTTTGAACAATCTTCTCATCTCGCAAGAGATTATACGATTTTAAACACCATACACTTCTTTCCAAGCTTAGAATCTCCTTATACGTGGTCACGTCATGTTTGAATCAAACATTTATGTTTTCTATTGCGTGTTTTGGAATTGCCCACAATGGCATCTTACAGTCTAACTTGTATCTATACTTCTTCCAAACTCTCAACAATGCCTGTCTTAAAATATGCACTTTAAACACACTATCAACCTTCTTATCATACAACAAATATGCATGCCAGCCAAATAACAAGTCGTGGCCCTCAAGATTTAATAATCTCTCTTGTGTCAAATTAATCCAATCACTTATCCCTGCTAATGCAGCAGCTTCATAGTATAATTTAAGATTGGGCATTTTAAGACCACCTCTTTCACGAGTATCCTGCATAATCTTAAGTTTAACTCGTGGCCTTTTCCCTGCCCAAACAAATTTATTGATACCCCGTTGCCATTCTTCCAAATTAGAATCTTTCTTAAGAACTGGTATCATTTGAAATAAGAATAAAAATTTAGGCAGGATATTCATTTTCACTGCTGCGATTCTTCCCAACAAAGACAATTGCAATTTTTCCCAACTCTCCATTTCTTTTTGAATTTTTCCCCATAGTTTTTCATAATTATTTTTATATAACTTTGTATTAGAGGGTGACAAAAACACCCCCAAATATTTGACCCTTTTAGCAATCTCAAATCCAGTTAATCCTTCTAAAAGGGCCTTTTGCGATACTGTCATATTTTTGGCCAGAATTTTAGTTTTTTGTACATTAAC
This sequence comes from Vipera ursinii, assembly GCF_947247035.1. NCBI lineage: Eukaryota > Metazoa > Chordata > Lepidosauria > Squamata > Viperidae > Vipera > Vipera ursinii. Next base: position 40,557,872 of record NC_139522.1, read on the forward strand.
TTTAAATCCAGAAACCCTCCCATATTGCATTATTATCTCCATCAGGTCCACAACAGAGTTTTCTGGCTGGGTCACTGTAACAACCAGATCATCTGCAAACGCCCTCAGTCTATAATCCTGATCTCTGATTTGTATACCCTTAATTCTTTCCGAACTCCGTATTTTTACGAGTAATATCTCCAATGTTAACACAAATAACAAAGGCAATAACGGACACCCTTGCCTTGTGCCCTTCTCAATATTACATGCTTCAGTCAAACTATTGTTAACTATTATTCGGGCAGTTTGTTTTTGATACAATGCCCTAATTGGTTGCAAAAATTTATCCCCAAAATTCATTTTATCTAAAACTTTCATCAAAAATTGCCAATTCAATTGATCAAAAGCTTTTTCAGCATCTAAAAAAATTAGCGCCGCAGGGATCTGGTTGTTCCTTTCCAAAAACTCTAACACATCAACTATATGCCTCACATTATTTTTCATTTGCCTACCACTAATAAACCCAGTTTGATCCCCATGAATCACCTGTTGCAGAACCCTCATCAATCTGTTAGCCAACACCTTAGCAAATATCTTATAATCTGTATTTAAAAGTGATATCGGTCTATAGTTTTTAACTTGAGTAACATCTTGATCTTCCTTCGGAATCAAAGAGATAAAAGCAGTTCTCCAAGACGGAGGCACCTTTCCCCCTCTCTGAATTGTCTGGAACAGTTCCTTTAACGGCTTTATCAACTCCATTTGTAAATTTTTGTAGTAAACCGCAGTCAAACCATCCGTACCTGGCGCTTTATCCAGCTTCAATTCCTTAATTGCTATGAGAATTTCTTCTTCTGTTATCAACTGGTTAATCTCCTCTTTTTGTGCTTGCGTAAGAACCGGGATGCTAGCATTCTCCAAATATACATCAATGTCTTTTTCATTAATCTTCTCCTTAGCATATAATTTAGAATAAAAATCCACAAAGGCTTCCTTAATAAGATCCTGTTGAAACACAACCTTTCCCTTATGTTCAATTTTATCTATATTAGAAGCCCTTTGCTTTTTCCTTAGTCTATAAGCTAGCCATCTACCTGGCTTGTTAGCATTGCAAAAAGTATTATGCCTAGCAAACCGCAAGTTGGTTGCCACTTGATCAGCCATCAATTTATCAAATTGTCCTCTTAATAGCTTAATAACCTCCTTAGTCTTCACATCCGATGGATTCAAAATTAAAACCTTTTCTTTTTCCCTAATTTCATTCTCCAATTCTTTCCTTCTGGCTTCCAAAGTACGTCTGTATTTATTATTCATATATATCAACACCCCTCTCATGTAGGCCTTGCTAGCATCCCAAACCATGTCCATAGAGGTATCCTTATTCATATTAATTTCAAAAAAATCTTTCATCCGCTGTTTACATTCTTCCACATTTCTCTGATTTCTAAACAAATTCTCATTTACACGCCACGAGCGCCTATCCCTATTGTCCTTATTGATCTCTAACCAAACTGGACTATGATCCGAAATAGTTCTTGCACAAATCTTTACCTTCTTAACCCTAGAAAAAAAATCATTAGTCAGCAAAATAAAATCAATCCTAGAAAAAGATTGATGTCTGTCAGAAAAAAAAGTATAATCCTTTTCATGCAGGTGTATATCACGCCAAATATCTCGCAGTTCCAAGTCATCCTTCATTTCAAAAAAAGATTTAGGCAATCTGGCATGGCTCGGTGCACGCTTAAAAGAACCAGCCTTGTCCATCTGTACATCCAAAACTCCATTCCAATCCCCCATAAAAATAAACGATTTGTAATCCAATTGAGTAATCTTTGTATGAAGTGAATCAAAAAAATCAGCTTGCTGTTGATTAGGAGCATACAGTCCAACTAAGAGCGTTTTTTACCTTCTAACAACAAATCTATCATGACATATCTTCCTTGCTTATCTGCTTCAATTAGTTCCGCTGTTAGAGTACTTTTAACATAAACAACCACTCCATTTTTCTTATTCATCGCAGAAGCAACAAATTGCGTGCCCAACCTTGAGTTCGATAAATACTTTTGGTCCATAACCCTAATATGCGTTTCTTGCAAACATATAACATCAATCTTAAATTGTTTTAAATATTGAAAAACTTTCTTTCTCTTCTGTGGTGAGTTTAATCCATTAACATTCCAGGTTAGAAACTTAGTCCCCATGCGTGGCATCCCGAAGCTTTTGGAGCACATCTTTAATAGCCCCTATATTTTCTTTGGGCCTCGCTCCTCCCACAGCTTCGCTGTAAGTACGCTTTGAGATCTCCATAAACCTCTGCTGGTCTTGCTCTTGTACTTGTCTTGCTCGTTTTACAGCGGCACGCGTCAACCTCTGCTCTCCAGCAACAGTCGATGAAGCTGTTAGATCACCTCCAGCACCATTCTTCTCTGTCTGTCCATCTTCAGCCTCTTGAGGTTTTCCCTCTCCATATCCCTTTGCAGCTTCCAGGATTGATAGAGGAGTTGCTTTTAAAACGTCATTGTAGAAATCACCCGCCTGGGTCACAGTAACCAGACGGTATCTTTTACCTTCGTGCATCACCACCAATCCAACTGGAATCTCCCATCTAAACTTAATATCACGTTGCTTAAGTTCCTGTACGAGAAATGCAAAATCCTTCCTTCTCCTTAAAATCTTTGGAGGAATTTCTTTTAGAACCAGAACTTCTTGCTCAGCAACCACAACTTTAGTATCATAAGCAGCTTGAATAACTTCATCTCTAGTTGCTCTCTTTGTAAAATAGACCACCACATCTCTAGGTAACTTCCTCTGCCTTGCAATCCATGAATTAACACGAAAAACTTTATCCATGCATCCCTCTATTTCAGATGCTGGCTGGCCCAATACTGCTTCCAAAGCCTCAGAAATCAGCTGCTTTAGGTCTTCTTTAGGGTTCTCTTTTAAACCCCTGATTCTAATAGCATACTGCATCTGATGATACTGAACAAGGCTTAATTCTCCGTCCATTTTATCCCTTAAATTTTCATTCTCCAGTACCTTTACTTCCAATATAGTGTTCTTTTGACTAAAATCCTCCATTTTTTCTTCCAAACATTGCACACATTCAGCCACGCTTTCCACTGTAGACAAGATGTCTACCATCATTGCACTAAATCTCTCGTTAAACTTCTCTTCCATCCTCTCCTCCAATTTCTCCAATTTCTCCTCCAACTTTGCCATCTTATCATCCAGCATTTCTGACATTACCTGGGATTGTTTTGCAAAGGCATCTTGTAAGTCCTTAAGCGTCAATGCCACAGGAGGTGCAGGAGGAAGCAAAGCTTGCAACGATGTCTGCTGCACCGGGGAAGGTCCCGTACTCCGAAGAACTTTAGAGGAAGATTTAGCCGCCATCTTTCCTCACTTTCACTTATTGCGCACTTTCACTTTAAGTTTATAAGGTCCATTAAGCTAGGGAGTAAGAATAAAAATCCTCTTCACCTCGAACTCCTGTACTGCTCTGCCTGCTCCTTTTACTCCAAAGTCTTTCCTTCTGGCAGGGGTGGTCGCAAACGCCTGGCTCTGCTCCAAAAATCCCGGAGCAGAGACGCTAAGCAGCTGGGAGCAACCCAGGCTACGGGGGAGTTCAATCCTTCAGCCGCCCGAGCTTTCAGCTCAGGCGGCCCTGGAGAACTCAACCCCTACCTGGGGCCTCACCCCCTCCTCTTCTCCCGAGGAGGGGGCTTCGAATCCACCTAAACAGCTGATCGGCGCTGTTTTAGGTGGAAAAACTCAGTTGTGAAGCGGATAGCCCGAAACGGCTATCTTCGGCGCCGCGCCGCCACCGGAAGTCCCTTTTCATAGTTATTTTTATATAACTTTGTATTAGAGGGTGACAAAAACACCCCCAAATATTTGACCCTTTTAACAATCTCAAATCCAGTTAATCCTTCTAAAAGGGCCTTTTGCGATACTGTCATATTTTTGGCCAAAATTTTAGTTTTTTGTGCATTAACTTTAAATCCAGAAACCTTCCCATATTGCATTATTATCTCCATCAGGTCCACAACAGAGTTTTCTGGCTGGGTCACTGTAACAACCAGATCATCTGCGAACGCTCTCAGTCTATAATCCTGATCTCTAATTTGTATACCCTTAATTCTTTCCGAATTCCGTATTTTTACCAATAATATCTCCAATGTTAAAACAAATAATAAAGGTGATAACGGACACCCCTGTCTTGTGCCCTTCTCAATATTACATACTTCAGTCAAACTATTGTTAACTATTATTCGGGCAGTTTGTTTTTGATATAATGCCCTAATTGGTTGCAAAAATTTATCCCCAAAATTCATTTTATCTAAAACTTTCATCAAAAATTGCCAATTCAATTGATCAAAAGCTTTTTCAGCATCTAGAAAAATTAGCGCCGCAGGGATCTGGTTGTTCCTTTCCAAAAACTCTAACACATCAACTATATGCCTCACATTATTTTTCATTTGTCTACCACTAATAAACCCAGTTTGATCCCCATGAATCACCTGTTGCAGAACCCTCATCAATCTGTTAGCTAACACCTTGGCAAATATCTTGTAATCTGTATTTAAAAGTGATATCGGTCTATAGTTTTTTACTTGAGTAGCATCTTGATCTTCCTTCGGAATCAAAGGAATAAAAGCAGTTCTCCAAGACGGAGGCATCTTTCCCCCTCTCTGAATTGTCTGGAACAGTTCCTTTAACGGCTTTATCAGCTCCAATTGTAAATTTTTGTAATAAGCTGCAGTCAAACCATCCGTGCCTGGCGCTTTATCCACCTTCAGTTCCTTAATTGCTATAAGAATTTCTTCTTCTGTTATCAATTAATTAATCTCCTCCTTTTGTGCTTGCGTAAGAACCGGGATGCTAGCATTCTCCAAATATACATCAATGTCTTTTTCATTAATCTTCTCCTTAGCATATAATTTAGAATAAAAATCCACAAAGGCTTCCTTAATAAGATCCTGTTGAAACACAACCTTTCCCTTATTTTCAATTTTATCTATATTAGAAGCCCTTTGCTTTTTCCTTAACCTGTAAGCTAGCCATCTACCTGGCTTGTTAGCATTGCAAAAAGTATTATGCCTAACAAACTGTAAATTGGTTGCCACTTGATCAGCCATCAACTTATCAAATTGTCCTCTTAATAGATTAATAACCTCCGTAATCTTCACATCCAATGGGTTCAAATTTAGGGCCTTTTCTTTTTCCCTAATTTCATTCTCCAGTTCTTTCCTTCTAACTTCCAAGGTACGTCTGTATTTATTATTCATATATATCAACACCCCTCTCATGTAGGCCTTGCTAGCATCCCAAACCATGTCCATAGAGGTATCCTTATTCATATTAATTTCAAAGAAATCCTTCATCTGCTGTTTACATTCTTCCACATTTCTCTGATTTCTAAACAAATTCTCATTTACGCGCCACGAGCGCCTGTCCCTATTGTCCTTATTGATCTCTAACCAAACTGGGCTATGGTCAGAAATAGTTCTTGCACAGATCTTTACCTTCTTAATCCTAGAAAAAAAGTCATTAGTCAACAAAATAAAATCAATCCTGGAAAAAGATTGATGTCTATCAGAAAAAAAGTATAATCCTTTTCATGTAGATGTGTATCACGCCAAATATCTCGCAGTTCCAAATCGTCCTTCATTTAAAAAAAAGATTTAGGCAATCTAGCATGGCTCGGAACACGCTTAAAAGAACCAGCTTTGTCCATCTGTACATCTAAGACACCATTCCAGTCTCCCATAAAAATAAAAGATTTATAATCCAATTGGGTAACCTTTGTGTGAAGTAAGTTAAAAAAGTCAGCTTGTTGTTGATTAGGAGCATACAGTCCAACTAGAAGCGTTTTTTTACCTTCTAACAGCAAATCTATCATGACATATCTTCCTTGCTTATCTACTTCAATTAGTTCCGCTGTTAGAGTACTTTTAACGTAGACAACCACTCCATTTTTCTTGTTCATCGCAGAGGCAACAAATTGCGTACCCAACCTTGAGTTCGATAAGTACTTTTGGTCCATAACCCTAATATGCGTTTCTTGCAAACAGATAACATCAGTCTTAAATTGTTTTAAATATTGAAAAACTTTCTTTCTCTTCTGTGGTGAGTTTAATCCATTAACATTCCAAGTTAGAAATTTAGTCGCCATGCTTGGCGTCCCGAAGCTTTTGGAGCAGATCTGCAATAGCCCCTGTAGTTTCCTTGGGCCGCGCCCCTCCCACAGCTTCACTGTAAGTACGCTTTGGAAGTTCCATATCTTTCTGCTGGTCTTGCTCTTGCTCTTGTCTCGCTCGTCTTAAAGCGGCACGCGTCACCCTCTGCTCTTCAGCAGCAGCTGATGAAACTGTAACTTGATCCCCTCCAGCACCATTCTCCTCTGTCTGTCTACCTTCAGCATCTTGAGGTTTTCCCTCTCCAAATCCCTTTGCAGCTTCCAGAAGTGATAGAGGGGTTGCTTTTAAGACATTGCTGTAAAAATCACGTGCCTGAGTCACAGTAACCAGACGATGTCTCTTACCTTCATGCATCACCACCATTCCGACTGGAATCTCCCATCTAAACTTGATATCACATTTCTTAAGTTCCTGTGCAAGGAATGCAAAATCTTTCCTTCTCCTTAAAATCTTTGGAGGAATCTCTTTTAGAACCAGGACTTCTTGCTCAGCAACCACAAATTTAGTATCGTAAGCAGCTTGAATAACTTCATCTCTAGTTGCTCTCTTTGTAAAATAGACCACCACATCTCTAGGTAGCTTCCTCTGCCTTGCAATCCATGAATTTACACGAAAGATTTTATCCATACTTCCCTCTATTTCAGATGCTGGCTGGCCCAGTACTGCTTCCAAAACCTCAGAGATCCGCTGCTTTAAGTCTTCTTTAGGATTCTCTTTTAAGCCCCTGATTCTAATAGCATACTGCATCTGATGGTACTGGACAAGGCTCAATTCTCCGTCCATTTTGTCCCTTATATTTTCATTCTCTAGTACCTTTACTTCTAATATAGAATTCTTTTGACTAAGATCCTCCACTTTTTCATCCAAACGTTGCACACATTCAGCCACACTTTCAATTGTAGACAAAATGTCTACCCTCATTGCACTAAATTTCTCCTCCAGCTTTGCCTCCAGCTTTTCCGTCTTATCATCCATCATATCTGACATTACTTGCGATTGCTTTGCAAAGGCATCTTGTAAGTCCTTAAGCGTCAATGCCAGAGGAGGTGCGGGAGGGAGCAAAGCTCTAAACTTCTCTTCCAACTTCTCTTCCATTTTCTCCTCCAATTTCTCCTCCAGCTTTTCCATCATATCTGACATTAATTGTGTTTGCTTTTCAAAGGCATCCTGTAAATCTTTAAGAGTCAGTGCCGGAGCAGGTGCGGGAGGGAGCAAAGCTTGCAACAAAGTTTGTTGCACCGGGGAAGCCCCCGCACTCCGAAAAACTTTAGAGGCTTTCATCGCCATCTTCCCCCACTTTCACTTGTTGCGCACTTTCACTTTTAATCCATAAACTCCGTTGAGCTAGAGAGTAAAGATAAAAGTCCACTTCACCTTGACCTCCTGTACCACTCTGCCTGCGTCTTGATACTCAAGAGTCTTTCCTTCTGGCAGGGGTGGTTGCTAACGCTTGGCTCTGCTCCAAAAATCACAGAGCAGAGACACTGCACAGCCCGGAGCAAACCCAGGCTTCGGGGGGGCTCGATCCTTCAGCCGCCCAAACTTTCAGCTCAGGCGGCCCCGGAGAGCTCAACCCCTACCTGGGGCCTCACCCCCTCCTCTTCTCCTGAGGAGGGGGCTTCAAATCCACCTAAACAGCTGATCGGCGCTGTTTTCAATGGATAAACACAGCTGCGGAGCGGACAGCCCGGAGGCGGCTGTCTTCGGCACCGCGTCGCCACCGGAAGTCCCCGAGCTATGCTGTTTTGATTAAAGATTTGTATTGAAAACTGTTAGAAAAGGAGCCTAATGTTAACAAGCTCTAACAGTTTGCTGAGCGCTCCTTTGTTGGCTCTTCACTAGGTTTGTAAATATAGGCAAAGAAATGGCTTGGAGGAGGTTTTGACCCAGAAGTGGGGGGAAAGAGGCAGCCAGTGGCATTTTTGTCTAAAATTGACATTTGGGGAAGTCTTGGTGGTTAGCATTTCTTGTTAAGTGTGGGTAATTTTAAATCAGAAAGCCGAAAGGAGGTGTCCACTTGCTCATAGCAAAGTAGTTGGGAAAACAAAAAAGAAAAAGAAAAAAAGAAAAAGAAAAAAAAAGACACAATGAAGGTGGGATAGTAAATGGAAAGAAAATGGAAGTGGAAGCTGGGAGAATTTCCCTCCCTTAATCAGCACTAACCTGTGGATTTTATGCCTTACAGCAGGCTCTGACATTGTTAATAAAGGAAAAGGGGAACATATACACTGACTCCAAATATGATTATGGAATCTTCAATACTTTTGGAGAAGAGAAACGTAGAGGATTGATTAATAGCTAAGGGAAACAGTTGGCTCATGCAAAAAGTTGATAGAAGCTGTGGAAGCAGAAAAGACAGAAATTAGGCAAGAGTGGCAGAAGGGCAGTGAATGAATGGATAATAGAAGGGAGAAACAGAAAAGTTGTTTTTAAGTTGGTTTGCACAGATTTGTGAATTGCATGCATTAAAATTGTTAGAAACAAGGGGATTGCCACTAATGGGGTCATCCTAAACGTGTGAATTGTATGCCTTAACACAAGCCTTAGAATGCTGAAGGAACAAGAATGTACTATAGAAATATGGAAAGAGAGAAACATGGGAAGTAGAAGAAAGTGAGAAGTGGATATTGCCAGATGGGAGAAAGATGTTAAATAAACCGATCATGAGAAATCTGATTGAGAGGTTACATGAAGGGACACACTGGGGGGCACAGGCTTTAATAGATTTGATACACAGATGTAAAGGAATATATAGCCTGGCCTTACAAATGTTTAGAAAATGTATGGTCTGTCTAAAAACAAATAAAGCAGCACTAAGAAAACAACCAATGGGGGGAAGGGAGATGGCAATACGACCTTTTCAGAGAATTCAAATTAACTATACTGAATTACCAAAAGCAGGAAAAATAAGGTTTTTGCTTGTCATAGTGAATCATTTAACTCAATGTGTGGGAGCTTTTCCATGTGTCAATGCAAATGCTAGCACCATGAGCAGAATATTGTTAGAAAACATAATACCTAGGTATGGTCTTCCTGAAGTAATAGATAGTGACCAGGGGACGCATTTTACGGCAAGGGTGGTAAAATTAATTAACGAGGCCGTAGGAATTAAATGGGATTATCACACAGCTTGGCACCCCAGTAGTTCTGGGATTTCTGAACGTTCGAATCAAAAATTAAAACAAAGTTTGATTAAATTAATGGAGGAAACAAATTTACCCTGGAATAAATGCCTCCCCTTGGCCTTATTAAGGATACGAACACAACCACGTAAAGATATTGGATTGTCATCATTTGAACTCGTGTTTGGAGTACCTTATATGGGGAAGGAGGGATTGCCATGAGTTGAACTGAAAGATAAAATAATTAGAAAATATGTACTTGAACTGTCCAGATGTTTTTCTCTCTTGCGACAGAAAGGCATTCTTGCTCAAACTCCACCCTTGGACTTTGCAGTACACCGATACAAAGCAGGGCAGTGGGTGTTGATAAAAGCCTGGAGAGATGAAAAACTAACTCCAACTTGGGAAGGACCTTACATCGTCTTGTTAACTACGACCCTCCGGTCAGGACCCGTTTATCCGGAAGTGAGGGGGATCAGGCCCCTGAGCTCAGGCTTGTGTATTTTAATGCCAGGTCCGTTGTGAATAAGGCTCCCCTTGTTCGGGATCTGATCGAGGAGGAATGCGTGCACCTGGCATGCATTACGGAAACCTGGTTGGGCCCAGAGGGGGTTGTCCCTCTGACTGAACTTTGCCCTTCAGGTTTCCGTGTTCTCCACCGGCCTCGGGCTCAGGGCAGGGGCAGGGGGTGGCGGTGGTTATATGGGAGACCTTATGTCCGTGGGAGGCCACTGTCGTACAGATAGTTGGGTATGAGTCACTCCTCCTGAGGTGCAGCCCTGGGGCTCAGTTGGGCCTGTTGCTGACATACCTGGCACCCAGCTGCGTGGCAACGGCCCTACCCAAGCTTCTCAATGCCCTCTCGGGGTTGGCGGTTGAGTTCCCTAGACTTACAGTTATGGGGGACTTTAACCTGCCTTCCCTTGGGGGGTCGTCAGAGTTGGTTCGGGAGTTCATGGCCTCCATGACGGCCATGGACCTGACCCAAGTAATTCAGGGTCCGACTCATGGAGGGGGTCACACACTCGACCTTGTCTTTTTATCTGGACAGTGGCTTGATGATCTGGGAGGGGGTTCACCAACTATTGTCCCCCTGTCATGGACCGATCATTATCTCCTGCAGCTGGTCTTCCGCTTTGCCACCCCTCGCTGCTGGGCTGCGGAGCCGACCAGGTGGTTCCGCACCAGGAGCCTAATGGATCCAGAACAGTTCCAGACGGCACTTGGGTCTATACCTATCTCCCTCACTCACAGCCCGGCCGACACCTTGGTGGATGCCTGGGAAAGGGCGGCCACCGAGGCGCTCGACCGTGTTGTACCCTTGTGACCCCTGACCCGGTGCAGATCCCGTTGGGCTCCATGGTTTTCTGTGGAGCTCTGGGAGATGAAGCACAGGAGACGGGGTCTGGAGAGCTGTTGGAGATCCAGCCGGTCCAAATCTGATCTATTGCGGTTAAGAACCTCAATGAGCTCTTATCTCACTGCGATGGAGGTGGCGAAGTCTGACTACTTCGCCGCCCTCATCGCTTCCACAGATAATCGCCCATCCGCCCTGTTTAGGGTCACTAGCTCCCTCCTTAATCAGGAGGTGAGGGAGGAACCCTTGCAGGGGCGGGCCGAGGAGTTTAGCCAACATCTGACGGATAAAATCGCTCAGATTCGGGCCGGTCTGGACTCCGACTGGGTAGAGTCGGACGGGGGTGAGACGAGCGGTCTTGGAAATATTATATGGGATGAATTCGATCCTGTGACTCCGGAAGAGGTGGACAGGATCATGCGGAGGCTAAGTTCCACCACGTGTTTGTTGGACCCATGCCCCTCCTGGCTGGTGTACGTAGCTCGGGAGGGGACACGAGGCTGGATCCATGCATTAATAACTGCTTCTTTGAGGGAGGGTAGCTTCCCTACCGCCTTGAAGGAGGCGGTGGTGAGGCCCCTCCTCAAGAAGCCTGTCCTGGATCCAGCTGTTTTGAACAACTATCGTCCTGTCTCCTACTTTCGCTTTGTAGCGAAGGTTGTTGAGAGCGTGGTGGCACATCAGGTCCCTCTGTTCCTAGAGGAAACTGATTATCTGGACCCGTACCAATCGGGCTTCAGGCCCGGGTACAGCACAGAGATGGCATTGGTCGCGCTGGTGAATGATCTCTGGCGAGCTCGGGACAGGGGTTGTTCCTCTGTCCTAGTCCTATTAGACCTCTCAGCGGCTTTCAATACCATCGACCATGGTATCTTGCTGCGGCGTCTCAGGGGGTTGGGAGTGGGGGGCATAATAAAGGCCCAGTCTAGCACAATACCAACAAAGAAGAAAAATAACAGCTTTCAAAGGAAACCAGCATGGCTGCATAAAGAACTCTCTGATAAACTGAAAGATAAAAGGGACAAGTATAGGAAGTGGAAAGAGGGGCACATAAATAAGGCAGAATATCAGCAAACAGCCCGTGCCTGCAAAGATGAAGTGAGGGAAGCTAAGGCTCAAAATGAACTAAGGCTTGCGACCAAAGTCAAAAATAACAAAAAAAGCTTCTTTCAACATATAAGAAACAAGAAAAAAGTTAAGGAAATGATTGGTCCATTAGTGGGGGAAAGTGGCAAGAAGGTGACAAGCAACAGGGAGAAAGCAGAACTATTTAACTCGTTTTTTGCATCTGTCTTTACACAAAGGGAAAAAACAGTCCAACCTACCAAAACCAGTGCCATAAAAAACAGAATAGAAATGCAAGTTAAGATAGGCAAGAAAATGGTAAGTGAGCACCTGTCCAGCCTAGATGAGTTCAAATCACCAGGACCAGATGGATTACACCCCAAGGTTCTCAAGGAACTGGCAGACGTGATCTCAGAACCACTGAACTATATTTTTCAATTGATCCTGGAGCACTGGGGAAATACCAGAGGACTGGAAGAGAGCTGATGTAGTTCCCATCTTCAAAAAAGGGAAAAAAACAGATCCAGGAAACTACAGACCTATCAGCCTGACCTCAATACCTGGGAAGATTCTGGAAAAGATAATCAAACAACAAATCAGCAAACACCTTGATGAGAACAAAGTTATCACTAAAAGCCAACATGGGTTTGTCAAAAACAGATCGTGCCATTGCATTCTTTGACCAAGTGACAAAACTAGTGGACCAGAGGAATGCTGTAGATTTAATTTACTTGGATTTCAGTAAGGCATTTGATAAAGTAGATCACAACCTACTACTTGATAAGATAGAAAAATGTGGGTTAGATAGCATCACCACCAGATGGATTCGTAGCTGGCTGACAGGCTGTACTCAGCGTGTGGTCCTCAATGGAACTGCATCTACATGGAAGGAAGTGTGTAGTGGGGTGCCCCAGGGCTCTGTTCTGGGCCCAGTGCTCTTCAACATCTTCATCAACGATTTGGATGAGGGGATAGATGGGGAACTTATCAAATTTGCAGGTGACACCAAGCTGGCAGGAATAGCCAATACTCCAGAAGATAGGCTTAAGATCCAGGAGGATCTGGACAGACTCGAACACTGGGCACTATCTAACAAAATGAAATTCAATTGTGAAAAAAGTAAGGTTCTGCATTTAGGCAGGAAAAATCAAATGCACAGGTATAGTATAGGTGGTACCTTGCTCGATAGTAGTAACTGTGAGAGGGATCTCGGAGTCCTAGTGGACAATCACTTAAATATGAGCCAGCAGTGTGCTGCAGCTGCCAAAAAAGCCAACACAGTGCTAGGCTGCATTAACAGAGGAATAGAATCAAGATCACGTGAAGTACTAATACCACTTTACAATGCCTTGGTAAGGCCACACCTGGAATACTGCATCCAGTTTTGGTCACCACGATGTAAAAAAGATGTCGAGACTCTAGAAAGAGTACAGAGAAGAGCAACAAAGATGATTGGGGGACTGGAGGCTAAAACATATAGGGAACGGTTGCTGGAATTGGGTATGTGTAGTTTAATGAAGAAAAGGGTGAGGGGTGACATGATAGCAGTGTTCCAATATCTCAGGGGCCGCCACAAAGAAGAGGGAGCCAAGCTATTCTCCAAAGCACCTTAAAGCAGGACAAGAAGCAATGGATGGATACTAGTCAAGGAGAGAAGCAACCTAGAACTAAGGAGAAACTTCCTGACAGTTAGAACAACTAACCAGTGGAACAACCTGCCTCCAGAAGTGGTGAATGCTCCAACACTGGAAGTTTTTAAGAAGAGACTGGACAGCCATTTGTCTGAAATGGTATAGGGTTTCCTGCCTGAGCAGGGGGTTGGACTAGATGACCTCCAAGGTCCCTTCCAACTTCTTCTTCTTCTTCTTCTTCTTCTTCTTCTTCTTCTTCTTCTTCTTCTTCTTCTTCTTCTTCTTCTTCTTCTTCTTCTTCTTCTTCTTCTTCTTCTTCTTATTATTATTATTATTATTATTATTATTATTATTATTGGTTCTCCTCCTACCTCCTGGGCCGCTCGCAGTCGGTGTTGACAGGAGGGCAGAGGTCGACCCCGAGGCCTCTCGTTTGTGGAGTTCCTCAGGGGTCGGTCCTCTCTCCCCTCCTGTTCAACATCTATATGAAGCCGCTGGGTGAGATCATTCGTGGTTTTGGGGTGGGGTATCATCAGTATGCTGATGATACCCAGCTTTTTCTCTCCACCCCGAACCAACCCAGTGATGCCCTCGATGTGATGTCCCGTTGCCTGGAGGCGGTCCGGGTCTGGATGGGGAGAAACAGGTTTCGACTTAACCCCGCCAAGACTGAGTGGCTGCGCATATCGGCATCTCAGATTGACCATTCTATTCCATCGTTAATTATGGGGGGTGAGGTGTTACCCCCCGTAGATAGAGCCCGCAACTTGGGCGTCCTCCTGGACTCATGGCTCAGTTTGGAAGATCATATAAGAGCCGTGGCCAGGGGGGCTTTTGCCCAGGTTCGCCTGGTGCGCCAGTTGCGGCCCTACCTGGATCGAGATGCCCTACGTACAGTCACTCATGCACTTGTGACCTCCCGGATAGACTACTGCAATGGTCTCTACATGGGGCTGCCCTTGAAGACCACTCGGAGGCTTCAGCTGGTGCAGAATGCGGCTGCACGAGTTGTGATGGGGGTTTCTCGATACTCCCATGTAACACCTCTTCTCCACGAGCTGCATTGGCTTCCGGTTGCCCTCCGGGTGAGATTCAAGGTGCTGGTGATGACCTATAAAGCCCTAAATGGCATGGGTCCGGACTATCTTTGGGAGCTCCTGTAGCCAGCATCAATTTCCCATCGTCCTGTGTGCTCCCACAGGGAGGGTCTCCTCAGGGTGACGCCGGTCAGAGAGTGCCGGCTGGCAGCCCCCAGGGGAAGAGCATTCTCGGTGGGTACGCCTGCCCTTTGGAATCAGCTGCCGGTGGAAGTCCGGTTGGCCCCCAACCGTCGCTCGTTTCGCCGGGACCTAAAGACTTGGCTATTCGAGCTTGCCGGCCTGGACTGAGGGTTTTTAAGGTTTTTAAGGTTTTATTTTTAATTTTTTGGGGCTATCTAATTTAATTTTTCTTTTAACTTGTATATATTGTATTGTTTTAATCTGCCCTGTAAACCGCCCTGAGTCCCTCGGGAAAAGGGCGGTATATAAATCGAAATAAATCAATAAATAAATAAATACTGAAACAGCCATCTGGACAGCTGAAAAAGGCTGGACTCATTAACCCCGAGTGAAAGGGCCCGTGCCAGCCCCAGAGAGGTAGAAGGTGGAATCTCACCAAGGAGATCCACTGAAGTTAAAGTTTCGAAGGACCTAACAGACTCTTGACAGAAGGAGGGGTAAAGAGGCATAAGGACTAAACATTGCATTTTTTTAGATGCTTCCACTTTGACCAGAGTAAGCCAAGATTGAGAAAATCCAATACCTCCCAGTGGTGCTCGTTTTGTAAGTGCCTTTGTGGGTGTTGTTGTTGCTCCCATTGTATTGATTGCATTTTATGTACAGGGTGTAAGATAGAGTATGATATTAGGAGCATAGAGGATGTATTGGAACGTTACTGGGTGGTACTTGGGAATTCTTCTTATTATACTCTTAAAACCTGTCCAACCATTAGAACCATGTACGCAATGCGTAAAAATGACAAAAAGGAGGGGGAAATGCATTTCATACGTTCTCATTAAATCAGATCAGATGAGGTTATATAGCCCATAATGAAACCAGGGGCGAAACTAGTGTGGGTGTGTGCTTTGATGCTTGCCAAGCTATTAATCATGGACAAGGATCTGATAACTCGTTTGGGGTGAGATGTGAAAACATAGAGTGGGAAAGAAGTTATATAAAAGAAAGGAAGTATTTATTTCAGAGAGCACATACATTAAGTACAGGACATGTTGCCTTTGCTCCAAGCTATGATTATTGGTACACTACTACAGTCCCAAATGAGAGAAGTATAGGTCCAAAGGAAGTGAATATCAGTATCGGGAGTACCAGGACTGATTGCACTCGAGGAAAATGTAACCCAATGTGTATATATATAATGACAGCCTCGACTGGGAACGGTCCTAAATATCGGTGATCTAACTTTCTCACCAGCCATGTTGACGGTAGGTTCCTGGTGGACAAACAGACCCGATCTCCCACTGATAGTGGAGGCGTATCCCGCCTTGACCCCCTGCAAACCTTTTGTAATCGGCCTTGGCCTTCTCTAACTGACGTCGCACCAATCGATGGATCGCCTG
This sequence comes from Vipera ursinii, assembly GCF_947247035.1. NCBI lineage: Eukaryota > Metazoa > Chordata > Lepidosauria > Squamata > Viperidae > Vipera > Vipera ursinii. The sequence continues at coordinate 40,573,843 of NC_139522.1, forward strand.
TAACTCTGCCATGAAGTCGTTCGCTGCCGGCTCTGGTGAGTCCACAGGAGAAAGGGGGAAAAACCGGGGGTGATATCCCACATTGGCCAAGAACGGTGTCATCTGTGTGGAGGTGTGCTGCGAATTGTTAAATTCAAACTCAGCTATGGCCAGATAGTCCACCCAATTGTTTTGCTGCAGATTGACGTAGCAGCGCAGATATTGTTCCAGAATACCGATGACCTTCTCGGTTCCCCCGTCAGTTTGAGGATGATGCGCGGACGAGAGGCAAATCTTGATATCCAACGCATGCATCAACTCCTGCCAGAAGCGGGCTGTAAACTGGGCCCCCCTATCAGAGACGACTCTATCAGGGAGGCCATGCAGCCGAAACACCTGCTGAATGAACATACGACTAGTGGTGCGGGCTGACGGTAAGCCGCGACAGGGGATGAAGTGCGCCATCTTGGTCAGCATGTCCACCACCACATACACTGTCGTAAAACCAGAGGATGGGGGTAAATCCATCAAGAGGTCCATGGACACAGCCCCCCAGGGTCTTTTGGGTGTCGGCAAGGGCTGCAGTAATCCAGGCGGGGCCCCTGTCGCTGACTTGGCCTGCCTGCATGGGATGCAGGAGGTGACATAGGACTGGACGTCATGTCGGACTCGGGGCCACCAGAAGGTACGGGAGACCAGGTTCAGGGTCTTGAACAGGCCAAAATGCCCCGCCGCCGGGTTATCGTGACACTGGCTGAGGATGGGTCCCCTGAGTGCCCCTCCCAGAATGTAGAGCCGGTCATGATAATACAAGAGTCCATCCGTGACCATCCAAGGAGAATCTGGCCCCACCTCCTCCTTCCGCTGAGCCACCCACACCTCCTGCTGCTGTGCCTCCCGGATCCGAGCCCGTATATCAACCGGCTCCCGCACCGCAGCAAAAGACTCGACGGGGATCACTGTCCTGGGCAGAAGCTTGTCTTCCACTCGGAAATATTCGGGCTTCCTGGACAGAGCATCCGCTCTTTGATTGTGCCCACTAGGTATGTACCGAACTCGGAAGTCGAACCTCGCAAAGAAAAGAGACCACCGGATCTGGCGTTGGTTCAAATTCCGAGTGGTCTGCAGGCTTTCCAAATTCTTATGGTCCGTCCGGACCTTGATTTGATGCCACGCTCCCTCCAAATGATGCCTCCAGGCCTCGAACGCCACTTTGATGGCCAGCAGCTCCTTCTCCCAGATTGTATAATTGCGCTCCGAAGGGTTCAGTTTTCGTGAATGGTACGCGCAAGGGAAGAGGGTACCGCTGGGCGTCGTTGCCTGGAGTAACACCGCCCCAATGGCAATGTCCGCCTCCACGACAAACGGCCGTTGCGGGTCAGGATGCTTCAAGATGGGCTCCTTCATGAAGGCTTCCTTCAAAGTCTAGAAAGCCCGTTGTTATGGAGCATTCCACTGAAACCGAGTCTTCTTCTGCAGGAGCCGGGTGAGGGGGGCTGTCAAAGCAGCAAACCCAGGGATGAAAGCTCGGTAATAGTTGGCGAACCCAAGAAGTCGCTGAACATCCTTCACACGACGTGGGGGTTGCCAACTCTGCAAAGACTCAACCTTACTCGGCTCCATGGCGATGCCCTCAGGAGAAATGCGGTGACCCAGGAAATCGATGGTCACTCGGTAGAACTGGCACTTCTCCAACTTGGCAAACAGCCGATGTTCTCGGAGTCGCTGCAGGACCTGATGGAGATGCTGATGGTGCACCTCACGTGACGGGGAGTAGATGAGGATGTCGTCCAAGTAGATTACGACAAACTGATCCAACAAATCCTGGAAAATGTCGTTCATGAAATGCTGAAACACGGCGGGGGCGTTGGTCAGGCCAAACGGCATCACCGTGTACTCAAAATGTCCATAACGAGTACCAAACGCCGTCTTCCACTCATCACCTGGCCAAACCCTGACGAGGTTGTAAGCTCCACGCAGGTCCAGTTTCGTGAAGATCTTAGCCTCCTGGAGTCGGTCCAAGAGTTCGGGGATGAGGGGCAGCGGGTAACGATTGCGCACTGTGATGGTGTTGAGTTTCCTATAATCGCAGCAAAGCTGCAATTCGCCGGACTTTTCTTTTTTTATTAAAGAGTTTTACAAAAACAAAATTTTACAATATATCCCCAAATCCCTCCCACCCCAAACCCACCCACCTCCCCCCCCACTTCCCAGAGCTAAATACAGGATTATAGTTACAATAATCATATTCTAAATAAAAATTATGCATAATATACAATTAACCAAATTCATAATGTGCTTTAACTCCCCTTTAACATAACTCCAAACAAAGTACCAATAACAATATCTACTCATAAGCTAAATGGAACTTTTTAGTCCCATATTTGTTCTGAATATAATTTATCCATCTCCTCCAAACTGAAATATATCTTTCCTGTGAATGATCTATCAAATAAGCAGAAATCTTAGACATTTCTGCAAGATTCGATACCTTAAGTACCCATTCTTCTATAGTAGGCAAACTATCCTTCTTCCAATATTGTCCCACCAGTAACCGTGCTGCTGTTATCATGTTCAACATCAAGTTAGTTTCTTTAACATCACAATCTACCACAATACCCAATAAAAACAATTGCGGAGAAAATTTTATCTTTCTCTTAAAAATCTTTTGAATGTTCCACCAAATTTTGATCCAAAAAGCTTTTATATTTCTACAAGTCCACCACATGTGAAAATAGGTAGCTTCTAAACTACCACATCTCCAACATTTACACTGTAAATTAGGATACATGTTAGACAACTTCTTGGGATCCAGATGCCATCTATAAAACATTTTATAAAAATTTTCTCTTAAATTTTGAGCCTGAGTAAATTTAACATTTCTAACCCAAATTATCTCCCAAGTGTCCAACGAAATTGGTTCCTGAATATTTTGTGACCACTTTATCATACAGTCTTTAACCAGTTCCATTTCCGAATCCAATTCAATTAAAGCATTATATATCCTCTTTATATGTGCAAAATTTAAATCTCTAATTTGTTTTACTAAATTTTGATCTGTAATTATGATGCCAACCTTTTGATCTGACTTCCACCTAACTTTCAATTGGGTATATTGAAACCAAGAGTAACTTATGTTTTCTTGTCTTAACTCCTCTAATGATTTAAGTTGCCAATCATTCCCTTCAAATCTAAGTAATTCCTTATAGGAAAACATATCCAAACCCACTCCCATAGATACACCTTCTATCGCGTGTCCAGGAATTCCCCAAATCGGTATTTTATCATTTAACTTATAATAATACTTTTTCCAGACACGCAACAAGGCATTTCTAAGAATATGAGATTTAAAAGCCCTATCCAGCTTCTTATCATAAAGCAAATATGCATGCCACCCATATACCAAATCCCAACCTTCAAGGTGAAGTATTCTCTTATTAGTTAAGTTGAGCCAATCACTAACCCATGTCAAGGCCACCGCATCATAATACAGTTTCAAATTCCGTGTACATGGCCAGTACATTAAAAAAATAGCAGGGAAAGCAGATAACAAGATCTGGCAATGGCTAAGAGCAGGAAAGTTGAAGAAAGAGACTGAGGGAACAATTCTGGCTGCACAAGACCAAGCCTTAAGGACAAATGCATACAAAGTAAAAATTGAGAAGACAGCAACACACAGTAAGTGCTGCCTATGCAAAGAAGCTGAAGAAACAGTGGACCACCTGGTAAGCTGCTGCAAGAAGATCACACAGACTGACTACAAGCAGCGGCATGACAAAGTAGCAACAATGGTGCATTGTAAGATCTGCAAGAAATACCATTTGCTTGCAAGCAAGAACTGGTGGGACCATAAAATAGAGAAAGCAATACAAAATGAAGAAGCTAAATTGCTCTGGGACTTTAGAATTCAAACAGACAGGCACCTGCCACATAACACCCCAGACTTAACAATTGTTGATAAGACAGACAAAAAAGTCTGGATGGTGGAGGTGGCAGTGTCTGGAGACAGCAGAATAGACGAGAAAGAACTTGAGAAGATAACGAAATACAAAGACCTGCAAATAGAAATAGAAAGACTGTGGCAAAGGCAAGCAAAGGTAGTACCAATAGTCATAGGCACCTTGGGTGCAATCCCAAAACAACTGGAGCACCACTTGAACACCATTGGCACTGAGAAATTTACCATCAGTTAATTGCAAAAGGCAGCCTTACTTGGAACAGCTTCCATCCTGCAAGGATATCTGTAATACAATCAAACATCCACATCTGCCTATCCCAGGTTCTTGGAAAGGACTCAACAGGTAGACAAAAATGGCAAATCCAGTCTAAACATTTGGCTGACTGTGCGATGAAACATAATAATAGTAGAACTGGAGAAAATCCCAAAATACAGGTAGTCTTCAACTTATGACCACAACTGAGCCCAAAATTTCTGTTGCTAAGTGAGATAGTTAAGTGAATTTTGCCATTTTATGACCTTTCTTGCTACAGTTGTTAAGTGAATCACTGCAGTTGTTAAGCTAGTAACACGGTTAAGTGAATCTGGCTTCCCCACTGACTTTGCTTCACAATGGTGATCACATGACCCCAGGACATTGCAACTGTCATAAACAGTGCTTTTTTTGTAAAAGAAAAAGGTGCCGGAACTCACACATGTCATACAACCCGCCTTGCCTACCCTACAAGGTTCCATCCAAAAAAAGGTGCCGGAACTCCGTTCTGGGCGTTCTATGACAAAAAAAGCCCTGGTCATAAATATGCAACAGTTGCCAAGCATCTGAATTTTGATCACGTGTCCATGGGGATGCATGAAAAATGGTCATAAATTATTTTTTTCAGTGCTGTTGTAACTTTGGTCACTAAATGAACTGTTGTAAGTTGAGGACTACCTGTACCTTTATCAGTCAATTGTAAAAGGCGGCTTCACTTGGAACACCTTACATCAGGGTCTTCAAACTTGGCCCTTTTATGACTTGTGGACTTCAATTCCCAGAATTCGCTGGACTTTTTGACGAAGAGCACGGGTGCAGACACTGGCGAGGACGAGGGCCGGATGAAACCGCGAGCCAAATTCTTCTCCAGAAAGTCCCGAAATGTAGCCAACTCGGGGTCCGACATGGAGTACAAATGCCCCACTGGGAGAGGCGCATCAGGGACTAAATCAATGAGGCAGTCATAGGGCCTGTGCGGGGGTAATTGATCCGCCTCTGTCTCGCTGAACACATCAGCAAAGTCGGACAGTTCGGGAGGCAAGGAAACCCCTAGGGAACCCTCCACCTGGCCGGCACAGATATGGCGGGAGTGGTCCACGCACTGCAAGCTTGGGAAGGTGACCAAGTTCTGTGACCAATAGATCAGTGGGTCATGCATCCGGAGCCACGCCAGTCCCAAGACCACGGGGAAATGCAGATCTGAGGTGATATAGAACTGGATGGCCTCCACATGGGAACTGATGGCCATACATAATGGTTGCGTGGCGGCCGTAATTGGCCCAGACAGGAGCACTCGACCATCGATAGTCTCCACTAACATGGGCGGATCCACCGGGCACTGGGGAACAGCCTATTTGGCCACAAATGCTGAGTCTATAAAATTTGTGGTGGCCCCAGAGTCAATTAAGGCATGGACTGGAATCCCCTCTGGCTTGCCATGAAGGATCAGACGTGCCTCCAATATCAGATGCCATGGAGGTCCACAGGCAGCATCGGAAAGATGTTGCTCAGTGTTGTTGTGGGACGCCTGATCTTTCACACTGTCTAGATCGGGCTCGGGGCGTTTCCTGACAGAAAAGTAGGGGACTTTCTCAGGGCAGACTCGGTCACTGATGCCCGCTGTCGCTTCTTTGGGCAAAAAGCAGCCAAATGCCCAGGGTCCCCGCAGTAAAAACACCCCCCCCCCGACCGTCGTCTGTTCATTTCAGTCACCGATAGACGAGACCTGGCAGCACCCAGCTCCATTGGCTCCTCCCTTTGAACTGGGGTCTCACGCACAAAAGGGGCTGCAGGGGTCTGTGGGGTGGCACAGCGACTCCTTCGCTGCTGCAACCGAGCATCGATCCGCAGGCAGAGATGGATCAGCCCATTCAGGTCTGAGGGAATATCCACACGGGCCAGCTCATCCAACATCTCCTCCGACAATCCATCCTGGAAGGCATCCACAAGCGCAGCCTCATTCCAGGCGGAATCCTGGCTAAGCAGCTAAAAATCGCTGATATAGCCCTGTAGGGGGCGTTGACCCTGCCTCAGAGCTTTCAGGCGTCGAGTAGCAGTCTGCGTCTTAATAGGGTCCTCATACATCAGACGCATATGATCACAAAACCCCACAAAGTTGTCCAACAATGGGCTAGGTTGAGCCAGCAGAGGCGTGCCCCAACGAGCTGCATCACCCGAAAGAAGGCTTAACACAAAACCCACCTTATCCCGGTCAGTGGGGAAATCAGCTGCTCTCACGCTGATAAAGAGCTGGCATTGTCCCAGGAAAGCAGGAAACAGTTCTGGATTGCCAGTAAATTTATCCGGCATCGCAACTTGGCATTTTCTCCTGGGTGGGGGTGATGGTGGGGGTGCAGCATGGACCTGAGCTTGCAATTGAGCCACCTGAGCTGCCAACAAAGTGAGTTGCTGGGCGAGCTGGGCATTTTCAGCACGTAGCTGCTCCATAATAATAGTAAGGGGTGGGAGGCTGAAGGCAAACTGTTCTATACCAGCCTGCTACCGGCCCTGCAGAAATGGCAGGGACAACCCCTTTACAAGAAGGCAAGAGGCTGGAACTAAGCCTGCCAAATTTATCAACATAAAACAGAGCAAAGAGAGCAAAGAGAGAAAACACGAACCATGAAACAGGAGCTATTCAAACGGTTGCCTTCAGCAAACCAGCCCTCCCACGCATTCCCCTTTTATACAGTTCAGGGCGTGGCTTCTCTCTGCCTCCTTCCGAGGTGCCCCATTGCCTTCCTCTGTTTACTCCTTATTGACTGCCTCCTGCGTTGGGCATCCTTGAACAGGGCCAGCTGTGGGTCATCTTCATCCACGCTGTCAGGCTCACACAGCTGGGTCTGCGTCATAACCAGGTGGGAGGGGCCTGGCTGAGGGCTCTCATCAGCAAGCTCTCCAACACCCTCAGCAACCTCTCCAACACCCCCCTCCTCCTCCTCTGAATCGTCCGACCCAACTGCCGAACCCACAGGCTGACCCTGAATCACAACACCTGGCAGAGCTTTCCCAGGAGGATCTTAAGTTCCCTATTCTCCCTCTCTATTCCACCCCCCAGACAAGCAAGAGTGTGAAGGGGTGTGAAGGTTCTGGGAGGTCCCAAGGACCTGGAGGACACAAAATGTGTCCCTCTGTCCATGTCCAGGACACTTGGTACTCAAAACCTGGGGACTATGTCCTTTAGCAGATGTCATGCTATCTCAAGGGCAGTGGCATGATGACAGGGAAAAGCCTCCACCCAGTGAGTGAGTTGGTCCCTGCAAACCAAGATGTACTGAAAACCATTGGTCCTGGGTAGTTGAATATAGTCCAGTTGTAATTTTTCAAAAGGGTTTTGTGCCCATGGCCTCCCTCCTTCATGGATCACTTTTCTAGATAAGGCATTGTTAGCCTGACAAGTCTGGCAGCACTTGGCTATTAGTGCAGCCTCCCTATATACACCAGGTGCATACCAGACTCGCCTGGTATCATCTACAATGGCCTGGACCCCACAGTGACCCTTAGTGTCTAGTTGTTGGCATATGAGCCTGAGGAGGTGATGGGGGGCAATACAGGTGAAACTCGAAAAATTAGAATATCGTGCAAAAGTTCATTTATTTCAGTAATGCAACTTAAAAGGGGAAACTAATATATGAGATAGATTCATTACATGCAAAGCAAGATAGTTCAAGCCGTGATTTGTCATAATTGTGATGGTTATGGCGTACAGCTCATAAAAACCCCAAATCCACAATCTCAGAAAATTAGAATATTACATGCAATCAATAAAACAAGGAGTGTACATAGAACAATATCGGACCTCTGAAAAGTATAAGCATGCATATATACTCAGTACTTGGTTTGGGCCCCTTTTGCAGCAATTACTGCCTCAATGCGGCGTGGCATGGAAGCTATCAGCCTGTGGCACTGCTGAGGTGTTATGGAAGACCAGGATGCTTCAATAGTGGCCTTCAGCTCTTCTGCATTGTTCGGTCTCATGTCTCTCATTTTTCTCTTGGCAATGCCCCATAGATTCTCTATGGGGTTCAGGTCAGGCGAGTTTGCTGGCCAATCAAGCACAGTAATCCCACAGTCCTTGAACCAGGTTTTGGTGCTTTTGGCAGTGTGCGCAGGTGCCAGGTCCTGCTGGAAAATGAAGTCAGCATCCCCATAAAGCTCGTCTGCGGAAGGAAGCATGAAGTGCTCCAAAATCTCCTGGTAGACGGCTGCATTGACCCTGGACTTAATGAAGCACAGTGGACCAACACCAGCAGATGACATGGCTCCCCAAATCAACACAGACTGTGGAAACTTCACACTGGACTTCAAGCATCTTGCAGTGTGTGCCTCTCCATTCTTCCTCCAGACTCTGGGTCCTTGGTTTCCAAATGAGATGCAAAAGTTGCTCTCATCAGAAAAGAGGACTTTGGACCACTGAGCAACAGACCAGGTCTGTTTTTCTTTAGCCCAGGTAAGACGCTTCTGACGTTGTTTGTTGTTCAGGAGCGGCTTGACAAAAGGAATACGACATTTGAAGCCCATGTCCAGGATCCGTCTGTGTGTGGTGGCTCTTGATGCACTGACTCCAGCCTCAGTCCACTCCTTGTGAAAGTCCCCAACACTTTTGAATGGCCTTTTCCTGACAATCCTCTCCAGGCTGCGGTCATCCCTGCTGCTTGTGCACCTTTTACTTCCACACTTTTCCCTTCCACATAACTTTCTATTAATGTGCTTTGATACAGCACTTTGGGAACATCCAACTTCTTTTGCAATTACCATTTGAGGCTTTCCCTCCTTATGGAGGGTGTCAGTGATGGTTTTCTGCACAACTGTCAGGTCAGCAGTCTTCCCCATGATTGTGATTCCTACTGAACCAGACTGAGAGACCATTTAAAGGCTCAGGAACCCTTTGCAGGTGTTATGGCTTAATTAGCTGATTAGAGTGGGACACTTTGAGCCTAGAATATTGCACCTTTTCACAATGTTCTAATTTTCTGAGATTGTGGATTTGGGGTTTTCATGAGCTGTAAGCCATAATCATCACAATTATGACAAATCCCGGCTTGAACTATCTTGCTTTGCATGTAATGAGTCTATCTCATATATTAGTTTCCCCTTTTAAGTTGCATTACTGAAATAAATGAACTTTTGCACGATATTCTAATTTTTCGAGTTTCACCTGTAGGTCTTCCATTGGGGACTATCCAGAACCCTTCCTGAAAGGTGACCTCGTATTTCCTCACCCAGAGTTCTGCCTCCCCTGTTTCTAGGAAATCTTGGTAGGGGATTTGTCAAGGTAAAAATCACCTTTGTAGAGGGCGAAGGACCGTGCTTCAGAGAATGCATGATGTGCATGCAGGAAGGAAATAAAACACGACGCATAATCTTACTAAATACCTTTTAATTACAAAAATATAAAAACTAAATATATATTATACAGAGCTAGCTAGCTACATCCTAACGTAACAGACAGTAACAGCAAAGTGAAAAAAACAATAAACAATAACTCTGAGAACTTTTTCTAGACATGCGCACTAAACAGACTGAAACCATAACATAACTAGTCATATGGGATTCACTATGGTTACCAGATAAGTTATCACAACAGGTGCAGAGAGCAGGGGAAAATGTACAGTTAGAAATGAACTTTTCTGACGAACAAAAAAAACGTGCAGTGACATTCCCCTTCTTTCGTCAGCAAAGTGAAGACTCAAGTAAGGCACATCTTCTCACGCAGATACTCATGCTGGGCTGTAGGAAGTGGTTTGTTCAGCATATCAGCAATTTGATCACGTGTAGGCACATACTGTAATGTCACAAAACCTTGTTTAACCAGTTGCCTTATGTTTTGATATCGGATGTCAATGTGTCTGGACCTTGAACCTGTAAAACGTGTTTCAGAAATATAAACCACAGATTCATTATCTTCCATCACTGTGATCGGTCGAATCGGATGTGTCCAGATATCTGTGACTAAAGCATCAAACCAGGTTAAAGAATTGCATGCATCAGACACACAAGCATACTCAGCTTCTGTAGAGGAACAAGAAACAAAATTCTGTTTACGCACATGCCAATAAACAGGACATCCATTTAAGAACATCATGTAACCTGATGTACTTTTCCGTGACTTCTTATCACTCTCCCAATCTGAATCTGCAAAACAACATAACTCTGCATAGTCAGTATGTGTTGGTTCCAACAACAACTTCATGTCTTTGGTGTGTTTTAGATACCTCAATAACGTTTTAACACATGTCCAATGAAACTGTTTTGCCTTGCCTACATGTCGTGATAAAAGATTAACACTAAGTGCAATGTCGGGTCTAGTCCAACTACTAATATATAGCAGCGACCCAATGACTGAGCGATATAGTGTTTGATCTTCGAACTCAGGACTTGGTTCATGTGCCAAAATGTGAAAGTCAGTTTGCATGGGTATACTCACAGGCTTAGCGTCCTCCATGTTACAGTGATGTAACAGTTGTTCAATCTTCTCTTCTTGTGTGAGACTAAACCCCTTCTGAGTTTTGGCAATTTGAACACCTAAATAAGTGTTAATACACCCTAAACACTTCAACGTGAAAAACTTTTGTAAAGCTTTAGCAAAAACATCACTCATCTGCTTATTTAGACCAATATAAACAATATCATCGACATAAACAAGAATTATCTCATACCTATTACCGGATCTTTTAGTAAACACGCATTCATCTGTTTCGGACTTAATAAAGCCCATTGAATTTAGTTTCTCAGAAAGACATAAGTACCACATCAAACCAGACTGTTTCTGTTGTGACTCAGGGCCAGCCTGTGGGTCCGACAGCCGGGTCCGATGTATCGGAGGACTCAGATGTGGGGGAGGAGGGAAACGAACCGGCTGATGATGATTTGGAGACTTTGCAGAGTCCTCAGCCGGGAACCTCTTCTCAGCTGTGTGAGCCCGAGAGTGCGGAGGATGATGACCCACAGCTGGCCCTGTTCAAGGACGCCCGACGCAGGAGGCAGACGAGCAGGGACAAACAAAGAAAGGCTATGGGACTCCTCGGGAGGAGGCACAGGGAGACCACGCCCTGAGCTCTCTATAAAAGAAGTGTTTGGGGAGGGGCTGGTTGCTGAAAGCAACTTTTCCGTTTGAGAAGTCAAGCTCTTGTATTCTTGTAACAGTGTAATTAAAACTTGGCAGAAGCCTTTTGGTCTTGGACGCGTTCCAGACTCTTCTTTTGATTAGGGGTGCGAGAAGAGGGCTGGTTCAGAACAGTTTCAGACCATAAAGACTTTTGTGTAGAAACCAGGTATCCCCTTCTTGCTCTCGGAAACCTGGAGGACCTTTCACGTAAATGTCCTCGTCAAGATCAGCGTGTAGATAAGCCGTTTCAACGTCGAACTGGAAAACTTCCAGGCCAAGGATAGTTGCAGTGGCTAAAGCAATTTTCACACTTTCAGTCTGCACGGTGGGTGAGTATGTATTTGTATAGTCCTCAGGATAACGTTGAGCGAAACCCTGGGCTACGAGTCTGGCCTTGTACAACGACTCACCATTCGGCTTCTTTTTGATCCTGTAGACCCATCGAGTACCAATAACTTTCTTGTTTGCTGGAGGGCTTGCAGGCGTAAACACTTGGAGTTTCTTTAGACTGTCCATTTCAGCCTGCATTGCCTCAAACCATTTATCTTGTTCTGATTCAGGAAGATGTTTGATCTGTGTGAACTTCTCAGGTGGAAGTGTAACATTACAAATCAAAGGTACAGGTGTTTTTGTTACTTGCCACGAATACCGTTTTGGAGGGATTCCCTTTGTGGTCCTCTTGGAACGTCTCGGGCCAACCGTCCATTCTTCTTCTGTGTTGTCCTCGTCTTCATCATCGTCGCCAGCAGCAACATCAGCGGCTTGCGAAGACGGAACAGTAGGTTGAGAAGAACTCGTGGAAGGAACATTATCCTGTGAATCTTGATCATCAGGTTGTGTGGCATCAGCAACATCATCTCTAGAAAAATAAACTCCAGGATCGTTAGAATGAATCCTGGACCAGTCCGCATCTTCCTCAAAAATAGCAGATTGTGAAACCACAATAACATGATGAGAGTCAATGTATTTGCTCCATTTTGAATTATCATCAATGCCCATAAATCTCATCCTTTTTGCTGCAGGACCCCCTTTCTTTCTTTGGGCTAAAGGAATATTGACCATAGCATAGGAACCAAAAACATGGAGATGTGAGAGATCAGGCTTGTGTCCATACAACATGAAATAAGGGGTCTGATTTATCACACTACTCCAAGTACGGTTGATGATATGGTTAGCATATTTGATAGCTTCACCCCAGTATGGAAGACCAAGGTTGGCATCTTCAAGAAGGCAACGCATCATGGTTTGCAAAACCCCATTTCTGCGTTCTGCCACTCCATTTTCAGCTGGAGTATAAGGAGCAGATGTCTGATGTACTATCCCATTCTCACGCATCCAGTCCTGGAAACGCTGAGACATGAATTCAGCACCACGATCACTCTGGATTCTGGCAATGTTGACATCGAATTGGGTATAGACAAGACTAGCAAAGTCTTTAAAGATCTGAAAGGTCTCAGATTTTTCTTTCATAGGATATACATATCCATATCTAGAATAATTATCAACGATTGTCAAGAAATATCTTTTACCACCAAGTGTTGGTGCAAAAGGACCAACTATGTCAGTGTGTACCAAATCAAAAATGCGTGTTGACAGGCGTGTAGCGCATTTTGGAATTGCTGCTGCTTTGGATTTGGCTTTCTTGCAGACAGCACAGTCCAAGAACACCTTACACCCCTTTAGATCCAAACCTCTTGCGAACTCTGGCATCTTCTTCAGAACACGGAAACTGGCATGACCCAATCTTCTGTGCCACTTATGGATACACCTGGAATGCAAAGGTTTACCTGTTAGTGAATTCTCAACATTAGCATTTTTATTAGGAACCCCAGGCTTGCTGTGATCAACCTGTGTCTTTTTTGTATTTTTATCATTATTAGGAACCTTTGGAGTAGCAACAGGATCTCTCTCTGGGACGTCACTCTCTGGGCCTGTGCTTTTTGGAACGGGTATACTTGCCTGCTCTTGCTGCTTAGACTTTGGTTTTAAGTAATAAACACCACCAATCAACATGGTTTCAGCAACAATATCTCCGTCTTTGACTATATAACTTGCTTTTTCAAGATGGTGGACCTGAAAATGAGAAAACCTAGACAAATGACTCTGACTAAGCAAATTACTACTGGCAGACGGAACATAGTAAACATCAGGAATGAATGCACCAAGCTCTTCAATATAAACAGTTCCTTTTCCCATGACCTGAACAGGATGATTGGAAAAAGAGTAAAGTTCATGAAGTTCAGGTTCAGGCTCGTGCATCTCTGTGTAAAGCTCTTTTCTGTAGGTAACATGTAATGCTGCTCCGCTGTCCAAAGTCCAAAGAAGTCATCTGTCGTACTCTGGTTGAGGCTGTGGATCGTTGGTCACAACCAATGTGACAAGTGGAGCTTGTGGATCACGCCTGGAACCACGACCATGACGTCCACCTCTACCTCTGCCTCCTCTGGAATCTGTTCCTCTGGGCTGGTATGTGACAGGCGCTGGAACTCGTTGGGGACAATCCCGGGTGGCGTGTCCCACACGAATGCAGATGTAGCATCTTGGCATCCTTGGAACGTAGGTCCTTCCACGGAAGGAACGCCTCGCTGAAGCTCTTGATGCAGGTGGTTCCCTTAAATGTGGCGCAGCTTGCATAAGTGCCTCTTCTTCGGTTAAAATTCTGCATACATGATCCACTGTGCGTTGAGCAATAGGCACTTGATTGATCTTGGAAATAGCATCTTTCCACTCATGATTCAAAGAATTAATGATAATGCTGATCATTTGAAAATCATCAATAGGATAGCCTTTTTCACCCAGTTCTTTTCTAATACCTTTCATTTTAGTCAAATGTGCTCCAATATGTTCACCAGGTTTTAATCTGGAACCATGGAACTCAGACAAAAGTAAACATGTAGACTCAATTGATGTAGGCCGATAACATGTCTCTAACTGAGTCCAAATTTGTTGGGCAGTTGCATCTTGTGAAAACGTGAGCTGCAATTCAGTGTCCATTGACATCAATAATGTTGTGCATGCTCTATTATCCAAGTCCCATATGTCAGGAGTCCATGGCTGGGCAGGAGGATTAAACACCATCATGTGAGTACCTTCTCTGCGTAGCAAAAGTCCAACCTCACTGACCCATGCCCTGTAATTCTGTCCTGACTTCTTTAATTTTGAATCACCAGCCAGTGGTACAATGGAAGGTGTTTGATGAGGAATATACAATTGAGGTACTGGCTGTACAGGTTGTGCAATCCGACCATAACCTGCAGGGGGCACCAGTGGCGTCTGTGCCTGGACATGCGGCAGTTGCATTGAAGCTGCCGGTAGTCTTGGTGCTGACTGTGACTGTCTTTGAGCTGCTGTTCTACCCTGGCCAGCAGGAGGCGCTGGCGCTGGGACTGGTGCATTAGCATAACCTGCAGATGACACTGGCCTTCGCATATAAGAACCCGGTGGCAATTGCATGTGGGTTAAATATGGCTGTGTTCTGCCAGGTAGAGGGGCTTGCATAGAAGCAATATTAACAGGAGAAGCAATAGTAACAGGAATCCTAGCACCATCAGGGACTGGAGCCTCAGATAATGGCAGAAATCTTGTATCTCTGAGCAAAGACTCCTCCATAGACAATTGCGAGAGTGAGAGCTCCAATTTATGTCTTAATGCAGCTTCACCAGTAGATGGTGCTATAACATTTGCTTCAGGCATCACTGTGGCTCTGTATGTCCTTTGGGACAGCCCATAATCATGTGACATAGGAGCCTCCGGTTCCCATTCGTCTTGCATGACACTCAATGATGGGCGTGACTTTGGCTTTGGGAAAGAAGGAGGCAATATGGCTTCTCCTTGTGGGTGTGGCAATATGGCCGGTTCATGCTCAGAATTCCTCTCATATTGCTGAACCATTGACACATATTCCTTTGCCTGCTGCAAACACCTTTCAAAAAACCCAATTTGTTCACAGTAGCCTTGCATAGCCCTATCTCGCATAGTTTGCTTGGGGCTTGAAGGAGCAGAAGGAATTTTCTTCGGCTGGACTTTAAGTTTCACTCCAAGCCTTTGAAATGCATCTTGAGCCCCTGGAGTGTGAACATTTCCAAAAGCAGCTGCCAGGGAGCTTGGAAAAGTAGAAAAAGGAGTGACTGACCTTGCATCGTCGACAGCAGCAGGTGCGTCTTCTCCAAGGCGTGTGGCTGAAGCTATCGGAGTTTTTAAAGTCGAAGGGAGCTGCCCCACAGAAAGACTCCTTTTCAGCCGTGGCTTCCTTCCTGACATGTTTCAGCAGTTAATCACCAACGTCTCACTAGCACTAACTAACTGATAACAGCCACAGAAACATGCATCTCCAAAAACATAAATCAAACCATCCTCTGCTACCAAAATGTCAAGGTAAAAATCACCTTTGTAGAGGGCGAAGGACCATGCTTCAGAGAATGCATGATGTGCATGCAGGAAGGAAATAAAACACGATGCATAATCTTACTAAATACCTTTTAATTACAAAAATATAAAAACTAAATATATATTATACAGAGCTAGCTAGCTACATCCTAACGTAACAGACAGTAACAGCAAAGTGAAAAAAACAATAAACAATAACTCTGAGAACTTTTTCTAGACATGCGCACTAAACAGACTGAAACCATAACATAACTAGTCATATGGGATTCACTATGGTTACCAGATACGTTATCACAACAGGTGCAGAGAGCAGGGGAAAATGTACAGTTAGAAATGAACTTTTCTGACGAACAAAAAAAAACGTGCAGTGACAGGATTTTTGTGTCTACTGTCATTGTGGGTGCAATTATTGACATGGGCCTGAACTGTAGGGCAGCCCACTTGGTTGTGTGGTCCACATACTGATTACCTTTAGTGACCTGGGTGTCATTCATTTGGTGGGCACGGCAGTGTACAATAGCTACGACTGATGGCAATTGTATGGCTTTTAGTAATTTGGATACCAAGGCAGCATGGACAATTGGGTGTCCAGTTGAGGTCAGGAACCCCCATTGTTTCCACAGAGCAAACAAACCCCAAAAGTGTATTGTGAGTCTGTATATATGGTGGTAGACTAGTTTGTTGTGGCTTTGCATGCTTGAATCAGTGCTACCAGTTCAGCTGCTTGAGCACTGTAGAAAGGTGGCAGCACGGAAGCCCAGACAATCTCATGGAGGGAAATGACTGCTGAACCAGAAACTCATGTTCCATTGTGTAGGTAGGGTGATCCATCGGTAAAGAGTTCCAGGTCCAGGTTATGCAGGGGCACATCTGTCAGGTCGGGTCATGGCAGCTCAGTGTCATGGATCAGGTGTAAGCAGTTGTGCAGGATGGAGTCTGAGGATTCTGTTGGCAACAGGGTGGCTGGGTTCAGGGTGGAACATCATTCGAAGGTGATGTGGTCAGTGGTGAGTGAAAAGTTCAGCCTCATATTGAGCCATCCACTGCTGAGTAAACGCTTGGGTTTGATATGTTAAAAGAATTGCAAACACATCATGCAGGACCCTTAGTGTGCGGGGATGGCCGAGAACAATGTCCTTTGATCTTTTTACAATCTCTACTGTTGCCGCTACTGCTTGCAGGCAAGAGACAGTCCCTTGGGCTACTGGGTCCAGTTGAACAGAGTAACAAGCTACTGGCCGGAGTGTGGGGCCGCGTTCTTCAGATAATGCCCCTAATCCCACTCCTTGTTTTTCATGGATGACTAATACAAAGGGTTTTGAATAGTTGGGTAAACCCAAGGCTGGGGCTAAAGACAGAGTTTGCTTTATTTTCTCAAAAACCTGATTTAGTGACTTTGTCCATTCTACAGTCTGCCATTTATTTTGTCATTAATTGGGCAAAGGGTCTGGCTAATTCCCCAAATGATGGAATCCAGGGTTGGCAGAACCCCAGAACTCCCAGAAGAGCTCTAACCTGTTGTTTAGTTTTAGAGGGTTTCATGCCTAATATGGTTTCAACTCATTCTGGGGCTAGCTTATGAGTTCCTGGGGAAATAACATAGCCCAGGTAATTCACCTCCTTTTGCAGGTATTGGAGTTTGGTAGGTGAAGCCTTGTGCCCTCTCTCTGCTAGGAAGCTGAGCAAGTGGTGGGTATCAGCCCTGAAATCGCTTTCAGTCTTTGAGGCTAGCAATAAATCGTCCACGTATTGGACCAGGGTAGAATTTTGTGGCAGATGGATAGATGCCAGGTGTGCCTTCAGAATTTGAGAGAAAAGGGTGGGTGATTCAGTATACCCCGAGGAAGGCGGGTCCAAGTGTATTGCTGGTCCTCCCATGTAAAGGCAAACAGGTATTGGGAGGGTGGATCTACAGGGATGCTGAAGAAGGCTGTCCAGAGGTCAATGACAGTGAATATTGTTGCTGTGGCTGGTATTCCAGTGATTATAGTGGCCGGGTTGGGTACCACCGGGGCTCTGGGTATTACATAGGTGTTGATGAGATGGAGGTTATGCACGAAATGAAAACTAGACTTGCCTTCAGAGTCAGTATTTGATTTTTGGACAGCAAAAATTGGAGTATTGCAAGGGGAAGTGCACTTCCGCAGGACTCCCTGCTCTTTGTATGCTTTGATTAGTATCCTAATTGGCTCAATTGCCTCAGCCGCAATTCTGTACTGGGGAATGCATGGTGGCGGACCTGTCTTGACTTGTATTTTGACCGGTGTGGCTCCTTTTATGAATCCTACTTCCGTTGAGTCTCAGCCCCATCATGGCCAGGGTGCATTTCTCAGGGACATCTAGGGTTATCCCCTCAGGGGAGAATTTTATTGTGGTTCCCATCTTGCATAGCAAGTTTCTTCCTAATAGTGACATGGGAGACTGAGGGCAAACTGTAAATGAATGATTTAAAAGGAGGGGTCCTATTTCCACCTGCATATCATTGGTAAATTCTATGGGAATTATTTTCCCAACCACTCCAATGATATTGTCACTTGCTCCCGGCACTACTGATCCTCCAAATGGGGGTACCATGATTAGGGAAGATGTTGCCCCTGTATCTACCAGGGACTCATATGTTTTCCCCCTATTGTGAGGGATAGGAGCGGCTCTCCCTCCTAGCCATTCCTTAAGGGAATTGTGAAGCCTGTGAAAGTTGCCCTGTATTCTGCTGGTTCCTGGCTGAGTCAGAAGGGCTCAAAGTGGTCCTCGAACTGCACGTGTCAAGGTGGCATGGGATTTCCATTCTCGCTTAAGGCAGAAGGTCCCCTTGGGAATGGAGCTTTTGGAGGGGGATACTGTCTCCTAGGTCCATGAAAGCTGTCCCTGCAGTCTCTCCTTAGGTGTCCCTGCCTTCCACACCTAAAGCAATAAGAGCATCTAATTTCCTGTTCCCCTATTTCCTTACACCAGGGACATCTGAACTGTCCTTCTAGTGGAAGGTTTGAGTGTCTCCTATTATTGCTTATGGCAGCAAGCATTTTAAAATCTTCCTTCCTTTCTGTCCTCCTCCTCCTTTCCTTTTCCATTTCTCTCTTTTTTAAACTTTTTATTAATTTTCCAATGTTACAATTATATCTTTGAAAAACAACGTGGTGTCTGGGTTACAATAATTCCATTACATACAAATGAATGAATGAATGAACCTTTATTGTCAAAGTACAACCATGTATACATTGAGATTGGCTGAGCCTCCCTTCATGCTCCCACCCCCAACTTACAGTGACACAAACCCTCCATCTTATTACACCATGTGAGCTAATTGCACAACACACCAGCCTCGCAAGTCAATCATGCATAAAGTTTATAAAATTATATCCCATTCAAAAGCCTAACAGCCCATGGATAAAAGCTGTTCTTCAGCCTCTTGGTGTGGCTGGCTATACTCCTATATCTCCTACCCATTGGTAGGAGAGTAAAGAGATACCGTCCAGGGTGTGAGTCATCCCTGAGAATTTTCCTCACTCTTCCAAGGCAGCGAGCCCTGGCAATGTCATCCAGTGGTGTCAGGGGACAGCCCACAATGTCTTGTGCTGTGCTCACCACCCTCTGTAATGCTTTCCTATCCGCGGCTGTCAGATCAGCATACCAAACCACAATACAGTACAAGAGGACGCTCTCTATAGTAGACCGGTAAAAGAGGGTCATTAGCCGTTGTTCTACCCTGTTCTTCCGCAAGACCCTGAGAAAGTGAAGTCTCTGTTGGGCCTTTCTGGCCACCTGGGTTGTATTACCTTTCCAGGTAAGATCTTCGCAGAGGTAGACTCCCAGAAATTTAAAGGAGGAAACTCTCTCCACACAGTCCTCCCTGATGTAAAGTGGGGCAGGTTCCTCATTTTTCCTCTGGAAGTCTAGCACCATCTCTTTCGTCTTGCCGATGTTCAGGTGCAAGTTGTTGTTACAACACCATATGGATAGTTTTTGTACCTCCACCCTGTATGCTGTCTCATCCCCACCTGTAATAAGACCCACCACGGTAGTATCATCTGCGAACTTAATTATTGCAGTAGATGGGTTGGATGATACACAGTCATATGTGTACAAAGAGTACAGATAGGGGCTAAGCACACAGCCCTGTGGTGAGCCGGTGCAAAGCTTCAGGGGGGTGGACAAAGCAGACCTGACCCTCACTGTTTGTAACCGGTCCCTGAGAAAGTCTTGAATCCAATCGCAGATGGAGGGGGAAAATTTCAAGTCAGTCAGCTTCTCGATGAGAGTGCTTGGCAAAATGGTGTTGAAAGCTGAGCTATAACCGACAAAAAGCATCCTGACATAGCTTCCAGGTTTCTCAAGATGACTTGCTACAGAGTGTAAAGCAGTAGCTATGGCATCGTCTGTAGACCTGTTCCCCCTGTAGGCAAATTGATGTTTATCGAAATCCAGTGGGAGGCATGTCCTGAGATGTTGGAGAACCAGTCTTTCAAAGCATTTCATGACTACAGACATTAATGCAACAGGTCTGTAGTCATTCAGGCACTCAATTGCAGTTTTCTTGGGGACTGGGACAATGGTAGCTGCTTTCAAGCATGATGGTACACATGCCGTTTGCAAGGAGATGTTAAAAATCCTTGTCAGGACCCCTGCTAATTGGTCGGCACAGTTCTTAACCACTATCCCCAGCACCCCATCTGGGCCTGTGGCTTTGCTGGGATTCACAGCCTTCAATACAGTTCTCACTTGGTCTTCAGATTGGGTGAGTTGCTGAAAATCAGAAGGCTGGCCAGCAGAGGCTACGGGGTCTGGTCTTTTTACCTCATAGCGAGTGAAGAAGATATTCAGCTCCTCAGCCAACGAGGCATCAGTGTTAACCATGCTCCTCGTACTGCCCTTGTGGTTGGTTAAGTGCTGCAGTCCCTGCCACACTTGCCTCGGATTGTTGTCTGCTAGGTGGTTCTCCACCTTGTGTTTGTATTGCTGTTTCGCCATCCTAATGCCTCTTCTGAGATTTGCCCTGGCCTCTCTGTATGTGTCCCTGTCCCCTGCCTTAAAGGCAGAATCCCGGGCTCTCAGGAGTGTTTGTATTTCTGCAGTCATCCAGGGTTTGCAATTCCCGTAAACTCTAATGCACTTTTCTGTTGTTACACTATCAGTGCATGTTCTAATATAAGAGAGTATGGCATCTGTGTATACATTCAGGTCTTGATCTTCAAATACACTCCAGTCAGTGGTTTCAAAGCAGTCCTGCAACTGATTGAGAGCACCCACTGGCCAGGTTTTGACGCTTTTCGTGACTGCCTGAGTTCTTTTCCTGAGAGGAACATACTTTGGGCACAACAGGAGTGAAAGATGTTTGGATGTACCTAGGTGGGGGAGAGGGAATGCTCTGTATGCCTGTTTCAGATTAGAGTACATGTGGTCTAAAGTGTTCTTCCCTCTGGTGGGAACTTGCACATACTGTACAAACCTGGAGAGAACTGTCTTCAGACAAGCTTGATTGAAGTCCCCAGCCACGACAAGAGCGCCCTCTGGGTGAGTTTGCTGCTGCCTGGTGATGATGTCATACAGCTTGGAAAGTGCCGTGCTGACATTGGCATCAGGTGGAATGTAAACAGCTGTAATAATTACCACAGTAATTTCTCTAGGCAAATAAAAAGGCCTACATATGACAGTCATCAGTTCCACATCTGGGGAACAATACGTGTAAACTAATCTGCTGTTGGCAGACCAGTCACAATGTATATACACACAGAGTCCTCCTCCTTTGCTCTTACCGGAGCCTTTATCTCTGTCAGAGTAGTGAATGACTCGGCTTGTCAGCTCCACTGCTGCATTCGGTACATGTGGATGTACCCAGGTGTCCGTGACAACCATCACACAACATTCACGGAGAAGCCTGCTTGCTGCCAACTGCAGCTGTAATTCATCAATTTTATGGACAAGGGATCTGGCATTGCTCAAGAAAAGACCCGGCAATGCTGGTCTATGAGGCTGCTTTCTAAGCCGATTCAGTATCCCAGCCCTGCAGCCACGTTTTTGTTTTCGCTCCTTTCTCTTTTGCTTACAACGTCTCCTCCCCAGCCCGAAGACAATCCACGGAGATCCTGGAGGCCTCACTATGCAGTTTGGTATGTTATGGGACTGCTGAAAATCGCTGGTAATTCCAGATTGCCTTGCAATCCCGATGTTTATCAGCTCTATACGTGTGTAGGCTAATTTAGCCCCTTGCACTACACTGTGCACACTCATCCATACACACATTAATCCAATCACCACACACCAGTACCGGGAGCTCAGGGCCACTGCGTGTGAATGCACCACCATCTTGTGGGGGGAAAAAGTGTATTAATACAAATCTCCAACTATTACAGCCAATATTTCCTCTCCTTTTTCCTTTAATACATACTGTCTCTTGTCTAAATATACTTCTTATTCTATCCACCAGCTACTTAGTAGCTTTCTTACATTTATCAATAATTTTAGGCTTCCGGTTTGTGTGCGTGGCGCTTACGGACGTACAGGAAGAGCTCTTTCCCTGCCGTCCAATCTTTCTTCCTCGGAGGACCCTGAAAAGGGTCAAAAGTCACCCTGGAGGGGTTACCACTGCGAGGAGGCCCTCCTTGTGATTGTGGAAGGGTGGCAGCCCTCCACTCGAATCCAGAGCAGCTCTTTTGGCCCGAAGAAGAGATTGGCCATCAAGATGGCCGATCATTAAGCCGTTCCCTGCTGAAAGCCCAAAGCACCATCTAGCACAATGAAGCAATCTGGAGGACTTGGGTGAGACCTTACCTTTCTTATTCCCCTAACTACCTTCCTGTGGGACTTTTCCAAAAATTTCCTCCCCCTATTTTGAGAGACCGGTGACTGCATACTTGGGGAATAAATTTTTAAAGCCTTAAAGTCTAAAAAGAAATCAAATGGCTAAGCAAAGAAATTAAGCAATCTTATTTGTATTTATTAAAAAGCTTTTATTTTTGTGGGGATCTACCACCCTATTTCCTGCTTAAGCTGTGAATTAAGGGGAAAAAATGGACTAATTGAACAAAAGCTTTATATTAATCTGGAAAAAGACTTTACATCTTATTCTATATGCTATTGATGACATCTTGTGGTGAAACGTGGTATAGCAAGTAAACCTGTTTTTTTATTATGAGAGCTGACTAAATAACAGAGCTGTCCTTGACATTATCTTCAAAGATAAGAATTGGGAATACCTGGCACTGAAAACAATCTTTAGGAATACTGGAGGTGGACAATCATTGACTCTTATTAAAATAGCTTCCATGAAAGACTCATCTGTAAACATCAATGAAATGGAAGAATATATCCCACCACTTAACTATAAACTCCCCTTCATGGATTACTGCCTTGTCGTGGCGAAGGGGCTTGCGTAATTCAATGAAGCTATGAGCTATGCCGTGCAGGGCCACCCAAGACGGACAGGTCATAGCAGAGAGTTCTGACAAAACGTGATCCACTGGAGAAGGAAATGGCAACCCACTCCAGTATCTTTGCCATGAAAACCCTATGGACAGTACCAAAAGGCAAAACGATATGACGCTGGAAGATGAGCCCCTCAGGTCGGAAGGCGTCCAATATGCTACTGGGGAAGAGCAGAGGGCTAGTACTAGTAGCGCCAGAAAGAATGAAGCGACTGGGCCAAAGCCGAAAGGACGCTCAGCTGTGGATGTGTCTGGTGGTGAAAGGAAAGTCCGATGCTGTAAAGATTTTTTCTCCATAGGAACCTGGAATGTAAGATCCATGAATCAAGGAAAACTGGACGTGGTCAAACAAGAGATGACAAGACTGAACATTGACATCTTAGGTATCAGCGAACTAAAATGGACAGGAATGGGTGAATTTAATTCAGATGACCATCAGGTATACTACCGTGGGCAAGAATCCTTCAGAAGAAATGGAGTAGCCTTCATAGTCAATAAAAGAGTAGGAAAAGCAATACTGGGATACAATCCTCAAAATGACAGAATGATCTCAGTTCGAATCCAAGGCAAACCATTCAATATCACAGTAGTCCAAGTCTATGCCCCAACCACCAGTGCTCAAGAGGATGAAATTGACCAGTTCTATGAAGCACTACAGCACCTTATAGAACTAACACCAAAAAATGATGTTCTTATCATCATGGGGGATTGGAATGCTAAAGTAGGAAGCCAAAAGATAACTGGAATAACAGGCAAGTTTGGCCTTGGAGTGCAAAATGAAGCAGGGCACAGGCTGATAGAATTCTGTCAAGAGAATACGATGGTCATAGCAAACACTCTTTTCCAACAACCCAAGAGACGGCTCTACACATGGACATCACCAGATGGTCAACACAGAAATCAGATTGACTATATGCTCTGCAGCCAAAGATGGAGAAGCTCTATACAGTCAGTAAAAACAAGACCAGGAGCTGACTGTGGCTCAGACCATGAGCTTCTCCTTGCAAAGTTTAGGCTTAAACTGAAGAAAGTAGGGAAAAGCACTAGGCCAGTCAGGTATGAATTAAATCATATCCCTGTTGAATATACAGTAGAGGTGACAAATAGATTTAAGGAATTAGATCTGATAGACAGAGTGCCTGAAGAACTATGGACAGAGGTTCGTGACATTGTACAACAGGTAGCAACCAAAACCATCCCAAAGAAAAAGAAATGCAAGAAAGCAAAATGGCTGTCTGAGGAAGCTTTGCAAATAGCTGAGGAAAGGAGGGAAGCGAAAGGCAAGGGAGAAAAAGAAAGATACACCCAATTGAATGCAGAATTCCAGAGAATAGCTAGAAGAGATAAGAATGCCTTCTTAAATGAACAGTGCAAAGAAATAGAAGAAAACAATAGAATAGGGAGGACCAGAGATCTTTTCAAGAAAATTGGAGAAATGAAGGGAACGTTTAATGCAAAAATGGGCATGATAAAGGACCAAAATGGCAGGGACCTAACAGAGGCAGAAGAGATTAAGAAGAGGTGGCAAAATTACACAGAAGAACTATACAAGAATGAGCTTAACGTCCCTGATAATCACAATGAGGTGGTCACTGACCTCGAGCCAGACATCCTAGAATGTGAAGTGAAGTGGGCCTTAGAAAAGCTGAGCAACAACAAAGCTAGTGGAGGTGACAGTATTCCAGCTGAGCTATTCAAAAAAGACAATGCAGTAAAAGTGCTACACTCAATTTGCCAGCAAATTTGGAAAACTCAACAGTGGCCACAGGATTGGAAAAGATCAGTTTACATTCCAATTCCTAAGAAAGGCAGTGCCAAAGAATGTTCAAACTATCGCACCATTGCACTCATTTCTCATGCTAGTAAAGTCATGCTTAAAATCCTACAAGCTAGACTTCAGCAGTATGTGGATCGAGAACTACCAGAAGTGCAGGCAGGATTTCGAAGAGGCAGAGGAACTAGAGATCAAATTGCCAACATACGCTGGATCATGGAGAAAGCTAGGGAGTTCCAGAAAAACATCTACTTCTGCTTCATTGACTATGCTAAAGC
The DNA here is from genome assembly GCF_947247035.1 of Vipera ursinii. Taxonomy (NCBI): domain Eukaryota; kingdom Metazoa; phylum Chordata; class Lepidosauria; order Squamata; family Viperidae; genus Vipera; species Vipera ursinii. The sequence continues at coordinate 40,598,997 of NC_139522.1, forward strand.
CTTTGATTGTGTGGATCATAACAAACTGTGGCAAGTTCTTAAAGAGATGGGAGTACCAGACCATCTTATTGGGCTCTTGAGAAACCTATATGCGGGTCAAGAAGCAACAGTGAGAACTGGACACGGAACCACTGATTGGTTCAAAATTGGGAAAGGAGTCCGGCAAGGCTGTATACTGTCGCCCTGCCTATTTAACTTATATGCAGAGCACATCATGAGAAAGGCAGGGCTAGATGAATCAAAAGTTGGAATTAAGATTGCCGGAAGAAATATCAACAACCTAAGATACGCAGATGATACCACTCTAATGGCAGAAAGTGAAGAAGAACTAAAGAGCCTCTTGTTGCAGGTGAAGAAGGAGAGTGCAAAACTTGGGTTGAAACTTAACATTAAGAAAACCAAGATCATGGCATCTGGCCCTCTCAATTCCTGGCAAATAGATGGGGAAGAAATGGAGGTAGTGACAGATTTTATTTTCCTGGGCTCCAAGATCACTGCAGATGGGGACTGTAGCCAAGAAATTAAAAGACGCTTGCTCCTGGGGAGGAAAGCCATGGCAAATCTAGACAGCACACTAAAAAGCAGAGACATCACCCTGTCAACAAAAGTGCGTATAGTCAAGGCTATGGTCTTTCCAGTTGCAATGTATGGTAGTGAAAGTTGGACCATAAGAAAGGCTGAGCGCCAAAGAATTGAGGCCTTTGAACTGTGGTGCTGGAGAAGACTCCTGCGAGTCCCTTGGACTGCAAGGCGATCAAACCGGTCAGTCCTAGAGGAGATCAATCCTGACTGCTCTTTAGAAGGCCAGATCCTGAAGCTAAAACTCAAGTACTTTGGCCACCTAATGAGAAGGAAGGACTCCCTGGAGAAGAGCCTAATGCTGGGGAAGATCGAGGGCAATAGAAGAAGGGGACGACAGAGAATGAGGTGGCTGGATGGAGTCACTGAAGCAGTAGGCGTGAGCTTAAATGGACTCCAGAAGATGGTAGAGGACAGGAAGGCCTGGAGGAATGTTGTCCATAGGGTCGCGATGGGTCGGACACGACTTCGCAGCTAACAACAACAACTATAAACTGATACTTGACACAATCTTGGCAATGACTGAGCAAATCAAAGCCAAACTGCAAGATAAATCTGACAGCTTAAAGCTACCAAATCAAACTTTGACCTTAAATGATGAATTGACAATTCAAAAACAAACAGAAGAAGTGGAAACTAACATTAAAATAAGAGACTTTAAAGAACAACAAATACAACTTACAGAAAACTTTGAAGCCCAAACCTCGACCTCAACTATAAAACCTACAACTCAAAAAACAATAGCACCCGAAGAAAGCAACATTGAGAGGGAAGATATTAAAGGCCTTCAAATACAGTACATTGAGGACCCAGCCAATCAAATGATAACCATAACATCAGTTACTACTTCTAACCTAAGCCAGATGGAATCAGAAGAAGAAAAAGACCAGACTGAACTAATGACAATTACATTACACCAAACATCAAAAATTGAGCTATTAAAGCAACACTTCAATGATTACAAAGAGGACACTTTCTTTGCAAAACTGATATTTGGATGGTCTCCCTGGATTCAAACAATGTGTGTAGGAAGAAAGGGAGACACATCTGATAATCTAAAGGGAACAATATGGAAGCCTGATTGGCACAAAAAGAAGGTGAGAGTTAGATTTAAAAAATTAGACTTGTCTCTTTCTTGGGATTGGTAAGAATAGAGCTTAAATTTTTTTTAATGGGCTAAGGGGAATCCTTAAAAAAATATAAACTGATCTTTTATTTATTTATTTATTTATTTATTTATTTATTTATTTATTTATTTATTTATTTATTTATTAATTATTGGGACTTATATGCCGCCCTATCTCCCGAAGGACTCAGGGCGGCTAACAACAATAAAATACAACGATACAAAAGTTAAAAAGAATTAAATTAACAGCCCCAATAGAATAAATTAAAATTGAAGTTAAAAATTAAAAAACATTTTAAAATCCCTGTCGTCAGTCCAGGCCAGCCTGATGGAAAAGAAGTGTTTTAAGGCCGTGGCGAAAGGACCAGAGATCCGGGGCCATCCGGAGCTCAAGGGGAAGTTGGTTCCATAGGGCTGGCGCTCCCACAGAGAAGGCCCTCCCCCTGGGGGTCGCCAGCCGACATTGTCTAGCCAACGGCACCCTGAGGAGGCCCTCTCTGTGTGAGTGTACTGGGCGATGGGAGATCGTTCCCGGCAGCAGACAGTCCTGCAAATATCCCGGGCCTAAGCCATGTAGGGCTTTAAAGGTAAGTACCAGCACCTTAAATCTCACCCGGAAGACAACCGGTAACCAATGCAGCTCACGCAGGAGGGGTGTAATATGGGAGTATCAGGATGCTCCCATCACTACCCGCGCAGCCGCAATCTGCACCACCTGGAGCCTCCGGGTGGTCTTCAAGGGCAGCCCCATGTAGAGAGCATTGCAGTAATCTATACGGGAGGTAACGAGTGTGTGAGTGACCGTACGTAGGGCATCTCGGTCCAGATAGGGGAACAACTGGTGCACCAGGCGAACCTGGGCAAATGCCCCCCTGGCCACGACTCCAATATGATCTTCAAAACTGAGTCGTGAATCCAGGAGGATGCCTAAATTGCGTGCCCTATCAACGGGAGGTAAAACCTCTCCTCCCATAACCAAAGATGGAACCTCTTAGACTAAACGAGATGCCGGTACGTAAAGCCACTCAGTCTTGGCCGGGTTGAGCTGGAGCCTGTTCTTCCCCATCCAAATCCGTACCACTTCCAGGCAACGGGACATCACGTCGAGGGCATCACTGGGTTGGTTCGGGGTGGAGATGAAAAGCTGGGTATCATCAGCATATTGATGATACCTCACCCCGAAACCACGGATGATCTCACCCAGCGGCTTCATATAGATGTTGAACAGGAGGGGAGAGAGGACCGACCCCTGGGGCACCCCACAATTGAGGGGCCTCGAGGTTGACCTCTGCCCTCCTGCCAACACCATCTGTGAACGGCCCGAGAGGTAGGAGGAGAACCACCATAAAACGGTGCCTCCCACTCCCAACCCCCTGAGACGTCGCAGCAAGATACCATGGTCGATGGTATCAAAAGCCGCTGAGAGATCTAATAGGACCAGGACAGAGGAATAACCCCTATCCCAGGCCCGCCAGAGATCATCCACCAGCGCGACCAATGCCATCTCCGTGCTGTACCCGGGCCTGAAACCCGATTGGTACGGATCCAGATACTCAGTTTCCTCCAGGACCAAAGGGAGGTTTTAGGTTTTAGATTGCTAAGGGAAAACAAAATTAAGCTATTAGAATAGAACTCTGAACTATATTATAGAAACTGGAATGATATAATAAAAGACATTATTTTAATAATTGATGAACTATTAAGATGACATATAGAATATATTTGTTGTAATGACATAGATATAAATTGATTTTATATTTAACTTTTAGGTGTTTAAGGGAAAAGAAAGTTGGCTATTAGAATTGATTTATGTTATAGAATTTGGAAGGATATAACAAAAGATATTTTTCTAATAATTGGTGAATTATTAAGATGACAAATAGAATTTCCTTGTAAAAATAAGAATGTATTGAAATGAACAATGTAAGTTCTAGACAGGATAATTACTTTTTATTGAAATAGGGAAATGTGGGTTACCCGAAAATTAAGTTTTCTTTTATATATCATAGGCTATTTTAGGATATACTATTGCAATTAGGTAAAACTTAAAAACAGGACATGGATATGTATAAGTGAAAATACATTGAAAATTCTTCTAATTGATTATGTCACAATTAGAAATGCATTAATTTGATTAATTTGATTATGTTATAACTAAGGGAATCGGAGAGGGAATCTTTGTTGACGCAACTTGAGCTATTTACAAATAATTTGTTATTTGCTATTGTTTACTTTTGAGTACCCAACCACCGTATTGCTTCACAAATATCTGAATGTAAAATTTAAAAATTAATAAAACTTGTACAAATAACAATAATAATTTTATATATCTTATTTATTTTAACATTCCATCTTTTGGACCATCAATAACCTTATAAATTTTCCTGGCTTTAATATTGCATTAATATTTAAATTAAACATTTAATATTTATCATTTCCAAATTTTTGAATGACCCCAATTCCCTTTGTCACAATTCCCCCCAACATATAGTGCAGACATATCAAACTCGCGATGTCACGTGATGTCACGCGATGTATCGGGACAGTTTTGCCATTGCCGGCAATGGGGTGGGCGCAGCTTCCATGTAATACATCTGGCCCGTGGGCCAGCAGTTTGACACCCCTGATCTAGTGTTACAGATACATATCTTACCTATCTCGCTTCCATATCAACAGATTAGTAATACAGTGTAATATTCTTATTTTCGTTATAATTTCCAAATATTGTAAATTCAATAACCAAGATTTCTCCCATTTCAGCTTTTAATATATCATCTCTCTTCTTCTTTATGTCCACTTTCTCATATTTAAGCTTATAATTTTATTCTTATCACTACATCCAAACATATTAATTACGTTACATCACTCTTAACATATATATATATATCACTCTTAACATATGTGTGTGTGTGTGTGTGTGTGTGTCAAGGCTTGGGCACCTCACAGCAAGTTGAAATATAGTTGTCCTGGACTGTTTATCTTTTCTTCCATCTGTTTCTCATTTTGACCTTTGAATTCCTTCTGATTTATATAGCAGGTTTTTTCCTCCATCCATTTTGTCAGATTTTTTTCTGAATTTTCTCTTGTCTGTACTTGTTGGGCAATTAGATCTTCTGTCAAAATATTTGATTGTTCAATTTTTTGTGTTGTATTCTGTATAGATACTTTATTAATTGTAGTCAAAGTTTGAGTTTGCTTATTTAAGACGCTCTCTAGTTTTTTTCCCAAAAGCTCTTATTTCATCACTGGCTATGAGAAGAATTTGGTGAGTTTGGTAAGTTATTTTCAGCATAGCAAAGATTTGTTTTTGCATTTCTTCCATAGTAAAAGTCTGTTCCTGATCTTCCATAGTGGTGAGTTGAATTGAAAGCTTTTACAGTTTTTTTTCCTCAGTAAATAAGGAACAGCTGAGACTCTCACAGCTGGTGTTCAAGGTTACATGAATCTTATCTTATTTTCTAAACTATCAGCCAAGTCTCTTTTCTTTAAGAATAACACATTGCGGTTTCAGGTTTGGCCACAAGATGTCCCCCAACTGTTTAGGAAATTCCTTTCAGTTATTTCTTTTATTTTAGGAGGAAAAACCCAAACTTTCAAATAAAAATAGGAAGTAAAAAGTAGATAATCAAAAGCTTGTAATCCGCAAGTTTTTTTTAGAAAATAAAGTTCTAGTTGGGATCTAATTATTTTTTCAACATTTTAAAAATCTCCCCTGTATATTCAATCGCCACTGTTTCTGGAGGGAGGGCTAAAACCCCCTTCCCTCTCCACAGGGGGAAAAAAGTACTTTAGCAGCTTACTTAGGTGGGAAAAAAGTTGGAATTTAAGAGAGGTAGATCTCACCCAGTCTCTTCCACACTGCTTTAATGTTGCCTGATGGTAAATGTGATTTTGGCTGTCCGCAGCCAAGTGACTGGCCATATTGCTATGTTCAGTCTTTTGTCCGCTGGTTAAAAGGGAACGCAGGCACTGACGGGAGAGTTGCCGCTCTCCCACATTCTTGCAAAAATCCCTCCTTACTGGTCGCCTCTCCAGGGCAACTTTCAACCCTTTTAGCCCCCCCCCCATGATGCAAAACTGGATGTGGAAGATGGGAGTCGTCCTCCAAGCGTCCATAGTGGCCATGTCAGCAAACCAGAAGTCCTCTCCTTTTCCCTTTCTCTCTCTGCCTCTTTCCTCTCTTTCTCTTCTTCTCTCAGTCTGTGTCTCTGGTCAAATACAAAGTTGGCTATCCTTCATAGCTCTGATATTTCTAAACTGGACCAGTTTGACACAATTTTGTGGAAGTGGTCTCAGATGTTGCTGGCTGACTGGTCAATGAATGCCGAGGTCAGTATTCGCTAGTCTGTTGGGTTACTGGCATCCAAGTGAGCCAGGGCAACCCCCACTTCTAGGAGATGGACCCAGAAAGCATCTGGTGTCTCACCTTCCCTTTGCACTGTATTCTGGAATTCAGGCCAATTCAGTGGTTTTCTCCCTATCTCACCCAGTGCCTCTAGCAAGTTCTCTTTTGTCCTACTATATTTGTCCCAATGGGTGGGTGTGTTGTAATCCCAATCGGGGCAATTCAGGGGCCAGGCAACTCTGGTTGGGGCCACCTGTCCTGGAGTTGTAATAACCAGTCTTTTTGCAATCTCCTCCATTTTCTCACATGATTACATAATTTCATCCTTTGTGAGGAAGATATGGAGCAACTGAGTCATATCTCCCCACGATGGATTATGGCTCTCTATAATGGATTGAAGGGTTTTTATGACTGTTTGAGGGTCAGTCTGGAAGGAGGAGGTATCCTTCTTCCATATCACTAGGTCAGAAGGGGAGAAAGGGGTATGGGTGTGGACATACTTAAACTGCCCCCTGCTACATCCTGGGATGGGTTTTTGCAAGAGAGGGGCCATCAGTTTGGCCTCTGGTTTCTCCTTTTATGGAGGTTTACTTAGGTCTGGCTTTTCTGGCTAGGGCTCATTATTTTCCCTGCCTTGGAGCCTTTTGAATCTGATAGCTCTGCCCAGCAGTACCAGTACAGCAAGTGGGAGAGCTTCAACGTTGGTCTGAGCTCTTTTAATATTTTGTGATCAAAAGTACCACCTTCAGGCCAGATTTGGTTCCCAGCATCATTGCTGAGCAGAGTCCCCTTCTTAAATAGTTTGCGCCCGCACTACTTCCTGATCCCTGCCTGGATGGAAAATTTGTCCAGGCTCCAGGCTACCATCAGTCTCCCTAGGGGAGGTCTCAGTGGGATCCTAGACTCTGAGCTCTCCATTCTTAGGCTGCTCTTCCCACCACCTGTGACCAGACTCCAAGGCTTCTTTTCCTGGGTCCCTCACAATCTGCAGAACTACACCGCCCCCATCAGGTGAAGGTACCTTCCAACCTGAGGTCTGCTGCCCTGCATTTTCAGGCAAATGGCCTGGGAGGACTCTGTCCACCAAAATTAATCAGAGTATGGGCACCTCCCTTTCCAGAATAGTGCTCTACTCAGTGATTCACAGCTAGTTGCTCAGGAGTGAAACCCTCTCTTCCTTTCATACTCACTTCCCACGCACTTTCTCTTCTCTTTCTCAAAAGGTCCTGCACTCTGGCCAAACCCCCTTGCTTTCCAGAATCTGTCGTTCACGGTCTGGTGAGAATAGCAATAGATCTGGGTGTGGTTGGGAAAATCACAGAGGGAGCAGGGTCCAGCTGTGGCAGAGAGACTCACCTACACAGGTACAAACACATGCACACACACCCTCTTTCACCTCCTGGGCTTCCTTAAAGCTGTCAAAATTTAAAGTTGTACTCACCTCCTTTCGAGCAGCTGTTGAGTGCAAGAAAAGAAGGCTCAAAACTCCCTTTACTACCCTGTGTCACTCAGGCAGGGTCCATGGAGCTTACTGACAGACAAAAGGAGTCTGTTGCTGGCAGGGTGGTGGCTTTCCGGGTCTGATGGCTGAGTTAGCTGGGAGTCCCTTAGTGGTTGCCAATTGTAGGAAGAAAAATCTAGTGCTCGGTTTTCAAGCCAGGAAACGAACAGAAGAAAAACGCCGCTGCAAATCAAAGGGTCAAAGTCAACTGCTGGGAAGGAGGTTTTAATTGCAGAAATGAAGTACATGCAGCAATTCAGTTCTAGGGCAGCTGACCAACTGACTGGGTGAGTAGATGGATTTTTATGTGGGTGCTGGGCTTTGTAATTGAGATGTTTCAGGGGGTTGTGCAATGTGGTAGGCTTTGTGTCCTTTGCTATTTTGATGGCGGTGGGTAAATCTTATTATGTCCTGAAATGCTATGTCCTGTGCTTACTGTTGGGTGGGGTATGTAAAATTCTAAATCCTATTATTTCTCTGCTTCTGTTTGTATGGTTTGTTTGGTTATGAATGAGCTGTAGCTGACCGTTTCTGTTTCCTTATGAATGGAGATAGGCTGTATTTGCTTGCAGCATGCATCTGGTATTGCCGGCATCCGCTTGCGGTTTAGCACCTCATTAAAATTCCTTTTTCATCTGCTTGCTCTCTGTGGAATGTGCCTCAGGTGGGCTTTTTACTAGTGGCTTGCATTTTTGCATTTCTTAGGATATTTTCTAATGGCTCGGTTTTCTGGGATCCCAGTGTGTGTGTGGTGGTGAGTTTGATTTTTGATTACTTCTTACAGCTTCCTCTTGTGAGGTGCCCAAGCTTTTTTGTTAATTCTTCTGCAATGTTGTATGTAGGGGTCCCTGGTAGTGATATGATTGGCTGGAGGGGTATGTCAGGTTTCTGTGTTTTGTGTACTTTGGGGGGTATTTTTGCATATTTTGGGACTGGGATTTTCTGGGCTTTGAGGGAGTGGGTAAGTTTCTGGTATTTTAAACAATGCTCATTTAAGTTTACCCTACAGTTTTGGTAGGGTGAATTGAAGTTTAGTGATTATCTGAAGGAGCTCTGATGATCACAGATTCCTGAAGTACAAGCAACATGGACGTTGTAGTACCAAAACATGGACTTTGTAGTATCATACTTACTAACATAGGTTTTTTGTATTTTTATTTGCCTTATTTTTCTCCTTTTAAACATATCATTAACTTTTTATCAAAACTTTGTAGGCTGGAATGTTGAAAGCTTTTTTTCTCACCCACAAGTCTCTAGGAGCTCATTTAAATGATCATGCTTAGTATTATGGGATGTTAGTATATAATTTGTTTAACTTCATATAACTTGACTTCTTATGTAAAAGGGGTAGGATGTTTTGTCCTATCCAATTGTTAGAAATGCATTTAAAAGACTAACAAAATTGGATTGGTAAGAAAAGAGTTTATTCTGCAGAAAATAGAAAAAGCAGTTTGCAAAATGCGGTGAATCTCAGAGATACTTCAACAGGAAGCATCTAAAAACAGAGACCACCCTCAAATGTTTAAATCCATAGCATTATATATATCCCTATCACTATGCCTTCCCTTTCCCCTCCCTTTCAGTCCATTTGAAAGACTTCAAAGGTTACATTCTTGTCCAGATCGCCTAATCAGAGTACATCAAACCCTCCCCCCCTTTTTGGTTTACATTTGTTTTGCTAAGTACTTCCTAAGAATTAACATCAGTCTCTATCTCTCAGCGGATACAATGGTGAGAAAAGGTTATACAGATCAAAGAGCAATAAACAATTGTTTGCATAGGAGGCAATACATTCTTCCCCCTTCTCCTCCAGGAAACATAGGATAGGAATGGTTTTAAAGAACTATTTTATTTTTAAACTAATGTATTTTTATCACAATCAACTATTTTTTGTATTTTCCGTTGTGCTAACTATCAAAGAAAATGCAAGTTGCTGCCCTCTTCGCACGAGAGAATCCTTTTTATTGGAATGTTCTGAATAAATCATAATTAAATGATCTTCCTCTCTGGGGTTGCTTAATAGGGGGGGTCTAACATGATGGGGCATTAACCTACGGCCAGAGTTGCCCATCATTCCTCAACCTGGGTTGAGATTGGGATTCTTAAATAAGCCCTTCCCAACTGGATGCCATACAGAAGTGAATCTCACTTGGCATCAAATATAACAAGGTGCTGAAGGTGATGACTGGAGATGAAGGGTATTGTAGTCTAAAATTAACTGGACAGAATCAGTTTTGGAAAACTAGTGCAAATTAACAGTGATTTATATCAATTGTCACTGACTGTACATTGTCATTTACATTTCTGATCAATATAGTGAATACAAACATAGTAGGGTTAGATATTATTTAGTATTAAATCCTCAATGTTAAATAGCTTAAACAGAGTTTTCATCTTTTGGATCTTAGATTCCACATAGGTAGTAAATGGCCTCTTTTGGCAACTTGCCAATCAATTATTGTATAAGCCTTTGTACCATTGCAGAAAAAGGAGAGATAAATCACAGCTAATCTAGGTTCGCTAACTCCGTGCAGGTCAAGGCACTCCTTCACAACCCAAGGTATGGGCTGGTGCCTCAACTTCCTCTGCACAACTCATGAATGTAGTGGCGAATTCATACTCCCCTTCACCTTGGGCGACTCAAGTGCTGGGTCCTAGACTCTGCTGGTAATCCACACCTTTACTACCTTTGCTTTCCAGAATGAGTCCAAGCATCCACTGCTCTGAGACTCCTAACTGCAAGTCAATTCAGGTTTTGACTTAACATTTTTGGTCTCATGCCCCTGAACATTCACTTTAAAAGGGCTACGTTTTATCCACCTCCCATCTTACACCGAGACACCTTCCTTACTCCAGAAGGGTCACTTATTTCCTGCATGTCAGAACTCCACTTCTACGGCTATGTGTGGACCCCCAATACTATAAAGATCTGATCTGAACGTTCCTCTAGAAAGTAAGAAGTTGCGTTCAATCCAGCTTGCTTAGCCTTTTTGCCTTAGCATGTTTGTGTGAACCCAGTCACCATGGCTGATTTGTAACACAATCCGTTATACAGTAGGTACCCAACAATTTGACTTGATTTGACTAAAACAAGGATTCTATCCACATGTGTTGTGTAAAACCCCCATAGAGATGCTACGTGGGCACCTCTTCATCTCGTTTAAGACAGGCAGCTACCTAGGTCAGGGGCTCTTATGCAGACCGTGAGGTGTTTTGTGAGGAATTTGAATGCCACTTCTAGTAAAAGTGCTGTACAGGTAGACCTCAACTTACAACTACAACTGAGCCCAAAATTTCTGTTGCTAATTAGACACTTGTTAAGTGAGTTTTGCCCCATTTTACAACCTTTCTTGCCACAGTTGTTAAGTGAATCACTGCAGTTATTAAGTTAATACCATGGTTGTTAAGTGAATCTGGCTTCCCCATTGACTTTGCTTGTCAGAAGGTTACAAAAGGGGAATATATGAGCCCAGGACACTACAGTCATCATAAATATGAGCCAGTTGCCAAGTGTCCAAATTTTGATCATGTGACCATGAGGATGCTGCAATGGTCGTAAGTGTGAAAAACAGTCATAAGTCACGTTTTTCAGTGCCATTGTAAATTTGAACGGTCACTAAATTAACTGTTGTAAGTCGAGGACTACCTGTACTGTATGACTATGTCCATTCTGATTTCATCATTGCAGGCGTAAGCCTCTCAAACCTAGCATCCTCCAGGCCTTCCACTTTGGGTTGAATCTAACTGAGTGAAGTTTTGTGCTCATTAGAGCAAGGCAGCGTCCGGGTGCGTGCTTATTATAGCGCCTCCCTTACTCCTGACTGGTCCACCTCGGGGCGGGGAAGAAACACAGGCCAGGTCGAGCTTGTTTTGCAGTAGGTTATCTCTGTTTTGCTCATTCTTCTTGCCCTCAAAGAACAGCTGCATTTGGAGAAAGAAAGATTGCAGTCGCAAGAGATGTAAAAGGAACCTTGGAACAGCTCAGTGGTTCTTGTATTCCACCAGGTGGCATTGCAGAGAAGCAAATTAGGTGTATTTGGAGCTACGTAAGATGGGTAAAGGGAGTACTTTCCCCCCACTATAGTTTTCTGGCATTTTAGGTGCCCTACTAATGATTTAAGAGCTAATAAACACTTCAATGAACTTCAATAGCTACAGTAGTTGGGGTCAGTTCTGGTTAGACGTTGGATGAGAGACCACTAGGAAACCCCAAAACTATAAACTGAACTGAGAAATAGAATATCCTAGAATGTGGTAATGGCAAACAGCTTCCATATTGCTTCCAAGAAAAAAGACCTGCCCTTTGAACTCAAAGGGGAAGTTATCTCTTCTGCAACATGGTAGCTATTGTGATAGCCATCTGTTATTATTATTATTATACTTTTATCCTACTTTTATATTTGGTTAACTCAAAGTGGTGAACATACCTAATACTACTACCTTCCCCACAACAACACTGTGAGGTGAGTTTGGCTGAGAGATAGCAACTATCCCAAAGTCAACTAGCTGGTTTTCATGCCTAAGGGAGGCCTAGAACTCACAGACACCTGATTTCTAGACCACATTAACCACTACGTCAGGGGTCCCAAACTCATGGGCCACCGGGCCTTGAGCCTTTCAGAATCGGGCCATGGAAGTGGGTGAGTGCACGTGAACTCCCGTGTATCCCCACTCATGTGATCAGTAGCTGAGCACATGCACTCCATTTGCGCAAACAGCGGGCATGCATGTCTGCCACTCGCACAAATGGAGCTGCGTGTGCACATGCGCTTCCCTGCCGTGTGCATGGAACCATCCCCTCTCCCCCCCCCCGGCTGGTCCGCAAAGCCGAGAAAGTTGGAAAACTCTGCACTACATCAAACTGGTTCTCCATTTAAAGCAGTGTTTTTCAAACATGGCAACTTTAAGATGAGTGGACTTTAACTCCCAGTATTCCCCAGAAGCATGCATGGAGTTGATGGCAGATGTTTGAGTAAAAGCTTGTGCCAGAGTCATTAATTTTTCATGAGCAAAATTGGAAAATGAGTTTCCAGTTATTTCCGTCATACTTAAAACCCTTTCCTCCTCCTTCCTCTGGTTTGTTTCAGTCTTACTTTGTTTCTGACTATGACCCCACAATTGAGGACTCCTACACAAAAATCTGAAATATTGATGGTACTTCAACCTGGCTGGACAGTGAGTATCAGTGGTCTCATTTCACAGAGATATTGTGGCTGCTGTGTGCAAATGAATGTGTGTGTGCAGGGGTAAGGTAGATGTCTCTACATATTATAGTTTGTTTCATCTTTATGTACTTCTTGCATTACAAAGTGGGTTCCTTCATGAGTACAGCTCTCAATTTTTAATCTTTCCTTGCCATGAAAGGGAGGTTGGCAGAATGGGCTCAAGTGAAATAAATCAGGAGAGAAAGATTAATCGCATATGATGTTGGATCTGTTGCTGAAACCTGATTTGAGGCATCTCCCATCCCAACAAAATATTTTCCTTACAGGTGACAGGCACCTGTCAGAGAATTGCTCTTTTAATGTACTGTGATCCACTGTATGTACAGTACCAACATTCCAAAAGCATCAGAGGATATTCAAATGGCAGCTCTTGGCACCTCATTACTCTCTGCCACCTTGCCAAATTTTTCCACCCTGAGAGTAGAGGCCCATGAAATACCACCAAAGGAAGTGGTTTTATCAGAGAGCTTTTGACTGAAGGATCCCATCACATCTGGAACTGGCTGTGTCATTGCTACTAAGATGGGAATAGGAAACCTGGTGTTCAGTGTACATTTTAATGTATAACTCTCATGGCTGTGTTGTCTGAGTCTTCTGCAGTTCTAGTTCAGAACAGCTGAAGGCATCTGGTTGCTTACTACAGCACATGCTCAGATTGATTGGCATCTAATCTATTTTCTTTCTCTCCCAATTTTCACCTGTCAGTTCTGGACACTGCTGGTCAGGAAGATTTTGGAGCTGTGCTGGAACAGTACATGTGTACAGAGGAAGGTTTCCTCCTTGTTTACACTGTCAATGACCTGGGCAGGTGAGACCAAAGCTGAGGCATTCCCATGAAATAGGAACCTTTTCTTCCTTAGGGCCAAGGTGTGCATGCCACTGGTGGGTGGGGCTTTAATGAAAGGTATTTGGTGTCACAATTTTCTCATTTTCTCTCTCTTTCCTCCTTGCTTAGTGTTTTTACCAGAAGTGCAAAGAGATTGTTCATCTGTGGCTTATGGGCTGCAGATTGTGAAGCCTAATGTAAAGACTTCAAAAGTGTTTCCTGGCTTTCCCTGCCTATATTAGGTGCTTAAAAATTGGCAACCAAACAATTGAATGGTGATTTAACTTGCAGTTAGTTATGTTTATACTTCCTGAAGCTGCTCTTAAACCTATTATTAAAACAGTGCAAGATCCAATAAACATTAAATTGGCTGGCCACTGCATTGTGCTAAGCCATAATGTGGTCTCTTTGGCTTAGGATATTGTGTGAGTTCAGTATGGTCATGGCTTATAGTTAAAATAAACAATGGTTTTAAAATCCAGTGTTGCTAAATTGCTACACAAATGATACATGAATTTTAAAATGGCCAGGACACTTAAACAGGCTTTTTATGAGGAAAGCACATTGTATCTATTATACTTTTCCCCAGATAGTCTCTTGAAATGTAGGAAAAATGTCAAGGTATAAATCACCTTAGTAGAGGGCGAAGGACCGTGCTTCAGAGGATGCATGATGTGCATGAAGGAAGGAAATAAAACACGACGCATAATCTTACTAAATACCTTTTAATTACAAAAACTAAATATATATTATAAAGAGAGCTGACTACATCCTAACGTAACAGACAGTAACAGCAAAGTGAAAGAAAATAAAAGAATAACTGTGAGAAACTTTTTCTAGGCATGCGCACAAAACAGTCTGAAACCATAACATAGCTGGACATATGAGAGTCACTATGGTTACCAGATAAGCTATCACCACAGGTGCAGAGAGCAGGGGAAATGTACAGTTAGAAATGAACTTTTCTGACGAACTAAAAAAACGTGCAGTGACAAAAAATGTATAGTAATCTTGGTATTGGCATAGTGATTTTTCTCTTCTTTTAGAGCAGAGGTCCCCAAGCTTTTGGGCACCAGGGACTGGTTACATGGAAAAGGTTTTTCCACAGACAGGAGAGTGTGTAGTTGTGTGTTGCCTGCATCCCACAGATGGGGCTTTGCTTGTTTGTGCAGACTGGTTGCTGGCATACCACGGCCCGGTACCATTCCATGGACTGGGGGTTGGGAACCCCTGTTTTAGAGGCAGCAGGAGGGATTTCTTCCTCAGTAAAATAATAACAGCATATCTGGGAATAACACATTAAGGGAATATTCTTCTTTTTCTTTTATATTTTATTTTTTTATTCTTTACACACATATGTTAATTTTCCAAACAACATGCGAACTGAGTTCATGATTCATTAATACATATACGAATTTCAGTCTTTGGTTCTTTTTTCCAACCATTTATAAAATAAATTCCAGCTTTCATAATATTCTGTTTCTTCTTTGTCTTTTAGTCTCATAGTTTATCTGTCCATCTCTGCACATTCCAATATCTTCTTTATTACCTCTTCTTCTGATGGTACTTGTTCATTTTTCCAGCATTGTGCATAGCTTATTCTTGCTGCAGTGATGATATGTAGAACCAAGTATGTATTTTGTTTATCAGTCTTTTCTGGTAATATACCTAATAAAAATAATTCAGGATTAAATGCTACACGTTCTCCTAATATATTTTCTAGCCTAGCATGTATTTTTTCCCAATAAGCTTTTACTTTATCACATGTCCACCTAATATGTACCTATATTATGTTTACATTTCCAACATTTGCCTGATACATTTTTAAACATTTTTGCTAATCTGGCTGGAGGTAAATGCCATCTATAAAACATTTTATACAGATTTTCTTTATATGCAGTTGACATTGTCAATTTGTAATTTCTCTCCCATAATTTTTGCCATTCTTCTAACTCTATAGTATAACCAAAATTCTCCGCCCATCTTGTCATTGTCCCTTTAACTTGTTCACTTTCCATCTCTAAAGTTAACAAAAAATTATACAATTTTTAAATTAATTTCTCATCAGAAGTTAGTAATATCTTATCAAACACGTTTTGTTCTTTATAAAATCCATACATTTTCATATCTTTTTCATATCTATTTTGTACTTGTAAACGTACCCACCATGACATGTTGATACCCTGATCTTCCAGTTCTTGCTTCGATTTTAATGTCCCATCAATATTTAAAATATCTTTATATGTCCACGTTTTTTCAAAATCTAACAAGTTTACATGTAAAAAAGCTTCAATTGTTGATAACCACCCTGGAATTTTTACATATATTTTCATTTTGATTTTTTCTCATACAGTTATCAAAGCATTTCTAATACAGTGGTTTTGAAAATATCTATGAATTTCGTTTTTCCCATACCATAAAAACGCGTGCCATCCCAACTGTAAATCATGTCCCTCCAAGCATAACAACCTTTTATTCCTAAGCATTATCCATTCTTTCACCCATGTCAATACTGATGCTTGATAATACAAAGTCCACTCAGGTAAACCAAAAACCCCATTTTCTTTAGTATCTTGCAAAGTTTTCTTTTTTATTCTAGCTTTTCCCCCCTGCCATATAAACTTCAAAACTGAAGAGTCCAACTCTTTTAAAAAAAGTCCCCCAAGTTTTATCAGGATTGTCTGAAACAAAAATAAAATGTTAGGCAATATATTCATTTTAATTGTAGCTATCCTTCCTAGTAAGGACAATTTTAAATTCTTCCATTTTTCCAGGTCTAACTTTATTTGAAGGGACGCGGTGGCTCAGTGGGTTAGGACGCTGAGCTTGTCGATCGGAAGGTCGGCAGTTTGGCGGGTCGAATCCCGAGTGCCGCGTAGCAGAGTGAGCGCCTGTTACTCGTCCCAGCTTCTGCCCACCTAGCAGTTCGAAAGCACGTAAAAATGCAAGTAGAAAAATAGGGACCGCTACGGTGGGAAGGTAACAGCGTTCCGTGCGCCTTTGGCGTCTAGTCATGCCGGCCACATGACCACGGAGACGTCCTCGGACAAGCGCTGGCTCTTCGGCTATGAAACGGAGATGAGCACCGGCCCCTAGAGTTGGAAACGACTAGCACGCATGTGCGGGGGAACCTTTACCTTTACCTTTAACTTTATTTGTTTCAATAGTCTTATATAGTTGTCTTCTTTTAATGTTGAACATTTAGCTGATAAATATATACCCAAATATTTTACCTTTTTCACTATCTGTACTTCTGTCACCTCTGATATTTGATTTTTTTGCTTATCCGTAACATTTTTCACTATTATTTTAGTTTTTTCCTTATTAATTTTTAATCCCGCTACTTCACCATATTGTTCCAATTTCTTCCACAATTTTGGAATCATCTTCAAAGGATCTTCCAAAATGAATACCAAATCATCAGCAAATGCTTGTAATTTATATGTTTCACCTTTTAACTCCAAACCTCTAATTTCTGTATCTTGTCTTATATTTCGATTTAAAACTTCCAAAGTAAAAATGAATAGCAGAGGGGACAGAGGACATCCTTGCCTTGTGCCTTTCCTTATTTCAAAACTTTCAGTACAATCTCCATTCACTATTACTTTGGCAGTTTGTTTACTATATATTGTTTTTACCATATTTATGAAATTCTGTCCGAAATCCATTGCTTGTAGTTGATAAATTAGAAACTGCCATGAAAGATTATCAAATGCCTTTTGAGCATCCCTGGATGTAATTCATAGTATTCCAGTATATCTATTATCATTCTTAAGTTGTTTTTAATTTGTCTCTTTGGTAAAAAGCTGTTTTGGTCTGGGTGTATAAATTCAACCAAATATTTCTTCAATCTCTCCACCATTATTGAAGTGAAAATTTTATAATCCACATTAAGTAGTGAAATCGGTCTGTAATTCTTGATCTGAGTCAGATCTGAATCGTCTTTTGGTATTAAAGAAATATTTGCTTCAATCCACGTTATTGGCATTTTAGCTTCTATTAAAAGTCCATTACAAACATCTTTCAACGGATCGCTTAGTATCTCTTGCAAACTTTTGTATAGTTCTGCCGGAAGTCCATCTAGGCCAGGAGCTTTACCATTTTTTGTCTCTTTATAGCCTCTGTTATTTCCATCATTGTAACTCCTTCGTCTAACATATTTTAAATGTCTCTGAGATCTTTGGGAGGTTACTATTTTCTAAGTATTTTACAATTTCCTCTCTTGAAATTTCCTTCTTATCATATAAGTCTTTATAAAATTCTTTAACTATCTTTTTTATTTCTTTATTTTTATATTGTAAATAACCTTTCCCATCCAGCAAATTGTATATCATTTTTTTCCTTTCTGTTTTTTAAATTTATAAGCTAACCATCTTCCCGGTTTGTTGGCATTTTCAAAAAATTTTTGCTTTGCTCTTTTTATCTGTTCTGCCATTTTTTCTGAGTCTAACAGGTTTAGTTTATGTTTTATCATGTCCATATCTCTTTTTAAAGTCTTTTTTTGCAGATTCTTTTGCAATTCTAATTCTAATTTTCCAAATTCTTCTCTTAGTGATGTATATTGCTGTTTTCTCTGTTTGTTTTTCTTTGCCATATGCAATATTGCTATACCTCTGAAATATGCTTTAGCTGTGTCCCATAAATTTTGTGTCTTAGTAGCTTCTTTTTTATTTTCTTTTTTAAAAAGTTCCATTTCTTTTTTTGTTAATTCTATAAATTCTTGTTCTTTTAATATAGAACAATTTAAAGTCCATCTTGGCCTTTTTTGTATCTCTTTCCAAGTCATTTTCAAAGGGTTATGGTCTGCCCATGTACCTATTTCTATTTCAATGTCCTGCACATTCATTCTCAGATCCTCGGTCATCCAAATCATATCAATTCTTGACCAGGATTTCTGGCTATTTGAGTAAAAAGTATATTGTAATTTTTGTGGATTTATTTCCCTCCAAACATCTTGAATTCCAATTTCCTCCGCCATATAAAAAAATGTCTTAGGTAGTATTCCTCTACCATTTTTCTTTGTTCTGTTACTTTTTTTTTTATTAAAGAGTTTTACAAAAAATTTTTTTACAATACATATCCCCAAAACCCACCCACCCCAAACCACCCCCCTTCCCCCCCCCCCCCGCTTCCCAGAGCTGAATACAGGGTAATAGATATAATAATCATATTCTAACTAAGATTATCCATTATAAAATTAACCAAAATTAACCTGTCTTGTACCTTTTTCAATTTTAAACATCTCTGTTAACCCCCCATTAATTATAATTTGTGCAGTTTGTTGTTGATATATAGCTTTAATAGAATGTAAGACTCCTTCTCCAAAATTCATTTCCTCAACAACTCTAAATAAAAATTGCCAATTCAATTGATCAAAAGCTTTTTCTGCATCCAAAAATATCAATGCTGCAGGGACTTGGTTGTTCTTATCCAAATATTCAAGCAAATTTACAATTTGTCTTACATTATATTTCATATACCTTCCAGATATAAATCCCGATTGATCACTATGAATCATTTGCTTTAAAACTTGCATTAATCTATTAGCCAATACTTTGGCAAAGATCTTATAATCTATATTCAAAAGCGATATAGGTCTATAATTTTTAGGTTGAGTAAGGTCTTGATCCTCCTTTGGAATCAATGATACAAAGGCTGTCCTCCAAGATGGAGGAATTGCTCCTCCAGTCTGAATTTCATTAAACAAGATCTTTAAAGGTTCAATCATTTCAACCAACAACATTTTATAATAAATTGCTGTTAATCCATCTGTTCCCGGGGCCTTGCCCACTTTCAACTGTTTAATAGCTAAAGAGATTTCCTCTGATGTTATTAAGCAGTTCATCTCAAGTTGTTGTTCTTTTGAAAGTCTAGGAAAATGTGCTTCCTGTAAATATTTATCTATATCTAAAGCTTGTATGTTTTCTGTAGAATATAATTTCGAATAAAAATCTAAAAAACTCCTCTTAATCAATTTTTGTTGATAGACTTCTTTTCCTTTATATTCTATTTTATCTATAGTATGTAATTTCTGTTTCTTCCTTAATTGATAAGCCAGCCACCTACCAGGCTTATTAGCGTTACAAAAAGCATTATGCCTAGCATAACGCAAATTAGTTGCTACTTGGTCAGCCATTAGCATACTAAATTGTTCTTTCAATAAATGTATTGAGGTCCTTAAATTATTATCCAATGGATTCAAAATAAAATCTTTCTCCTTAGATTTAATCTCTTCCTCAAGATCTTTACGTTTTTGCATGTGCTTACGCCTATAAGCATTATTCATATAAATCAAGACCCCTCTCATGTAAGCTTTACTAGCATCCCAAACCATTCCCATCGATGTACCTTTATGCATATTTATAACAAAAAATTCTTTCAGATGTTCTCTACATTTCTGCAAAAACACCTCATTTGTAAATAAATTTTCATTCAATCTCCAGGATCTTCTATTATCATCTTCAGCAAAGAACTCCAACCAAACAGGACTATGATCTGACAACGTCCTAGGAAAAATCTTAACGTTCTTAACCCTAGAGAGAATATCAGTAGTAATTAAAATAAAATCAATCCTAGAGAAAGATTTGTGTCTATCCGAAAAAAAGTAAAATCTCTGTCCTTCATATTCTTTTCCCGCCATACATCTCTTAGCTCCAAA
Source organism: Vipera ursinii (assembly GCF_947247035.1). Lineage (NCBI taxonomy): Eukaryota > Metazoa > Chordata > Lepidosauria > Squamata > Viperidae > Vipera > Vipera ursinii. Next base: position 40,619,257 of record NC_139522.1, read on the forward strand.
TCCTCCTTCAAATCAAAAAAGGCTTTGGGCAGTTTCGAATAATTAGAAGGGTTTTTAAAAGATCCCTTCTTATCTTCAAATGAGTCCAAAACTCCATTCCAGTCCCCCATCATAATAACAGATTTGTAATCCAGTTCGATTAGTCTTTGATGTAAAAATTTAAAAAACTTTTGCTGTTGTTGATTTGGAGCATATAATCCAATAAGAAGAACTTTCTTTCCTTGTAACATCAGTTCAATACTAACATATCTCCCTTGTTTATCCGATTCAATTAATCTAGCTAAAAAATCTTTTCTTAGATAAATGACCACTCCAGCCTTCTTGTCCGGAGCAAAGGCTGCAAAATGTGTTCCCAGCCGGGAATTAGCCAAATACTTTTGGTCCTTTAATGCAATATGAGTCTCTTGTAAGCAAACAATATCATTTTTATGTTGTTTCAAATAGTAAAATACTTTCTTTCTTTTCTGCGGTGAGTTTAAGCCATTAACATTCCATGTCAGGAACTTCACCATCTCTGGTGACCAGGAGCCTTTGGAACATGATCTGAAGATCACCTGTTGCTCTCTTCGGGCGTGCTCCTCCCACAGGCTCTGAAACAGCCGCATCTTGCGTAGTTAAACCAGATACAAGCTTCTGTTTTTGCTCTTTTTCCTTACGCTTGTATGCAGCCCTAGTCAACCTCTGTTCTCTCGGGTCCTCCTTTAACACCAAACTCTGCTCCATAGTCTCAGCCTGCTGCATCTCCTCAAGAGGCAGTGACATTTCCCCTTCACTCAACTGTTTATCTTCTTGTCTTACTTCTGTTCTTTTAACTCGAGGAGACGGTGGTGAGCCTGCTTTAAGGACCTTAGTATAAAAATCTTTTGCTTTTGAAATTGTATTCAACCTATACCTCGTCCCTGCATAATTCACCACAATTCCAATGGGTATTTCCCATCTAAACTGGCGCTTTATCCAACTTCAATTCCTTAATTGCTATAAAAATTTCTTCTTCTGTTATCAATTGATTAATCTCCTCCTTTTGTTCCTGTGTAAGAACCGGGATGCTAGCATTCTTCAAATATACATCAATATCTGTTTCATTAATCTTCTCCTTAACATATAGTTTAGAATAAAAATCCACAAAGGCTTCCTTGATAAGATCCTGTTGAAACACAACCTTTCCTTTGTATTCAATTTTATCTATGTTAGAGGCCCTTTGTTTTTTCCTTAACCTGTAAGCTAGCCACCTACCTGGTTTATTGGCATTGCAAAAATTGTTATGCCTAGCAAACCGTAAGTTAGTTGCCACCTGATCAGCCATCAACTTATCAAATTGTCCTCTTAACAAGTTAATAACCTCTTTAATCTTCACATCCGATGGATTCAAAATTAGGGCCTTTTCTTTTTCCCTAATTTCATTCTCCAGTTCTTTCCTCCTAATTTCCATATTACGTCTGTATTTATTATTCATATATATTAACACCCCTCTCATATAAGCTTTGCTAGCATCCCAAACCATGTCCATAGAAGTATCCTTGTTCATATTAATTTCAAAAAAGTCTTTCATCTGCTTTTTGCATTCTTCCACATTTCTCTGATTTCTAAACAAATTCTCATTTACGCGCCAGGAGCGCCTATCTCTATTGTCCTTATTGATCTCTAACCAGACTAGACTATGGTCAGATATAGTTCTTGCACAGATCTTTATCTTTTTAATCCTAGAAAAAAAAATCATTAGTCAGTAATATAAAATCAATCCTAGAAAAAGATTGGTGTCTATCAGAGAAAAAAGTATAATCCTTTTCATGTAAATGCGTTTCACGCCAAATGTCTCGTAATTCCAGATCATCCTTCATTTCAAAAAAAGATTTAGGCAGTCTAGCATGACTCGGGGCATGTTTAAAAAAACCCGATTTGTCCAGCTGTACATCCAAGACACCATTCCAATCTCCCATAAAAATAAAAGATTTATAATCCAACTGGGTAATCTTTGTATGTAGTGAACTATAAAAGTCAGCTTGTTGTTGATTTGGAGCATACAGTCCAACTAAAAGCGTTTTTTTGCCTTCTAACAGCAAATCTATCATCACATATCTTCCTTGCTTATCTACTTCAATTAGTTCCGCTGTCAGAGTATTCTTAACATAAATAACCACTCCATTTTTCTTATTCATTGCAGAAGCAATAAATTGCGTACCCAACCTTAAATTCAACAAGTACTTTTGGTCCATAACCCTAATATGCGTTTCTTGCAAGCAAATAACGTCAGTCTTAAATTGTTTTAAATATTGAAAAACTTTCTTTCTCTTCTGTGGTGAATTTAATCCATTAACATTCAAGGTTAGGAACTTAGTCGCCATTCTTGGCATCCCGAAGCTTCTGGAGCACATCTGCCAGGACCCCTTTAACTTCCTTAGGCCGCGCCCCCCCCCCACAGCTTCACTGTAAGTACGCTTTGGAGGTTCCATAACTTTCTGCTGATCTTGTTCTTGCTCTTGTCTCACTCGTCTTAAAGCGGCACGCGTCATCCTCTGCTCTCCAGCAGCTGCCGATGAAACTGTAATTTGATCCCCTCCAGCACCATTCTCCTCTGTCTGTGTTCCATCAGCATCTTGAGGCTTTCCCTCGCCATATCCCTTTACAGCTTCCAGAAGTGATAGAGGGGTTGCTTTTAAAACTTTGCTGTAAAAATCACGTGCCTGAGTCACTGTAACCAGACGGTATCTTTTACCTTCATGCATCACCACCATGCCCACTGGGATCTCCCACCTAAACTTGATGTCACATTTCTTAAGTTCCTGTGCTAGGAAGGCAAAATCTTTCCTTCTCCTTAAAATCTTTGGAGGAATCTCTTTTAAAACCAGAACTTCTTGCTCAGTAACCACAAACTTAGTATCATAAGCAACTTGAATAACTTCATCCCTAATTGCTCTCTTTGTAAAGTAAACCACCACATCTCTAGGTAACTTCCTCTGCCTTGCAATCCAGGAGTTCACACGAAAGATTTTATCTATACTTCCCTCAATTTCAGCTGCTGATTGGCCCAGTATCACTTCCAAAGCCTCGGAGATCAGCTGCTTTAAATTTTCTTTAGGATTCTCTTTTAAGCCCCTGATTCTGATAGCAAACTCCATCTGATGGTACTGGACCAGACTCACGTCTCCATCCATTTTATCCCTTATATTTTCATTCTCTAATACTTTTACTTCTAATATAGAGTTCTTTTGACTAAGATCCTCAACTTTTTCATCCAAGCTTTGCACACATACAGCCACATTTTCAATTGTAGACAAGATGTCTTCCCTCATTGCTCTAAACTTCTCTTCCAACTTCTCTTCCATTTTCTCCTCCAATTTCTCCTCCAGCTTTTCCATCATATCTGACATTAATTGTGTTTGCTTTTCAAAGGCATCCTGTAAATCTTTAAGAGTCAGTGCCGGAGCAGGTGCGGGAGGGAGCAAAGCTTGCAACGAAGTTTGTTGCACCGGGGAAGCCCCCGCACTCCGAAGAACTTTAGAGGCTTTCGTCGCCATCTTCCCCCACTTTCACTTGTTGCGCACTTTCACTTTTAATCCATAAAATCCGTTGAGCTAGAGAGTAAAGATAAAAGTCCACTTCACCTTGACCTCCTGTACCGCTCAGCCTGCGTCTTGATACTCAAGAGTCTTTCCTTCTGGCAGGGGTGGTTGCTAACGCTTGGCTCTGCTCCAAAAATCACAGAGCAGAGACGCTGCACAGCCCGGAGCAAACCCAGGCTTCGGGGGGGCTCGATCTTTCAGCCGCCCAAACTTAAAGCTCAGGCGGCCCCGGAGAGCTCAACCCCTACCTGGGGCCTCACCCCCTCCTCTTCTCCCAGGGAGGGGGCTTCCGAATCACCAAAACAGCTGATCGGCGCTGTTTTTCAGTGATTCAACAAAGCTGCGGAGCGGACAGCCCAGAGATGGCTGTCTTCAGCGTCGCATCACCACCGGAAGACAGGCTTTGCTTTTTCTAAGAATTTTTGGGGGTATCTCCTTTAAAATTATAATATCTTAGCCTGCAATTTGGAATCTTTCCTGGTAAAAAGATTGGATGATTACATTTCTAGTTGATCTCCTGGAGAAGTAAATCACTACATCTCTAGGTAAATTTTTCTGTCTAGCAATCCAGGAATTAACCCTAAATGTCTTATCCATCTCTTTAACTAATTCTTCAGGTTCCCATTTCAAGACAGGAGCCACTGCCTGCGCCACTTCCCATTCCAAATCTTCTTTAGGATTCTCTTTCAAACCCCTTATATGCAATGCAAACTCCATGTCTCTATATTGTGAAATCATAATTTCATCTTCTGTTCTGTCAATTTTAATCTCTGCTCTGTCCACTTTCTGTTCAGCACTGATAATTTTATTTTCCAAATTCTCAACATACTCCATAACTGAATCCACATGAACATCCAGGCGTTCAATGTGTGCAGCCAAGCCCTGAAGTGCAAGCACTATATCCTCCCTCATCTGCTTGTTTTGATTAACAAATTCTTCCTTTGTTTCCTTTATTTCTTGCTGTAATACTTGCGTTGATTGCATCACAACTTGCTGAATGTCTGCCAATGTAAATGCAGGTGGTGGGGGGGAAGGTGGTTGTACTGTAGGTTTCATTGTAGTTTGCCCTGCAGCTTGTGATAAAGGTGAAGAAATTGCACTTTTAGGAATTGTAGGGCCTCCCCCACGCCTTGCAGCCATCTCTTAAGTTTTGATTTCCTCTTTCTTCTAGCAGAATCAAAGTTCAGAAAAAAAAGGGAAGAGGGAGAAAAATAAAAGTTTTTCTCCCAAATTCCTTATCTTTCAATAAAAAAAGGGCAAACTCTCAAATACACAAAATCCAGTACTGGTTAGAATCAGTTGCAAATTGTATCTCATGCTATGTTGCAAAATGTAGCAACTTTCCAAAACTGTCAGTTCATACAAGAAAGCAACATTCCAGTGCCATTTTTACTCCATTTCAATCAGCTTAAAACTTGAAGAAGATAATAAATCTGAGTTAAAGTTAAAATCCAACTTGAAAATTCAAATCCTCCTGTTTCGCTCTGCCTGCTTCACAGAGAAAAAATACTCACAGTCCCATCTAAGCAGCAGATGTAGTTGTCGCGTCTGGTTCCACTCCCTTATGGAGTGAAAGCATCCTGGGAGCGGAGAGAGCCTGGGCTCCGAGGGAACTCACCCTATCAACCCCCAAACTAGTTGAGGAATTGACAGGGGAGCTCTACCTCTACCCAGACAAGCTCTTCTCTCCCTCTTCTCCCGAGGGAGAGACTTCGGCGCCACGGAACAGCTGATTTTTGTTGTCTCCTAGCGCTTAACGCTTCCCAAGGTCGGGCGGCTTCTGAAACGCTGCTATTCGACGCGGCAGCACTACCGGAAGTCCGTTCTGTTACTTTTATAGTCCATTTTTCCATCTGTTATTGCATTAAAGTCTCCTAATAAACAAATATTTTGACACTCCATTTCTATTATTTTTTTATGTTAATTTTTTTAAAATTTTTCCTGATTGCTATTCGGTGTGTAAATTGCCACTAATAATATTTGTTTTTGATGCAGATAAATCTCTACCATTAATATTCTTCCTTCTTCATTTGAATATACCATTTTTGAATTTATTGTCTCTTTAATATATAGAGCTACTCCTCTTTTTTGTTGTTGTGCCGATGTATAATAAAGTTTTCCAATTTTTGGGTATTCCAATAGTTTGTAATGTTGTGCTTTTATATGCATTTCTTGCAAACAAATTATGTCCAAATTTAGTTTCCATAATTTCCTAAAAGTTTTGTTTCTTTTAATTGGAGAGTTCAGTCCATTTATATTTACTGAAAAAATTCCACTTTCTTTATCCATTTCCATTACTTACATTTTGGTCTAACCAATCTGGTAGTTCTTTGTTCTCTAGCAGGTCTTTCATCTTCCCCCTTTTGAAGACCTTCCTCTTTCTGTTCTTTTGTTTGTGCGGTTGCTCCTTGGGTCTCCTCCTCTGTTTGTTTCTGTTCTTTACTTTCCTCTTGACCTCTTTTTACTCCTTCATCCAGAATTGACCTATTCTTCTCTTCAAAGTCTTCTGCTTTCCAAATTGAATCAAGTCTGTATCTTTTATTGTTCCAGTTTATTAAGATGCCTTCTGGTATCAGCCATCTAAAATTTATGCCATTAGCCATAAGTTTCGTGGTCAAAAAATGAATTGTCTTTGTGAATCTCTAACTCTCTTGGGTATCTGTTTTAAGACCACAATTTCTTTATTTTTATATTGTATTGGTTCATCTCTTACTTTCCGCAATATTTCATCTCTTGTTGACTTCCTTACAAACCGTACATGTACTTCTCTTGGTAATTTGTTTCTTCTTGCATAACTTGAGTTGAATTGAAAAGCCCCATCCAACTCAATTTGAATTTCCGATCTGTCTGTTTTCAGAGCGTCCTCCAGGATATCAATAATAACCTCTTCTATGTTTTCTGCTCTGTCCTCAGGAATATTTTGGAATCTCAAATAATGCTCCGCATTTGCCATCTCCAATATCTTAATTTCATTGTCTAACTTTTCATTTTCTTGCAATAAAATTTTTATCTTTTTATCATTATCACCTGTTTTTTCTTCAATCTTATATACAGTATCTTCTGTTGGTTTTGTAATATCATTTGATTTTGAGATTCCAATTTTCCCTTAATATCCATCATTTCTTCATTTAACTTCTCCAATGTTGCTTGTGTAATTTTATGATTCCCTTGTGTCTCCAAGCGATGTTTCTCCACCGTCTCTTGATTCTTCAACATAAGATCCTGAAGAAATTTTAATGAGGTCTGTGTTTCACTTTGAACTGTAGTCTTTTCCCTTTGCAACATAGCTTCAATGGATCCCTGTGTTGTATGACTGGATTGACCAACTAAGGATGCAGAGGAAGTTTTTTTCGTAAGTCTAGTAATATTAGATGAAGTCATTTTGAAATTTACAGTCTGTAGCAAAAACTATGGTGCTGGAGAAGACTCCTGCGAGTCCCTTGGACTGCAAGGCGATCAAACTGGTCAGTCCTAGAGGAGATCAATCCTGACTGCTCTTTAGAAGGCCAGATCCTGAAGCTAAAACTCAAATACTTTGGCCACCTAATGAGAAGGAAGGACTCACTGGAGAAGAGCCTAATGCTGGGAAAGATCGAGGGCAATAGAAGAAGGGGACGACAGAGAATGAGGTGGCTGGATGGAGTCACTGAAGCAGTAGGCGTGAGCTTAAATGGACTCCAGAAGATGGTAGAAGACAGGAAGGCCTGGAGGAATGTTGTCCATAGGGTCGCGATGGGTCGGACACGACTTCGCAGCTAACAACAACAACAACAAAAGCAAAAACAGTGTCTGTTTAAACTTATTCAAGTTCAACAAAAGTAGCTTTAAGTCTCAGTCTCATAACAAAGCAACTTTATCTTATTGCAGGTGTTCTTTCCAAGGTCATGTTTCGATCAACAGAGGGAATTACAAAGATTTCATTCTTCTTTTTTTTCCACCACTAGATGTCCTCCTTAGCTTATTTATCAATGTCCAATATATTAAACAAAGAATCTCTTCCACCCTGAGTAAATAACCCGCCGCTCATAAATCTTCTGGGGGGTCTTTGCCTTCCAGCTCTTATCATCAGGGATTCAACATTAATAATCTTCTAAGAGAAGGAAAGGAAATGATCTGCTCACCCAGATTCAACACGCTGTTGGAGTTCCTCTGAATTATAATTCTCTTCTTCCTGCTGGAGACGTCTATGGCTGATGATAAAAAACAGCCTTTTATCTTCATTTTGCAGAGGGTCTTACAGTTCACTCTGATCGGGTGCCCCCTGATCTGAGCTCCTGAAGTGCCCCTCCTCCTTCATTGCCTCTCCAAGGCAACTTTCGACCTTTTAAGGGTCGTTAGACGAAAAAATCAAGCTGGAAAGCCGAGCACTGACTTTTCCAACTTGTCTCAACACCCCCAAACAGGAAATTGGGAATATTCTTTTTTTTCTTATGCCCATTTTTTTGTCATAGTTTCAATGAAATCCACAAATTCCACACTTAGATACTTCAAGTGAAAGACCGTGATGAGTTCCTCATGGTCCTTGTTGGCAATAAGACTGACCTGGACCTTGATCAAGAGGTGAGTCCAAAGGGTTTTCTGACTACTGTGATTTTAATCCCCATGTAGTGGAGTTCTGTGGTGATTTATGCAGTTTTATGCTTTTGGTCTATCTAGCAAGTATATCAGTTTATAGGCAATATTGTATAGGCAATCAAATTGATCCCACCTGGCCACTGATACTCAGGTTTGTAAGGCGTATTAGTCATCAGTCCTAAGAATAAGGAATTGTGCACCATCCCACACTTCAGGGAAGTGAACCACCACATTAGATAATTGCAGGTTTCAATATCCAGTTGGCCTTCGCCTTACAGTAGATTTACCTACACATCCCAATCCTTCCTCCCCACAAAGAAGTTCATGAAATATGAATACCATGGCACCCAGTATCAATTTTAGGCCATTTATCCTGTCATCAATTTTTATAGTATTGTGACTGTCCTAGCCCATCTCAGATTGCAGCAAATACACATGTATCTGATCCTCCTTGATTAAGCAGCAATTGCTGGCAGGACCTTGATGCAGACCTTTGAGAATCTGGGCTTCCGAATGAAAACAAGAACGCCCTTCATGCACCGCCAAAGCACATTGGCACCATTCTCCAGATTTGTTTTCCTGCCAAAGGAGAGACAGAAGACCATCCAGGCATCAGTTGCATCAGTTTTTCAGACCAGGCACCTGATTCTCACATAATGAGAGGCCCCTGATATATTTTTAGCTAGGTATTTTAAAGGGTTAGGGATGGGGAGGGACAGTAGGGTGGGGAGGGAATTTTTAATTGGTACCCAGTCTGGGCCTATGAAGGGTCCCGGCGAGATAGGGTTGGGGGCGGAGACTGCTGGTTCTGCGTGTGCTGGGGTGGGGCTGCAAATCCCCACAACGATAGGGAATGGTGGCAGGTGGTTGCACGGAGGGCCATATCAACATCTGGGATCGCGCCCCCGCTGCCTTTGAGTGGTGGCGCGCTCCGACCCTCCGGTTAGCACCCTCTTGCCCGGGGGTGAGGGTGATCAGGTCCCTAAGCTTAGGCTGGTTTATTTTAACGCCAGATCCATTGTTAACAAGGCTCCCCTCGTTCGTGACTTGATCGAGGAGGAATGCGCGGATCTGGCGTGCATTACGGAAACTTGGGTGGGCTCGGAGGGAGGGGTCCCTCTGACTGAATTATGTCCCCCAGGTTTCCGTGTGCTACACCGGCCGCGGGCTCAGGGCAGGAGTGGAGGGGTGGCAGTGGTTATCAGGGAGACTTTATGTCCGCAGGAGACCACCATTGTCCAGACTGGCGGGAGTGAGACCCTCCTCCTGAGATGTGGCCCTCGGGTTCAGATGGGCTTGTTGCTCACATAACCTGGCGCCCAGCTGTGTGGCAACAGCCCTGCCCGAGCTGCTCGGCACTCTCTCAGGGTTGGCGGTGGAGTTCCCCAGGCTTATGGTACTGGGTGACTTCAACCTGCCTTCACTGGGAGGGTCGTCTGAGTTGGCTCGGGAGTTCATGGCTTCCATGACAGCCATGGGCCTGACCCAAGTAATTCAGGGCCCGACTCATGCGGAGGGTCACACCCTCGACCTGGTGTTCCTGTCCGGACAGTGGTTGGATGATCTAGGAGGGGGTTCACCGGTCATTGTTCCCCTGTCAAGGTCCGACCATTATCTCCTGCGGCTGGTCTTCCGTTATGCTACCCCCCACTGCTGGGCGGCGGAACCGACCAGGTGGTTCCGCTCCAGGCGCCTAATGGACCCGGAACGGTTCCAGATGGTGCTTGGGTCTATACCCATCGCCCTCACCCACAGCCCAGTTGAAGCCTTGGTTGATGCCTGGGATAAGGCAGCCGCTGAGGCACTCGACTGTGTTGTACCCTTGCGACCCCTGACCCGGCGCAGATCCCATTGGGTGCCATGGTTTTCTGTGGAGCTCCGGGAGATGAAGCGTCGGAGACGGGGTCTAGAGAGCTGTTGGAGATCCACCCGATCCGAATCTGACCGATTGCAGTTAAGAACCTTTATAAGGTCTTATCTTGCGGCGATGAGGACGGCGAAGGCTAATTACTTCGCTGCCCTTATCGCGTCCGCAGATAATCGCCCGGCCGCCCTGTTTAGGGTGACTCACTCCCTTCTTAACCAGGAGGTGAGGGGCGGGCCGAGGAGTTTAGTCATCATCTGACGGACAAAATCGCTCAGATCCGGGCCGGTTTGGACTCTGACTGGGCAGAGTCTGATGTGGAGGAATCGGACGGTCTTGAGCATGTTATCTGGACTGAGTTTGATCCTGTTTCCCCTGATGATGTGGACAAGATGATGAGGAGGCTGAGCTCCACCACCTGTTTGTTGGACCCGTGCCCCTCCTGGCTGGTTTATGCGGCTCTGGAAGAGACACGAGGCTGGTTCCAGGCAGTAATAACTGCTTCCTTGAAGGAGGGTGTCTTCCCCGCCTCCCTGAAGGAGGCGGTGGTGAGACCCCTCCTCAAAAAGCCTGCCCTGGACCCAGCTGTTTTAAACAACTATCGTCCGGTCTCCAACCTTCGCTTTCTGGCGAAGGTTGTTGAGAGTGTGGTGGCCTATCAGCTTCCTCTGTTCCTGGATGAAAATGATTATCTGGACCCGTACCAATCGGGTTTCAGGCCTGGGCACAGCACAGAGACGGCATTGGCCGCGCTGGTGAATGATCTCTGGCGGGCTCGGGACAGGGGTTGTTCCTCTGTCCTAGTCCTATTAGACCTCTCAGCGGCTTTCGATACCATCGACCATGGTATCCTACTGCGGCGTCTCAGGGGGTTGGGAGTGGGAGGCACTGATTTGCGGTGGTTCTCCTCCTATCTCCTGGGCCGCTCGCAGTCGGTGTTGACGGGAGGGCAGAGGTCCGCCCCGAGGCCTCTTGTTTGTGGAGTTCCTCAGGGGTCGGTTCTCTCGCCCCTCCTGTTCAACATCTATATGAAGCCGCTGGGCAAGATCATTCGTGGTTTTGGGGTGGGGTATCATCAGTACGCTGATGATACCCAACTTTTTTCTCCACCCCAAACCAACCCAGCGATGCCCTCGCTGTGATGTCCCGTTGCCTAGAAGCGGTCCGGGTCTGGATGGGGAGAAACAGGCTTCGTCTCAATCCTGCCAAGACTGAGTGGCTGTGCATACCGGCATCTCGGGTCAACCAGACTATTCCATCTCTAACGATGGGGGGTGAGGTGTTACCCCCCATTGATAGGGCTCGCAACTTGGGCGTCTTCCTGGATTCGCAGCTCACTTTTGATGACCATATAGGAGCCGTGACCAGGGGGGCTTTTGCCCAGGTTTGCCTGGTGCGCCAGTTGCGACCCTACCTGGACCGAGATGCCCTACGCACAGTCACTCATGCGCTCGTGACCTCCCGTTTAGACTACTGCAACGCTCTCTACATGGGGCTGCCCTTGAGGACCACCCGGAGGCTTCAGCTGGTGCAGAATGCAGCCGTGCGAGTCGTGATGGGGGTCTCCTGATACTCCCATGTAACACCTCTACTCCGCGAGCTGCATTGGCTTCCAGTTGCCCTTCAGGTGAGATTCAAGGAGCTGGTGATGACCTATAAAGCCCTAAATGGCGAGGGTCTGGGATATTTGAGGGAACACCTGCTGCCAGCATCAAGTTCCCTTCGTCCAGTGCGCTCCCACAGGGAGGGTCTCCTCAGGGTGCCGCCGGTTAAAGACTGCCGGCGGGTAACACCCAGGGGTAGGGCATTCTCAGTGGGTGCGCCTGCCCTGTGGAACCAGCTGCCTGCGGAGCTTAGGACTGCCCCCAACCTCCGTTCATTCCGCCGGGACCTGAAGACCTGGCTCTTCGAGCTCTCTGGCCCAGGCTGAGAATTTTTTAATCTTAATTTTAATTGGGTTTTAATTTTCTCAGGGTTTTATTTAATCTTTTTAAATTTGTTTTAACATTTGTATTGACTTCCTTTTAAATGCCCTGTAAACCGCCCTGAGTCCTTCGGGAAAGGGCGGTATATAAATCTAAATAAATAAATCTAAATAAATAAATAAATAATGATTCTTACCAATTTAAAGGCAAGATGATTACCTGGGTAATATTAATATCATAAGCATGATTTCACTTCTGAATCCTCTAGTAGATGTGTCTCCTCCCTTTCAAGACCATAGTCTCCAAAACACTTGGCACTCTCACAGAAAATTCTTTATTTGGTTATAGACCAGCATGTAGAATACAGAAATCGTAGTTAGTTGAAATAAAGTACAGAAGAAGGGAAATGAATATATATATAAATATTCTGTTGTTGTTGTTAGCTGCGAAGTCATGTCCAACCCATCGCGACACTATGGACAATGTTCCTCCAGGCCTTCCTGTCCTCTACCATCTTCTGGAGTCCATTTAAGCTCACGCCTACTGTTTCAGTCACTCCATCCAGCCACCTCATTCTCTGTCGTCCCCTTCTTCTATTGCCCTCAATCTTTCCCAGCATTAGGCTCTTCTCCAGTGAGTCTTTCCTTCTCATTAGGTGGCCAAAGTATTTGAGTTTTAGCTTCAAGATCTGGCCTTCTAAAGAGCAATCAGGGTTGATCTCCTCTAGGACTGACCGGTTTGATCGCCTTGCAGTCCAAGGGACTTGCAGGAGTCTTCTCCAGCACCATAGTTCAAACGCCTCAATTCTTTGGTGCTCAGCCTTTTTTATGGTCCAACTTTCACTGCCATACATTGCAACTGGGAAGACCATAGCCTTGACTATACGCACTTTTGTTGACAGGGTGATGTGTCTGCTTTTTAGTGTGCTGTCTAGATTTTCCATGGCTTTCCTCCCGAGGAGCAAGCGTCTTTTAATTTCTTGGCTACAGTCCCCATCTGCAGTGATCTTGGAGCCCAGGAAAATAAAATCTGTCACTACCTCCATTTCTTCCCCATCTATTTGCCAGGAATTGAGAGGGCCGGATGCCATGATCTTGGTTTTCTTAATGTTAAGTTTCAACCCAACTTTTGCACTCTCCTTCTTCACCTGCAACAAGAGGCTCTTTAGTTCTTCTTCACTTTCTGCCATTAGAGTGGTATCATCTGCATATCTTAGGTTGTTGATATTTCTTCCGGCAATCTTAATTCCAACTTTTGATTAATCTAGCCCTGCCGTTCTCATGTTGTGCTCTGCATATAAGTTAAATAGGCAGGGCGATAGTATACAGCCTTGCCGGACTCCTTTCCCAATTTTGAACCAATCAGTGGTTCCATGTCCAGTTCTCACTGTTGCTTCTTGGCCCACATATAGGTTTCTCAAGAGACAAATAAGATGGTCTGGTATGCCCATCTCTTTAAGAACTTGCCAGAATTTGTTATGATCCACACAACCAAAGGCTTTAGCATAGTCAATGAAGCAGAAGTAGATGTTTTTCTGGAACTCTCTAGCTTTCTCCATGATCCAGCGTATGTTGGCAATTTGATCTCTAGTTCCTCTGCCTCTTCGAAATCCTGCCTGTACTTCTGGTAGTTCTCGATCTACATACTGCTGGAGTCTAGCTTGTAGGATTTAAGCATACCTTTACTAGCATGAGAAATGAGTGCAATGATGTGATAGTTTGAACATTCTTTGGCACTGCCTTTCTTTGGAATTGGAATGTAAACTGATCTTTTCGAATCCTGTGGCCACTGTTGAGTTTTCCAAATTTGCTGGCAAATTGAGTGTAGCACTTTTACTGCATCGTCTTTTAAGATTTTCAATAGCTCAGCTGGAATACTGTCACCTCCACTAGCTTTGTTGTTGCTCAGCTTTTCTAAAGCCCACTTCACATTCTAGGATGTCTGGCTCGAGGTCAGTGACCACCTCATCATGGTTATCAGGGACGTTAAGCTCGTTCTTGTATAGTTCTTCTGTGTAATTTTGCCACCTCTTCTTAATCTCTTCTGCCTCTGTTAGGTCCCTGCCATTTTGGTCCTTTATCATGCCCATTTTTGCATGAAACGTTCCCTTCATCTCTCCAATTTTTTTGAAAAGATCTCTGGTCCTCCCTATTCTATTGTTTTCTTCTATTTCTTTGCACTGTTCATTTAAGAAGGCATTCTTATCTCTTCTAGCTATTCTCTGGAATTCTGCATTCAATTGGGTGTATCTTTCTTTGTCTCCCTTGCCTTACGCTTCCCTCCTTTCCTCAGCTATTTGCAAAGCTTCCTCAGACAGCCATTTTGCTTTCTTGCATTTCTTTTTCTTTGGGATGGTTTTGGTTGCTACCTGTTGTACAATGTTGCGAACCTCTCTCCATAGTTCTTCAGCCACTCTGTCTATCAGATCTAATTCCTTAAATCTATTTGTCACCTCTACTGTATATTCAACAGGGTTATGATTTAATTCATACCTGAGTGGCCTAGTGCTTTTCCCTACTTTCTTCAGTTTAAGCCTAAACTTTGCAACGAGAAGCTCATGGTCTGAGCCACAGTCAGCTCCTGGTCTTGTTTTTACTGACTGTATAGAGCTTCTCCATCTTTGGCTGCAGAGCATATAGTCAATCTGACTTCTGTGTTGACCGTCTGGTGATGTCCATGTGTAGAGCCGTCTCTTGGGTTGTTGGAAAAGAGTGTTTGCTATGACCATCGTATTCTCTTGACAAAATTCTATCAGCCTGTGCCCTGCTTCATTTTGTACTCCAAGGCCAAATTTGCCTGTTATTCCGGTTATCTTTTGGCTTCCTACTTTAGCATTCTAATCCCCCATGATGATAAGAACATCATTTTTTGGTGTTAGTTCTATAAGGTGCTGTAGGGCTTCATAGAACTGGTTAATTTCATCCTCTTCAGCACCGGTGGTTGGGGCATAGACTTGGACTACTGTGATATTGAATGGTTTGCCTTGGATTTGAACTGAGATCATTCTGTCAGTTTGAGGATTGTATCCCAGTATTGCTTTTCCTACTCTTTTATTGACTATGAAGGCTACTCCATTTCTTCTGAGGGATTCTTGCCTGCAGTAGTATACCTGATGGTCATCTGAATTAAATTCACCCATTCCTGTCCATTTTAGTTCGCTGATACCTAAGATGTCGATGTTCAGTCTTGTCATCTCTTGTTTGACCACGTCCAGCTTTCCTTGATTCATGGATCTTACATTCCAGGTTCCTATGGAGAAAAAATCTTTACAGCATTGGACTTTTCTTTCACCACCACACATCCACAGCTGAGCGTCCTTTCGGCTTTGGCCCAGTCACTTCATTCTTTCTGGCGCTACTAGTACTAGCCCTCTGCTCTTCCCCAGTAGCATATTGTACGCTTTCCAACCTGAGGGGCTCATCTTCCAGCATCATATCGTGTTGCCTTTTGGTACTGTCCATAGGGTTTTCATGGCAAATATACTGGAGTGGGTTGCCATTTCCTTCTCCAGTGGATCACGTTTTGTCAGAACTCTCTGCTATGACCTTTCCATCTTGGGTGGCCCTGCACGGTATAGCTCATAGCTTCATTGAATTACGCAAGCCCCTTCACCATGACAAGGCAGTAATCCATGAAGGGGATAAATATTCTAGAATATCTAAAATATCTAAGAGGGGTTAGAAGCAAACCTACAGCGTAGAGTGGGGACTACTGAGCAGTACTTGACTGTAGACGGAAAGATGGAATCAGATTGATCTAATAATAGCATTTTAAGGTAAATCAGAATGACCAGGGTATTTAATAAAAAGTGAAAACACCACCACCTGGAGTGCTCCTGCATAGAGGGTACAATTGAGCATAACGTGTTCCAACAGTTCAGTCATTCCACCACTGCATGGGTGCAGTCTCTGTTTGAAGGGGATTTTCTGTATCTTCCTTCAGTAATGGGTGCTGGAAGGGCATTGAATTTGGTTTTTTTTAAAAAAGGCCCTTCTGAATCTTGGGATTGCCATGTGGCTGAAATATCTGGTTGGTTGAGGAGGGTGCGCAGAATGGCCTAAGGAGATGTTTCATAACATTATAAAGTTTAGAAGCATTAGGAGATTGTTGTTTCATATTGGTGTGATTTGATCGGGATTGATTCCACCTCTAGGGGTGATGTCCTTCCTACCTCAGAGGCTGCCAGTATTGTGATTTCATATATTCCTGGGGCAAAGGTTTGTCTGGAAGACTAAAGAGTGTGGCTGTCAATGCTGCTAACATCGGATGTGTTTGCATTGAAAACAGATGGAAATGTAGTTATCTTTTCCCTTTCGCTTTTAGAGTTAGATGATGCTGGGAGGGGGGATGTGAATGAGAGTCCAGGCTAGACATAACAACACTAAACGTAGCATGAGAATCAAGGTTATTGAGCCCAGAGTTGATAAAGAATTGGGGGGCTGGAGAGCTGGAGAGGAAGCCTGCACAAAGACTCCAGACACCTCGAGACGGCCTTGCCACCCTCAAGTGCTTCAAAGGCAGGCGAGGTGGGGCTGCTAGGAAGGGATTCCCACACGTCGCGTTCCCCAGACCGGTGGAGAACCACAAAATCGTCTACCGCTGAGGACTCAGGTGAGTGGAAGTACCTGTCCACAGCCCATAGTCAGTCAGTGGAGAAGTTGGTGGAAAGATTCAAGGAACTAGAGATGATAAGTGGAGAGCAACCTTCCCGTTCTCCATACGCTAGTGATCATGATGATCGGTGAGGCAGCCACCAACTCCTGACAAGGAGAACCCCCAGTACCACCTGTGCAGACCAGGTAGCCTCCCTGTCCTCGAAACCACCTACCAGGGCCTCCAGTCCCACAGAGAGAGACAGCTCCAGTCATCACTCCTCCAAAAGCCCAGATCGCCAATGACGAGATAAGAGCCTGAGCCATCGCCTGGACAGCCAATCCCCGGATGGATGCACTTACTGACCACCCAGCCTGGGGCCCCCACAGCAATGAGGGATGCTGCAGCCCCCACAGGTGGGGGGCCAGCAGCCTCTTCCAGAGCAGCAGCAGAGCTGGGGATGGCCGCAGCCGCCGAATATGCAGCAGCAGATGGGGACCTTGCAACAACCGAGGGTGATGCAGCCACCAGGAGGTCAGCAACCGCTGGGAGTACAGCAGCAGCAGTGGGGATGGCCGCCGCCCCCAAATGTACAGCAACTGCTGAGGGGCCCACAACCAATGGGGATCCAGCAACAACCCCCTCTGGGGCTGCAGGGGGGCCTACAGCAACTGGGGATGCCACAAACCCCCGCAAGCCAGCAGCAGTGACGAAGGCAGCAGCCCCTGCCCATGCAGGAACCATTGGGAGGCCTACAGCAGACATGTCAAACACAAGGCCTGGGGGCCAGATCTGGCCCGTGAAGTGGTTTCATGTGGCCCCCGAAGCCATACTGGAAACAGTGAGGGAACGGTCCCCACTGCCTTGGCCCTGGCCCAGAGACCCTCCTTCTGCCAGAGACCCCCAGATTTGTCCCACTCCTGCCCAGGCCCCCATAGGCACGCTTGATGCCAATGATGTAGAGCTGGCCATGCCCACCCAGTAGGCCATACGCACTCCAGCTGCGCCCACCCAGTAGGCCGCGCCCACCCTGGCCATACCCACCCAGCCCCCTGAGGGCAACCACAATGCTGATTGGCCCTCAATTTGACATCCCTGGCCTACAGCAACTGAAGGTGCCACTACAGCCATTGCCGAGACCGGTGGGAATCATACAGCAATTGGGGATGCCACAGCCGCCAGCAATGCAGCAACAACCATGGGGGTGGCAACAGCCCCTGAGCGTGCAGCAACTGTTGGGAGGCTTGCAGCCACTGGGGATGCGGCAACTGCCATGGGGGGGCCAGAAACAGCTGGGGGTGCAACAGCCACAGTGGGGAGGCCAACAACCATTGATGGCGCCACCTCTCAGGGCAACCTTCGATGGGGACCCAGAGAAGCTGATCTTCTTCCTCAACCAGGTGCGCTCTCACTTGAACTGCTGTGCCCATTTCTAGCCGAACACAGCTGCTATGGTCGACATGATTACGTCCAGCTTGGAGGGAGAAGCATCTGAGTGGCTGAACAATTTATATAACGAGCAAGCACCTGAGTTGGAGGACCCTCTTTCTCCTAGGACTGAGAGCAAGGTTTGAGGACCCGTCCATTGCCCTCAAAGTGGAGGAACAAGTCCACAAGATAAAGCAAGCCGGCAGGCCTGCACTGGAATATGTACGAGAGTTTCACAAGATAGCCGGTCAGATAGAGAGGTGGCCCAAGCAATCCCTAGTCAATCACTTTAAAGAGGGACTAGATGACCACCTCTCCCAGGCCTCTATCTATCGAGCAGTACCTGATCAGCTGCAAGAATGGTACCAGGCAGCAGTAAGACTAGATGTTCAGCTCTCCCGCTATACGAAGCCACCCCCACCTGAAGCCGAGTTGAGGCCAGAGCAACCCAAATGGCAGCCACCTCCTTGAAAGCTGCAGCTACTAAAAATCCCAGGCCACCTGCAGGTCCACCGATCAAGTGCTTCTGATGCAGACAACAGGGACATTAAGCAGCGAATTGCCTAGTCCCTTACCCTCAGCAGCAGAGTAGACCAGGACCAACAGCAAGAAAGAAACCTGCCCAGCAGCCAACGAAAGAGAAATCCAACTGGATCGCACAGGAACCTGTTGACCAAGTCACATCCCCCACGCAGGAGAGTGCCGAGACCCAAGCTGGACCCGCTGCCGCTCTACCCTCCTACAACAGCGACAAACAAAGGAGAGAATGACCCGATGGTGAGTTGACACGTCCCACCTTTCTCACTACCTGCCAAACTCATAATCTCTAAGACGGGGGCACAGGTAGATTTAAAAGTGCTAGTTGACTCTGGATGCTCTCGGTGCATTATTAGCTTGTCATTTTCATTGAAAATGGGCATACGGACAAGGCTGCTCTCCAAACCAGTGAGATTTGAGCAAGCCGATGACTCCCTAATGGGAAGAACATTAGTCATGCAATTGACTGAACCCCTACATTTGGAAATAGGTGAGCACTGGGAGTTCATTTGTTTCCTGGTGGCTCCAAAAATGACTGAGGCTGTAATCCTAGGATTAGCCTGGTTGGACAAATGGAAGCCATTTATCTGGTGGGAGAAGGGAATGAGGACTGTGAGGTTACCTATAGGACCCAAGCCCCCCCTTAATTCAAGCGACGTTACAGGAGACTTTAACCCACCCAATGAGCCAGCGCACATGGCTGCCTTATCGCAACCAGGCAAGCCACTCATCCCCAGTGAGTACCGGGACCTAGCAGAGGCATTTAGTGAGAAAGAATGTGACGCCCTGCCTCCCCACCGACCCAATGATTGCTCCATCGAACTGTTACTGGGAGCCAAACTCTCACAACCGAGAATGTACGCTATTTCCCCCCTTGAAATAGAGGAGATGCTGTGATATGTGGACAAAAACCTAACGAGAGGATTCATCAAACAGGCCAAGTCTGCTGTGGAAGCCCCGGTGTTATTTAAAGAAAAAAAAAAGATGGGTCGCTTCATCTCTGCATAGATTATAAGGGTCTGAATGCGGTGAGTGTGGGAAATAAATACCCCCCTCCCCCTCCTGAAGGACTTACTAACCCACCTGGCAAAAGGGAGTGTCTTCACTAAGTTAGACCTGAGAGAGGCATATTACCGGGTGAGGATAAAGGAGGGAGATTAGTGGAAGACTGCTTTTAACTGTCCCATGGGGAGCTATGAATTTAAAGTCATGCCATTTGGACTACAGGGTGCCCCAGCTGTCTTCATGCAGCTGATTAATCAGGTCCTACATGACCATTTATGCAAAGGGATTCTGGTGTATCTTGATGACATCCTGATATACAGCACAAATATGACTGACCATGTAAAACTAGTGAGAGAAGTGTTAAAGAAACTGTTGAATGCCAAACTTTATGTCAAACTATAAAAACGTGAATTTCTGTTTCAAAATCACAATTTCTTTATTTTTATATTGTAGTGGCTCATCTCTCACTTTTCTCAATACTTCATCTCTTGTTGTTTTCTTTATAAATCTTACATGTACTTCTCTTGGTAGTTTATTTTTCCTTGCATAGCTTGAGTTCATTCGAAATATTTTGTCTATCTCTATTTGCATCTCTGCATTCAAACCCTCTGCCAGAAGCCCAATAATCACAACTGCTATGTCTTCTTCTCTGTCCTCAGGGAGGTTTTGAAATCTCAAGTAATGTTCTGCCTTATCCATTTCTAAAATTGCCATTGCCCCCTCTAAATTTTGATTAGCTTGTTCTAATTTTTCATTTTCATGCATTAACATTTTCATTTTTTAATCAGTGTCCTCTGATTTATTTTCCATTTTCTGAATTCTTTGTTCATTTTTAATAATCATTTGATGTTGAGCTTCAAATTGTGCCTTTATATTGTAGGGAAATTATTGCAGGCTGCAGAAGGGCAGCTGAAACAATTGTTTTTTCAGTCTCCTGAAAACAAGCCATGATAAACCACCTGTTCAGCACAAGGTCAATCAGTTAATTGTTGGCTATTAAAATGCAGCTGACATAACCAAGCCAGGGGAATATCATGCAGGTTCAGAGCCAATGAGAGAGTAGGATTTTTTGTTGTACACGAGCTCAATCCAATGAGTGTATTTCCTTGTAAATAACATCAACTTCCCATCGTCCTGTGCGCTCCCACAGGGAGGGCCTTCTCAGGGTGCCGGCGGTTACGGAGTGCCGGCGGGTGATCCCCAGGGGCGCCTGCCCTTTGGAATGATTTACCGGTGGAACTTCGGACCGCCCCCGATCTGTGTTAATTTCGCCGGGATCTGAAAACCTGGTTTTTTGATCTATCAGGCCTGGACTGAAGGGGTTTTAGCTTTTAATATTGTTTTAATTGTTGGGCTTATGTAATTTAATCTATTTTAATTTATACTATTTTTATATTATATTTTATGCTGCCCTGTAAACCGCCCTGAGTCCTTCGGGAATAGGGCGGTATAAAAATTTAAATAAATAAATAAATAAATAAAATAAATAAAAGAGAGCTTTGGACATTGCTCTGGGCTTTCATCCCGAGGCAGGAAAGACTCTGTCTTATTTTCATGAGAGACCACCACATGTGGTGACCCCGACGTGATTCTTTGAGACCCTCAGACTTACGCCTGGCATAGGCACAGTGCACTTCATCGGATCTTGCAGGACGGGACCGAATATTCATAGGTATGGGGAATGATTTTTCAGCGTCACAAAAACTCCATGCGAAGGAGTTACGCCAGATCTTAAAGAATACGTTTCCTGCTTTTTGTCAAGTAGGTTTAGGAGACATAGAAAACTTACTCAGAGTTATTACAGCTCAATGTCCCTGGTATCCTGAACAAGGTACTTTAGAAGTTCAGGATTGGAAAAGGATAGGGAAAATTTTACATGAGGAACCAAGAGCCTCAATTAATCATTTACTTCTTTGGGAAAAAAATTTGGAAGCTTTAATAGCACATTCTAATCCTTTGTTCCTTTCACCAGAACTGTCCGCCCCGCTACCTTATGTGTTGACTCCGATGCCTCGTTTAGTTACCCCAAAGGCTCCGGAGGAAATTAAGTTAATACCCAAGTCATATACATCATTACCTGAAATTAACAATTTGGAGGGGTCCAAAAAAGTTGATGAAGCAAGTACAAAAATTTTAAAGTGTCAAGGGGCAGTTGGGGTAGTTAGAGCAGGATTTGACGAAGCTCAAGGGAAAGGGTTATTGTCACTGGAGGAATTGGTAGAAGGTTTGGAGGCTTTTCCCGTAATGGTGGAGATAGATGGTCAAGGAAATAGGCAATATCGTTGGCAGCCGTTGCCTTTTTCTATTTTGAGAGAAATTAGGAAAAGTATAACTGAGACAGGATTGCATTCCTCCTTTGTGCAAGGAACCATAGAAGGGATATCTATAGGATATAATATGGTTCCACAAGATTGGAAGGATTTGTGGAGAATGCTTTTAACATTGGCACAGTATGTAGTTTGGGATTCTGAATATCAGCATAACGCTATTGTAGCTGGAAACAACTCTGGAGGAGCTTACACTCCAGATCAAGTTATGGTTCTGGTCGATTTGCCACTGTTCTACAACAAGTAGGAGGAATTCCTGATGCCGCTTATCCTGTAATTGGCCGTTGTGTGATAAGCGCGTATAAAAAGGTACCTCAGTCAGGCAAACCCACTAAGTCTTTTACTAATGTCCGACAGGGGCCAACTGAGCCTTATCCAGAATTCATTGATAAATTGAAAGAGGCTATTGAGAAACAAATTGATAATGTAGAAGCAGTTCAAGAACTTTTGTTGAAATTGGCTTATGAAGCTGCAAACGCAGACTGTAAAAAAGCTCTAACTAATATAGTGAGTCAACCAACTTATGGAATAGCAGATATGTTAAGAGCATGTTCCTCTGTGAGAACAGGGGTGTGGAATATGAGTGCTTTAGCTAACGCTTTGCAAAAAGGAAAATTTGGTCAACAAACGGGTAATTGTTTCAACTGTGGGAAACCTGGTCATTTTAAGGCACAATGTCGAGCTCCAGGAGGAGAGAATAGTGTTGGAAGTAGACAGGGAAATAATAAATCTGGAGTTCGCCCGAAACTGCCTTGTCCAAAATGCAAGAAGGGATTTCATTGGGCAAACCAATGTAGAAATGTTAAGACTTCGGGAAACTGGGATGCGGGCTAGCAGCTAGCCCAGGAAGTAAAGCTGCTTGTTGCCAAAATGAACAAAGTTATAAGGGCAACACTATTTGTGAAAAATTGTCTGTTCAGAACATTCCCACAGCCACCAAAGGTAGTGCAGGTATAGATTTGATTAATCAGCAAGATATTAATTTGGATTTTCCTGATGTTGTGACTTGTATGCCAACTCAACTTTGGGGACCATTGCCTAAAGGAACAGTAGGTTTAGTCCTTCCTCGTTCCTCAGCAGCGAAAAAAGGGTTTCACATAATTCCTGGAGTAATTGATTCGGACTATTTAGGACAGATTATGATTCAAATAATGGTGAAAATTCCTCAATTGGCATGTAAAGGGGACTCCGTGGCTCAATTAATACTACTTTCTTATGTAACACCTGGGGGGAATTCTGAGCGGATTCGAGGAACTGGAGGGTTTGGCTCCACAGATATTGTGGATCCTCAAATCCTAGCTATTATAAAAAAATTTACAAAAGGAGAAACCTAGGCAAATTTGTTTTATTAACGGGAGGCCTTTTTCTGGAATTTTAGATTCTGGAGCTGATGTGTCAGTCATAGCTTCAGCTGACTGGCCCCCGGAGTGGCCAGCCATTTCTGCACCGTCTGTGTGGGTTGTGGGTGGCTCTCAAGCTGCTCGCCAAACTCAGCGTTGGTTGCAAGTGACAATGGAAAGAGGAAACAGAACAGCTAAATTAAGACCAGTGATTTTGCCAATTCATGTTAATTTATGGGGAAGAGATTTGTTAGAACAGTTTGATGCAGTTATAAAATTACAAGATTAAAATAAACCTCACAAAAACAGCTTTACCACTAGAATGGGACAAAACACAAACAGTATGGGTTGAACAATGGCCTCTTCCAAAGGAAAAATTGGAAGCTCTTCATCACTTAGTAGCAGAGCAATTAACAGCAGGTCATATTGAACCCACGACAAGTCCATTTAACACTCCTATCTTCGTTATAAAAAAGAAATCAGGCAAATGGAGATTGATTCATGATTTAAGAGCGGTGAATGCTTTTATTCAACCAATGGGACCGGTTCAATGTGGAATGCCTAACCCTAATCTGATTCCTTATGACTATCAAATTAGAATAATTGATCTTAAAGACTGCTTTTATACTATTCCTTTGTGTAAAGTAGATAGGAAATTATTTGCATTTACAGTACCAGTGTTGAATGCAGAGAAACCCACCAGTAGATATCAATGGAAAGTATTACCACAAGGAATGCTTAATAGTCCTACCATGTGTCATTTATATGTATATCAAGCCTTGGAAGGGTTTAGAAATGTATTTCCTAAGGCTATTGTTTATCATTATATGGATGACATTTTAATAGCTTCTCCTATCATAACTGCTTCAATGGTTAATAAATTAAGTCAATTTTTATTGAAATATGGGTTAGAAGTAGCCCCAGAAAAAAATCAAACTTCTCCACCATTTACATATTTAGGTCACAAATTGATGCAAGCATATTCTCATCCCATGTTACCGGAATGGAAGAAAGAAAATCCCATTTCTTATGTAAGATTACAACAATTACTGGGATGTATTAATTGGATTAGGCCTTATTTGGGTCTTCCCACATCTGTATTACAACCATTGTTTAGTGCCTTGAAACTGGGTAGACAACCAACAGATCAAATAGTTCTGGACAAAGCTCAATTACAGGTGTTTCAAACAGTTTCTAATTCTTTGAGTCAAATTTGGGTTGACCGATGTCAAGATAATATTCCTTTGTCTTTAATTATTTTAAATACCTGCAAATTGCCTAGTGGGATTTTATGCCAAATTTCAGACTTCAATGACAAATTGTTTATTATAGAATGGATTCATTTGAGCAATTCTCAGCCAAAAACGATTAGTTCAATTAACACTTTATATGCTCAACTTATTGTTAGAGGAAGACATCGCAGTATGCAAATGTTAGGCTTAGACTTGGTGGTAATAGTAGTTCCTCATTCTTTGAAAGACTGGGAAAATAGTCTATCTTTTTCGTCTGAATTACAATTAGCGCTGGCAGATTTTGTGGGCAAGTATCGATATCACATTCCAATTGACCCAAGAATATCTTTGTTACAACAAGAGCATTTTTCTCTTCGTTCCTTAATTTCAGTATGGCCTCTTTCTGATGCTCTTACAGTATTTACTGATGGAGGTAAACAGTGGGGTGCTGTAGCCTGGCAAGAAAAAGGCCAATGGAAAATGAAAATAACCCCTCCTCAGAAGTCTGCACAAAGGGCAGAGTTAGCCGCAGTAATTTTGTCTTTGTAATTGTTTAAAGATCAAGCATTTAATTTAATTACTGATAGTTTGTATGTTGCTAATGTTATTCAGAATCTTTCTCATGCTTATGTTTCTCCCAGTGTGGAGGACAATTTATTTTCTCTTTTTCTTACACTGCAGCAGTTATTAGCTAGCCGAAGATATTATTTACATGTGTCTCATATTAGAAGTCATCAACCATTTCCTGGATGGCCTTCAGAAGGCAATGCAGTGGCAGATGTGGCTACAGCAGGAGTTGCTTTGGCGGCCACGATTACGCCATGGGAGAGTCATTCTTATTTTCATCAAAATGCGAAAGCCTTGTGTAAGCAATTTGGAATCTCTATGTCAGAAGCCACAGCCATCATTAAGCAGTGTACATCCTGTGGTCAGAATGTTTTCAGTCCTTCTATGGGTGTCAATCCCAGAGGATTGAAAGCTAACAAAATTTGGCAAATGGATGTTACTCAATATCCTCCTTTTCCTCCTTGGAAATATTTACATGTTTCTATTGATACGTGTTCTGGGTATATTTTTGTTTCTCCTCAAAGAGGAGAAAAAGTGAAACATGTGATCAATCGTTGTATTAGAAGTTTTTCAATAATGGGAAAACCTGTACAAATTAAAACGGACAATGGATCTGCATATTGCAGTGCGGCTTTTGCGGAATTTTGTGATAAATGGGATATTTTGCATAAATTTGGTATTCCTTACAATTCTCAAGGTCAAACAATAGTAGAAAAAGCAAATAGGACATTAAAGGAGGCTCTTGACAAACATAAAAACAAAAAAGGAGGAACTGTGACTAATTTACCAGTGTTGCAGGAATGGTTATCTTTAACTTTATTTACTTTAAATCATTTAAATATTTCAAAATTAGATTCAGTTTTGGACTCCACAGCTGTGGAACGACATTTTGGTCAACAGAGGTGCAAAAGGCTAAAGTTTGGTATAGAACTCCACCTGATCCCATTTGGCATGGTCCTGTGCCTTTGTTAACATGGGGGCGAGGATATGCTGCTGTGCTTGCTCCAACAGGTCCAGTCTGGATTCCAGCCAGGTGTGTGAGACCATATCATGAACCCATGGCATCAAGGGTTATACGATCCTATTCCAGATTTCCGAAAGAATCAAAGGATAACAATCAAAATGCCAAAGGAAATTCCACCTCAGGATGAACAATCTGTATCGCATAAGGAGAAAACTCTTGGAAACGATGTGGAGAAGGAAATTATACATTCAGCTAAAATTGAAATGTTTGTTAATTTTATATTTATAATATTTGGGATTTGTTTAGGTATGTTGTGTAATGAAGTCAATGTTTATTCAGTTCAATTGGGGAAAAAAGGAACCGGAGCAAGGAGCCTGGAGAAATAATGTATATGTGTTGCACCTTTCAATCTACAAAACGAATGAGTTGCCATTTGGTTGTTTAAGAAACAGAAGAAACATGAACTTTGGTCAAAGTCCAATAAGCTGAAGGATTGAAACACAAATGGCGAGAGGACTTATACCACCATCGGAAGTTGCCATGAATTATAGAGATTTGCATATATTTGAATCATTGGATTGTAGCTATGTTTAATCAAACTATCAAGACTTTGAATTGTTAGAACAAGAAGTTTCAGACATTAGAGATGTTGTATTGTGGAATCGCATGGCTTTAGATATTATGTTAGCCGCAAAAAGAGGTGTGTGTGCTTTAATTCATAGTCACTGTTGTGTTTATATTTCTGATTTTCATGTTAATATTACTCATACAATTGATGTTATGGAAAAGATGGTTAAAGAAAAAGTCCTTAGTTTATACTGGCTCTACAGTGAAAAATCCATGGAATTGGTTATGGTCTTGGCTACCTGATTTTGGATGGGTGCAACAAATTGTCCCCATCATAATTGGAGTTGTGTGTTTGCTGATTGGTTTGTGCTGTCGTACCAAATTTATGGTTTATGTGTAGGCAGTTATGATCACCCTGAAAAGAGGTGTTATACGTCTACAAACTGTTGAAACAACATAAAGATCTGTATGGCAGTTAAAAACAAAAAAGGAGGAGATGTAGGGAAATTATTGCAGGCTGCAGAAGGGCAGCTGAAACAATTGTTTTTCAGTCTCCTGAAAACAAGCCATGATAAACCACCTGTTCAGCACAAGGTCAATCAGTTAATTGTTGGCTATTAAAATGCAGCTGACATAACCAAGCCAGGGGAATATCATGCAGGTTCAGAGCCAATGGGAGAGTAGGATTTTTTGTTGTACACGAGCTCACTCCAATGAGTGTATTTCCTTGTAAATAAAAGGGAGCTTTGGACATTGCTCTGGGCTCTCATCCCGAGGCAGGAAAGACTCTGTCTTATTTTCATGAGAGACCACCACATATATCCAAAACATCTTTGCTTAATTTCTCTAATTTACTTTGTGTCTCTTCATGGTTTTTTTGCATCATCTCTTGAATGAATTTTAGTGAAGTCTGCATTTCATTTTGGGCAGTGCTTATTTTCTCACACTGCAAAACTGTTTCAATAGATTCCTTGGTTGTTGGACTGGCTTGTCCAACAGAGGGTGCAGAAGAGGTCTTCTTCATAAGTCTAGTAATATTAGATGCACTCATTTTACAGCCAACAGTCTTAGAATAAAATCCAGAATGCAAAAGGGAGCCAGCTTTTGGCCAAATCCACCTCCTCCAGTCGAGTCTCTGAAACAAAGCGTTCACTTTCTCCAAACAATTTCTGTTTAGTTATAGCCAAAGTCAGCAAACGTAGCTATGAGGAGTCTTCTCCCTTGTAATCTCATGCCAAGGCACTTTGTTTTCTGCAGGTGTACTTTATTCAATTGAAACTTAACATTAAGAAAACCAAGATCATGGCATCCGGCCCTCTCAATTCCTGGCAAATAGATGGGGAAGAAATGGAGGTAGTGACAGATTTTATTTTCCTGGGCTCCAAGATCACTGCAGATGGGGACTGTAGCCAAGAAATTAAAAGACGCTTGCTCCTCGGGAGGAAAGCCATGGCAAATCTAGACAGCACACTAAAAAGCAGACACATCACCCTGTCAACAAAAGTGCGTATAGTCAAGGCTATGGTCTTCCCAGTTGCAATGTATGGCAGTGAAATTTGGACCATAAAAAAGGCTGAGCGCCAAAGAATTGAGGCGTTTGAACTATGGTGCTGGAGAAGACTCCTGTGAGTCCCTTGGACTGCAAGGCGATCAAACCGGTCAGTCCTAGATGAGATCAACCCTGACTGCTCTTTAGAAGGCCAGATCCTGAAGCTAAAACTCAAATACTTTGGCCACTTAATGAGAAGGAAGGACTCACTGGAGAAGAGCCTAATGCTGGGAAAGATTGAGGGCAATAGAAGAAGGGGACGACAGAGAATGAGGTGGTTGGATGGAGTCACTGAAACAGTAGGCATGAGCTTAAATGGACTCCAGAAGATGGTAGAGGACAGGAAGGCCTGGAGGAACATTGTCCATAGGGTCGCGATGGGTTGGACATGACTTCGCAGCTAACAACAACACTTTATTCAAGGTCAGATATTTCCAAAAGGGTTTTTCCAGTGTTTATTTGTACTGTCATTTCTTCTTTCACCACTAGATGTCCTCATATGCTCATTTATCAATGTATGATATTCTTTAAGAATCTTCCCCTTTGTAGTTACTCACCACTTTTAAATTAATCCTTCAGGGGGTCTTTACTTTTTAGCTCTACCCCATCAGGGAATCAACATTTTGTAATCCACAAGGAGAAGGAAAAAGGCACTGGCTCACCCAGTCTCAGCACGCTGTTGACAGCTGTTTAGTGGAGCGCTGCAGCTCCTCACTCTCCATCCGGCTGGGGACGACTTGGGCTGCCTCGGTTCACCCAGCAGCCTATCCTTCACCCTTTCAGAGGATTTCTTCAGTCTGCTCTGATTGACCTCTGCATGATCCGAGCTCCTGGAGTGTCCCTCCTTCTTTGTTGCCCCTCCAGGGCAACTTTCCAACCCTTTAAGGGTCGCTGGGCAAAGCAAATTTGGACTTGGAAGCCGGAGCACCGGCTTCTTCCATCTGTCTCATCGACGCCCAAAACTGGATACCCAAGAGAGTAAGAGACACTCGAAGACACTACCATTTCTTAACTACAAAGCTGATTACAAAAGGCATAAACTTTAGATGGTTAATGCCAGAAGGCATCTTAATAAACTGGAACAACACAAGATATTGACTGGATTCAATCTGGAAAGCAGAAGACTTCTAAGCAAGAAATCAAGCAATTCTAGATGAAGGAGTGCAACAATGACAAGAGGAGAGCAAGGAACAGAAACAAATGGAAGAGATGGCGCAAGGATCAACCATAAAAGTAGGAGAACAGAAAGAAAAAGATGAACAAGAGGGTGAAGGTGAAGGAACTGCCAGAGAACAGAGGATTATGAGAGTGACTAGACCTAAATACAAGTAATGGAAATGGAAATGGAGAAAGAAAATGGATTTTTTTCAGTGAATGTAAATGAACTAAACTCCCCATCCAAAAGAAACAAAATGTTTAGGAAATTACAGAAATTGAATATAGATATATTTTTTTGCAAGAGACACATATAAAAAAGCAACAGCATAAATTATTGGAATATCCAAAAATTGGGAAACTTTACTATGCATCAACACATCATAAAAAAGAGGTGTTGCTGTATATATCAAAGAGACAATAGATTCTAAAATGGTGTACTTGGATGAAGTAGGAAGAATTGTAATGGTAGAAATATATTTACACCAAAAGCAAACATTGTTAGTAGCAATCTCTAGGGATCTTCCTTTCTAATCCCAGCTTCCTGGCTCCAATCTTTCTGCATTTCTGCAGACGTGGTTTCTGTCTGGGGCAGAGAGACTTGGGGTGGGGGGTGTTGGTTTCTGCCTTTAAAATCCTTTGGGGAAATATATTCTGCCTTTTTAATATTTCCCAAAATATTTCTTTGTCTGGATTCTTCCCACAGTTGTAAGTCAAAGACTACCTGTATATGCGCTAAATAATGCTAATCCAAATGCTTGGGGTAATTTACAGAACCAACACAAGTGATTTAGTTCACACAACAGGCTGAGCTTCAAAGCAGCCAGCCACAGTTAAGCTCAACATAGAAACTTGCCAATACTGTGTGCAGTCTAACCCAGGGGTCGGCAACCTGAAAAAGGAAAAGAGCCACTGGGAACCGGTTCCATCACACATAAAAAAAGTGGGAGCCGCGTGCGTGCGTCCATGCACGCGCATGCGCAAAAAAACATTTTGTGCATGTGCAAAACGTTTTTTTCTTGCAAACGCGCGGATGCGCACGGTTGCCATTTTTTTTAATGTGTGATGGAACCGGTTCCCGGTTGCGCGACGGCAACGGCCCGTCTGCAAAGCTGCCGCTTTTGGCAGCCTGCAAACGTGCCGCGGCAGCTTTCTCAAAGAGCGGCGGCGCTGCCCGTTCACGCGGAGGTGCGCGCGCACCTCTCCAAAGGTTTGGGGAGGTGCGCGTGCACCTCCGCCCATTGGGAGAGGTGCGCATGCACCTCTCCAAACGGGCGGTGCCACTCTCCATTTGGAGAGGTGCGCGCGCACCACTGCCCATTCGAAGAGGTGCGCGCGCACCGGGCGGCTGGGAGCCGCAGGAGACAGCTCAAAGAGCCGCATGCGGCTCCGGAGCCGCGGGTTGCCGACCCGTGGTCTAACCAAAGTAATTTTGGCAAGTAAGCGCAGCCCCATTCCTGCCTGCTACATTTTACTGCATAAACAGCCCCACTTCAGATGTTGCATTTTGGCATCAAGAGTCATCCCTGCTGATGTGTGTATACAGAGGCATTTGTGTGTAGTCTGTACAAAGCCTTCCCGGAATTCCAAACTAGTGATGTGTGGTTGCAGCAAAGCTTTAATTTACAGTGCTATTCATACAAGACTGCAGCCAACTCCCACAAACTTTTGGTGGGACTTGGCTGCCTAGTGCTGCTGCTTGGGTGGCGAGCGTAACGTCAAAACACTTTCTTCATAGAGATGCTGGCTACATTTGCACAACATTCTTAATTGTAGCTTATTGACTTAATGTTATGTACTGCTACCCCTGAAAGGACCACTGAAATCCGGCTTCTCCTGGCCCTCTCTTGGTCTGGCTGCTGGTCCAAGAGGTCCCTTACTTGGACACCTCTGCTTGGCCGAGAGGTCAAGTGGTGGTGCTCAGTCTCTGTCAGCAGCAACTCGAAAGGGAGTGAACCCGGTACTGCTATGCACTGCGTTGTTGTAGGCTACTTCGGCGAATGCCAACAGGTCCACCCACTCGGACTGTTGGTAAGACACGTAGCATCGCAGGTAGTGTTCCACTGCCGCGTTTGCGCGTTCTGCTGCTCCATTAGTGCATGGGTGGTACGCTGTGCTCAAGCCCTGGGACGATCCGATGTAATGAATTAACTCCCTCCAAAAGCGAGCCGTGAACTGCACTCCACGGTCCGAAATGATATGGCGCGGCACCCCGTGCAGGCGACAGATGTGTGTCACGAACATCCATGCCAACCGCCGAGCCGATGGCAGTCCTTTACACGGTATGAAATGTGCCTGTTTGGAAAACAGTTCGATGACCGTCCAAATGATGTTGTATCCCCTGCTGTCAGGCAACTCAACAACAAAGTCCATGGCAATGTCTTGCCAGGGCCGAGTTGGGTCCGCCACCTGTTGCAGGAGTCCCAACAGCTTACCGGAGGAGGGCTTGGTGGTCGCACAGACGTGGCATTTCCGCACGTAGTCCTCAGTATCCTGCTTCATGTTCAGACACCTGAACTGCCGACGTGCTAGGTGTAGGGTATTCAGGAACCCGAAGTGTCCTGCCTGCCTAGCGTCATGGCAGTGGTGTAACACCCGTTCCCGCATGGTCGTGGGTACGTACAGTTTAGTTCCGTGCCAGGCCATGCCATCCCGAGTCGTCAGCAGATTCGGGTGGGCTTGTATCCATTCGTCCCCCCTGAGGGCCTCCTCGAAGTCATGGAGCAGGCCACCCTCCACCGCCTGGGCTGTCTCCTTGCGCCCCGTAGACCAACAGGACGGCACAAGCGCCTGCACCACCTCCTCCCTCTTACTATCGTATTGTGGCAGGCGTGACAGGGCATCCGCCAAGAAGTTCCGTCCCCCCGGGCCATACTTCAATACAAAGCGAAAGTGGCGAACATACTGCGCCCACCGGACATGTCTGGGTGACAACCGTCGGGGCGTTTGTAGGGCTTCCAGGTTTGTAGGGCTTCCAGGTTCCCGTACCAGGACGACGTGCTCCTCCATCGTAGCCGTGTAGATGAGGATGTCGTCAAGGTAGACCAGGACCCCACAGTACAGGAATTCATGCAGCACCTGGTTGATCAGCTGCATGAACACCGCAGGGGCTCCCTGCAGTCCAAACGGCATGATCCTGTACTGGAAACTACCAAAGGGACAGTGAAAAGCCGTTTTCCATTCGTCCCCGGCCCTGATCCTCACCCTGTAGTATGCCTCCTGTAGATCCAGTTTTGTAAAAACGCGGCCTTTTGCCAGATGTTGTCACAGCTGAAAGAACGACGACAACGTGGTACGGGTGACGACGAGGTTTTCTTTACTTCAGAAAAATCCTAGCAGATACAAAGTCAGCGTTGGGAGCTAGCCGTCCCAACGCGTCTTTTATACATTGAGGGTGATTAGCCCCACCCCTCCCCATGCAAACCAGCATCCGGCTGGTGTTACAGTGTTACAGCCCCCCTACAGCTCCCCACAACACCCCGCCATCCGGACTTCGTTCTGAGCCGCCCGACGCCCCCGCTGATGAACAGGCGGCTGGATAATCCCAGGACGAGTGGCGGCTGCCAGTCTGACTGCCTGTGGGTCCTTTCGGCAGCTCCGTCGACGCAGACACGCTGGAGAGCCCCGGAACAGCTGCCCGTCGGTGCCATGGCCGTGAGACTTGTGCAGCTGCCTGTGAAAGCTGGCGGCCGTTAGACTGCTGGATGTGCTGTTCCTGGGTGGCTCCAGCAGGAAGGTCCGGGCGGGCGGTTTGCGCAGCGTTTCCCCTGCTCCCCTCGTGATGTCGAGCCCACGGGGCTTGACAGGCGGCCCCTCCTACCAGGGCACCTCCTGGAAGGCAAGAAGAAGATGTTACACAGGCACCAATATAGGCGACGGGTTCCATCCGACCCCCCCCAGGTTTGTCTGGGTGCCTACGGTGGAACGTCCTATGCAGCCATGGAGCTTGGACGTCCCGCTCCGCCACCCATGACGCCTCGGACGCCGGATATCCCCTCCACAATAGCAGGTACTGTACCCTTCCCCTCCGCACCCTGGAGTCAAGGATGTCCTGCACTTCGTAGTGCCCATTACGAACAGGACCGGGGTGCCCCTTCCCCAACCCCACAGGAATGGATGCCGGTTTCAACAGGCTGCCGTGAAACACCGGGTGTACCTTGCCAAGGAATTTGGATAACCTGAGTCGTACCATTACCGGGTTGATGACCTGGGTGACCTGGAATGGCCCTATGAATTTGGGGCCCAGTTTCTTACTTGGTATCTGCAGATGTAAATATTTGGTGGAAAGATACACCCAGTCCCCGACCCCAGGGGTGTGAAAGGGTTGGCGCTTTTTGTCTGCCTGTTCTTTCATAACACCGGCCGTTTTCTGTAGCGCCTCTCTGGTTGCTTTCCACACCCCTTCCAATTGCGATATCCGCTCCCTGGGTTGGCAGGGAGATGCTGACCCCTGGCCGTACTCCGGGATGGGGGAGAAGTCATACCCTGACACCACCGTGAAGGGAGGGTAGCCGGTGCTGCTGTGCACTGCATTATTGTGGGCTACCTCCGCAAATGCCAGCAGGTCCACCCAGTCCGTTTGTTGATAGGAGACATAGCTGCGCAGATACCGCTCCACTGCGGCATTGGCTCGCTCAGCTGCTCCGTTTGTGCAGGGATGATACCCAGAACTCAGCCCCTGGGATGATCCAATGAATTGGATGAACTCCCGCCAAAACCTAGCCATAAATTGCACCCCCCGGTCCGAGATGATACGCCTGGGCACGCCATGTAGGCAGTAGATGTGCGTTATAAACATCCACGCCAGTCGCCGGGCTGCTGGCAATCTTTTGCACGGTATAAAGTGGGCCTGCTTGGAGAATAGGTCTACCACTGTCCATATCACGGTATACCCTCAGCTCTCCGGCAGCTCCACAATAAAATCCATGGCTATGTCCTGCCATGGACGACAGGGGTCTGCCACTGCTTGTAAAAGACCCGTTGGTTTACCAGGCTGGGGTTTAGCGGTGGCACACGTATGACAGTGACGCACATATTCTTCAACGTGACGTCTCATACCCGGCCACCAGAACTGTCGCTGAGCGAGGTGCAGAGTCTTAACGAACCCGAAGTGGCCAGCTTGTTTGGCATCATGGCACCTAAACAGGACATCCGCTCGAAGAGCTTGCGGCACGTACATCCTGTCCCGGTACCAGGCCAGACCCTCCCAAAGGGTCAGGAGGTGCAGGTGTTGTTGCAACCAGATATCCTCTTTTAGAGCATCCTTTAAGCGTTGCAACAGGTCGTTTACAACCCTGGATTTTACGGCTTGTATCACCTCCGATTCACACGGGGGAAGAATAGCCTGCACCACCTCCTCCCGCCGGCTATCGTATTGAGGGAGGCGCGAGAGCGCATCTGCTAGAAAGTTCTTCCCCCCTGGGACATATTTCAGGGTGAACTTGAAACGCCTGAAGTACAGCGCCCACCGAACATGCTTTGGAGCCAGCTTCCTGGGTGACTGCAAAGCCTCCACGTTTTTGTGGTCCGTCCATACCTCAAAGGGCTTCTCCGCCCCTTCCAAGTGATGTCGCCACGTTTCCAATGCCCACCGAACGGCGAAGGCCTCCTTTTCCCAGATGGCCCAGGCCCTTTCAGTGGCTGGCAGCTTCTTGGAAGCATAGGCACATGGTTGTAGCACCCCCTCACTATTTCGCTGCAAGAGAACGGCCCCCACCGCCACATTGCTGGCGTCCGCCTGAACAATGAATGGTACGGTAGAGTCGGGGTGCAACAAAACGGGCTCCTTGGCGAACAACTCCTTTAGCATCTCAAAAGCCCTTTGACATTCGGCGGTCCATGCCACCCGTAAGCCTGGACGCGGCTTCACTGTCAGCTGTTTGGTCTGCAGCAGATCCGTTAAGGGCAGTGCGATCACGGCGAAGGACGGTATGAACTGCCTATAGAAGTTGGCAAATCCCAAGAAGCTCTGCAGCTGCCGTCGGGTTCCTGGGGCTTGCCACTGTTGTACCGCCTCCACTTTCTTGGGGTCCATCGCGATTCTGGCCGCGGATATCCGGTAGCCCAGATAGTCCAAACAGGAGGTATGGAACTCGCATTTCGTGAGTTTTACGTAGAGTCGAGCTTCTAGGAGTTTCTGTAATACCTGCCGCACTAAAGTGGCGTGCTCGTCCATGGATTCCGTGTAAATTAGTATGTCGTCGAGATACACGAGGACTCCCCTGTACAGATGCTCATGCAGTACCTGATTTATCAACTGCATGAAGACCGTGGGAGCCCCTTGGAGCCCAAACGGCATCACACGAAACTGAAAACTGCCGAGTGGGCAGTTAAACGCTGTTTTCCATTCGTCGCCTTCTTTGATGCGCACTCGATAGTACGCCTCCCGCAGGTCCAAGCGAGTGAACACCCTCCCACTGGCCAGATGGGATAATATGTCCTTCATCAGAGGCAGTGGGTACAGGTGCTCAATGCACACCGCGTTGACCCCACGATAATCCACACATAGTCGTAGCCCACCGTCCTTTTCTCTGAAGAGAACGGGTGCTGCCATACGTGAGCGAGCGGGCTGGATAAAGCCCCGTGCCAGGTTCTTGTCTATGTACCGCCGCAGCTCCAGCATCTCTCGCGGTGCCATGGCGTACATTCGTGGCTTGGGCAACCTGACCCCCGGCTCCAGCTCAATCGCACAATCCGTGGCCCGATGGGGTGGTAGGAGGTCACACTCTTGTTCACCGAAGACCTCCAAGATGTCGGCATATTCTGGCAGAACCTGCACCTCCGATCTGGCCCTGCAGCCTTCTTCTGTTCTTCCTGGCTGTCTGTCTTTCCCCACGTGTTCGTGGTCAGGGGGTTGGGGCCCAACCCCAAGTCGAAGGTGTCGGTACCCCCCTCCCACCAGATGGTCGGGCCCCACTTGTCCAGCCACGCGAGACCCAGGATCACCTCCTCGGTCATGGAGGGTACCACAATGAACCGTAACCTCTCCCAGTGCTCCCCCATGCCCAGGCATATGGGTTTTTTACATGCGTGATGGGCGCTCCCCCCAAGAGGGAGCCATCCACCTGTTGGAAGCATATGGGGGTTTTCAGTCGCACCACCCCGACACCCACCTTGGCCACCACCTCTTGATTGACAAGACACCGTGTGCTACCCGAGTCAATTAAGGCCCTGAATCCCAGTGCCTCACCCATGTTGGGGTTCGTCAGTGTTACTGGGATCGTGAAAGGGCAGATTGGTGCACTTACCATTGGGTCTTCCTCCTGTCCATCACCGTTCCCGTAAACCTCTAGGTCCACGTCCGTTGGCCTCTCAGTCTCCGCTTGGTTGTTTCTCCTGGGCGTCGTGTCCAAAGCCTGACTAGTGGCTCAAGAGCGCTCCACAAACCGTGGGGGAGTTACACCCCGTGCTGGGGTTGCTCCCGCCACCGCCTGGGGCGGCCGCATTGGACAGTCAGCTACACGGTGCCCCGGCTGGTCACACCGGAAACAGTGGAAAGCAGCCTGGGGCGGTGGTACTGTGGGTTTCTGCATCGGAGACGCCGGTTTTTGCCCCTCCCCTTGCGGCTTCTGTGGAGCCTGTTGGGGGTCTGTTGGAGGTTTTGCACGCCGCTGGCAGCCCTGTAGGCCGACGTCCAGCTCAACCACGACCCGGAACCATTCCTGGAGTCTGGGAGGGATTCCGCAGACGATACAGGCCCTCTGGAGGTGGTCGTCCAGCCCAGCCCGGAAATGATGGATCAACATTCGCTCCAGCCACGAGCTAAGTTTGCCTGCCACCTCCCTGAACTCCCGGACAAACTCCGTTGCTGGCCGGCCGTTTTGTCGGAGCCCAACTATCTCGGCTTCAGCCCGCTGTACCCGGGTAACGTCTTCAAAGCGGACTCGCAATGCTTTGAGGAACAACCCGACATCCCCCAGCTCTCTGGCACGGTCACTGTACAGGTTAGCGACCCACGCCACAGCCTCCCCCTGCAGCGCTGTTGTGACCGCCATCACCATCGCCCACTGGGAGGCATACACGGGGCTGTACTTATCCAGATGATGGATCACGTGACCAAGGAAGAGGACCAGGCGGTCGGGGTGGCCATCGAAAGACATGGGCAACGGTGGCGGGCCCCACACTGCTGGTGCTCCCCAGAGCCCTGCCGGAGCACCTGGTCCTTGCGCTATGGGCCCTGGTTGTTGCCAACCCAGCACTCCTGCCGGTGGCCCTGGGCGTAGCACAGCACCACCACCACCCCGTAGCACCCGCCCCTACGGGCCCTTGACCTGGTGTGGCCGCGGGGCCCAGCACCAAAGGTGCAGTCCCCTGCGGGGTGCTGGAACCCTGCGGAGCCCAAAAACGGGGGCTAGCTAGGCGGAAACGGGCCTGGCTCTGCTGCACGGGGCCAGCCCTGTCCTGAGACCAATGGCCAGCATCCGGTTCGGGTTCGATGGGGGTCCATGGCCGAGGCTCCCCAAACCTGTCCCTCAGGACATCCATGGTATAACTCCCTGGAGCCGTGGAGTAGCTCCACTCCTCCCCTTCTTCGTCGGTAACGCGACGCTCCCTCCACTCCAACAATGGCCCCCTCTGCCTGGGTGGCCGCTCCTGCCCAGTCTCCAGTTGTCCCAGTACAGAACTGAGCCACCATTCCCAAATCTTTGCTTGAGCAGTCGGCCCCTGGGTCCCAATGCCTTCAGCCACTGGGTAAGGGTCCCGGACCTTGGGCCGAACTACAGGTGGAGCCTCTGCCAACTCCCCCATGTCCAGAGGCGCTGTAGCCCCAGCCGGCTCCTCTCCCTCCACAGCAAGCACAGCCCCCTGGGTTCCCTCGGCCATGTCAGTTGCCTTGAAGCCCAGAGCAGAACACAGCAACGAGGAAATGCTGTAAGCAACGCTGACTTACTGTCACAGCCGTCCATGCTGAAAGAACGACGACAACGTGGTACGGGTGACGATGAGGTTTTCTTTACTTCAGAAAAATCCTAGCAGATACAAAGTCAGCGTTGGGAGCTAGCCGTCCCAACGCGTCTTTTATACATTGGGGGTGATTAACCCCACCCCTCCCCATGCAAACCAGCATCCGGCTGAGTCCGCTCAAAACCCGCCCCCTTCCCAGCTCTCCGCACGTCATCCCGCCCTTTGTGCCTGAGCCCCCACACAGACTCCAGGTAAGTGTATGCCCTTATCCCCCCTTTCGTGCTCCCCCACCCCTTTTCCGTGCTCCCCTCCACCATCCAGCGCGTCAGTGTTACAGCCCCCCTAACAGCTCCCCACAACGCCCCGCCGTCCGGACTTCGTTCTGAGCCGCCCGATGCCCCCGCCGAGGAACAGGCGGCTGGATAATCCCAGGACGAATGGCGGCTGCCGGTCTGACTGCCTGTGGGTCCTTTCGGCAGCTCCGTCAATGCAGACACGCCGGAGAGCCCCGGAACAGCTGCCCGTCGATGCCATGGCCGTGAGACTTGTGCAGCTGCCTGTGAAAGCTGGTGACCGTTAGACTGCTGGATGTGCTTGTTCCCAGGTGGCTCCAGCAGGAAGGTCCGGGCGGGCGGTTTGCGCGGCGTTTCCCCTGCTCCCCTCGTGATGTCGAGCCCACGGGGCTTGACAGATGTGCCAGCAACTCCTTCATCAGAGGGAGGGGATATAGGTGCTCCACGCATACTGCGTTAACCCCCCGGTAATCGACACACAAACAAAGGGTCCCATCCTTTTTTTCCCGGAACAGAACAGGCGCTGCCCCGTCGTGCACCCAACACTGACTTACTGTCAAATACAGTCATGGCCAAAATTGTTGGCACCCAAGAAATTTTTCCAGAAAATCAAGTATTTCTCACAGAAAAGTATTGCAGGAACACAGGTTTTGCTATACACAGGTTTATTCCCTTTGTGTGTATTGGAACACAACAAAAAAAGGGAGGGAAAAAAGCAAATTGGACATAATGTCAAACAAAACTCCAAAAATGGGCCGGACAAAATTATTGACACCCTTTCAAAATTGTGGGTAAACAAGATTGTTTCAAGCACGTGATGCTCCTTTAAACTCACCTGGGGCAAGTAAAAGGTGTGGGCAATATAAAAATCACACCTGAAAGCAGATAAAAAGGAGAGAAGTTCATTTAGTCTTTGCATTGTGTGTCTGTGTGTGCCACGCTAAGCATGGACAACAGAAAGAGGAGAAGAGAACTGTCTGAGGACTTGAGAACCAAAATTGTGGACAAATATCAACAATCTCAAGGTTACAAGTCCATCTCCAGAGATCTAGATTTGCCTTTGTCCACAGTGCGCAACATTATCAAGAAGTTTGCAACCCATGGCACTGTAGCGAATCTCCCTGGTTGTGGACAGAAGAGAAAAATTGATGAAAGGTTGCAACGCAGGATAGTCCAGATGGTGGATAAGCAGCCCCAAACAAGTTCCAAAGAAATGCAAGCTGTCCTGCAGGCTCAGGGAGCATCAGTGTCAGCGCAAACTATCCGTCGACATTTAAATGAAATGAAACGCTATGGCAGGAGACCCAGGAGGACCCCACTGCTGACACAGAGACATAAAAAAGCAAGATTACAGTTTGCCAAAATGTACTTGAGTAAGCGAAAATTCTTCTGGGAAAACGTCTTGTGGACAGATGAGACCAAGATAGAGCTTTTTGGTAAAGCACATCATTCTACTGTTTACCGAAAATGAAATGAGGCCTACAAAGAAAAGAACACAGTACCTACAGTGAAATATGGTGAAGGTTCAATGATGTTTTGGGGTTGTTTTGCTGCCTCTGGCACTGGGTGCCTTGAATGTGTGCAAGGCATCATGAAATCTGAGGATTACCAAAGGATTTTGGGTCGCACTGTAGAGCCCAGTGTCAGAAAGCTGGGTTTGCGTCCGAGATCTTGGGTCTTCCAGCAGGACAATGACCCCAAACATACGTCAAAAAGCACCCAGAAATGGATGGCAAGAAAGCGCTGGAGAGTTCTGAAGTGGCCAGCAATGAGTCCAGATCTGAATCCCATTGAACACCTGTGGAGAGATCTTAAAATTGCTGTTGGGAAAAGGTGCCCTTCCAATAAGAGAGACCTGGAGCAGTTTGCAAAGGAAGAGTGGTCCAAAATTCCGGGTGAGAGGTGTAAGAAGCTTATTGATGGTTATAGGAAGTGACTGATTTCAGTTATTTTTTCCAAAGGGTGTGCAACCAAATATTAAGTTAAGGGTGCCAATAATTTTGTCCGGCCCATTTTTGGAGTTTTGTTTGACATTATGTCCAATTTGCTTTTTTTCCTCCCTTTTTTGTTGTGTTCCAATACACACAAAGGGAATAAACCTGTGTATAGCAAAACATGTGTTCCTGCAATACTTTTCTGTGAGAAATACTTGATTTTCTGGAAAAATTTCTGGGGTGCCAACAATTTCGGCCATGACTGTAGCTATCCGCAAATGACAGGAAAAACCACTGCAGGAACGGTAGACAACCCACAAAAGGAAACGTTTAATTTCTTCCACAAAACAATCCAAAGTGGGAACAAAGTCAGCGTTGGGTGCTTTCCGCATCCAACACTATTTAACGCCATCCGGCACAAGACACCACACACCCCCAGCAAACCAGCATCCGCCCACCTCCCCATAAATGCGCTACTCCTCCCCCCCCAGGGCCTTTTGGCTTCCGCTGTTCTTCCACGCTCCATGTGCACGTATGTAGCCCCGGAAACCCCCACACCAGACCCTCAGGCCCCCACCTCTGGTCCTCTCCC
The DNA here is from genome assembly GCF_947247035.1 of Vipera ursinii. NCBI lineage: Eukaryota > Metazoa > Chordata > Lepidosauria > Squamata > Viperidae > Vipera > Vipera ursinii. The sequence goes on from NC_139522.1 coordinate 40,660,168, forward strand.
ACCCGGGACCATTCTCTTCACGATCCCCAGGCCCCGGGACCTCTCCGCCTGTCGGAGCTGCCCCAGCTCCCCAACCAAGCAGTCCCATAAACAAACCCCCCACAGTCAGAGGTGTAGTCCGTTTGCCGCACAACGAGGGAAGCCCAGAACAGCAGCTGCGCTTTGGATTCCCCCTCAGGTAGGACTCCCCACCCTGAGAATGGCTGGGAGCCTGCCCCGTCGTGCGCAGGTTTCTCCCGCACGGGCGCGGTGCGCAAAGCCAGTCGGGGCCATGTTCTGGCGCCTGCAGGCCTCTCGTGCGCAGGCGCGGCGTCAGGTCCTTCAGCATGGCCTCCCCGCGCCGGCACGGTCACCGGAAACAGCCGGGAGCCTGCCCCGTCATGCACAGGTCCCTCCTGTGCAGGCGCAGTGTGCAGAGCCGGTCAGAGCATTGTCTTGGCACCTGCGGCCCCCCGTGCACAGGCACGGCGTTCAGGGGGTGGGGGAGGGACGCCCAACGCAGACATGGCCACCGGAAACGGCCGGGAGTCTGCAGGCGGTTTGGGCGGGCCTGCCAGAGCGGCTGCAACTGGGTGGAGGGGTCCTGGAGCCACCCCCACCCCCCGCTGAATGTCAGCCCTGCGTGGCTCGACACAAAGCCTGAAACAGGAAATAATTTCAAACAAAAGACGCCAGGGAGTATTAAAACCCACTCCCTACATGTGCTTAGTCCTTTTTCTGCTGGAACCATCTTTCTGTCTGGCTTTCCTCTACAATAAACTGTAACCTACTTCCTAAAGCAGTCACCATGTTGTTTATCCCCGGCTTGGATGGAACCATGATGAAGACTTTTCTTCCTACATTCTCCTCCAGAATTGCCCCACAGAAACCTCTCTTTCCCCTTTCCTCTTCTCCAGACCTGCCCCACAGAAACCTCTTTCACCTTCCCTACTCAGTCTGGCTTCCCCCACCGAAGCAGAAGAAAAAAACAACCAACCTGCTTTCTCGCTGTCCCTCCATTTTTCCCCCTTTTCTCCTTCGTGCCACCACCAAACTCCTCCCCTTCCTTTCCAATCACGTCCTCTCTTCTCCCCACCTCTTCCTTCTTTCTTCTAGCCAGCAGCCCTCCGAGCTGCAGCAGACCCTCCCAGCCAGCGCCGATCCCGCCCCAGCTCCTCTCTCTGCCGCAGTTACTTTTTACATTGAGAGGAAGCCCTGAACTAGTTTTTTAAAACCCATTGGGCACACCCATCTTCCAGGATTAGTTTATTAGTTCCGCATGACCGGTGGTGTAGCAACAGAGACATGGAAGCAGTAGGTTGGGCAATGTGTGCATGCGTGGGTGGAGCGGTTATCAACAGCGGCAGCAACAACAGCAGCCCCGTGCAGTGAGAGGGGCGCGTGCAGTTTGGGCAGTGTCAATGGGGGCGAGGAAGTGGCTGCTTCCTGGCAGATGGGGACCAGAGTCAGCTGCAGCAGGCAGGGGATAGCCCAGTGATGGAAATGGCACACGTGCCCACAGAGAGGGCTCTGCATGCCCCCTGTGGCACACGTGCCATAGGTTTGCCATCATGGGACTATGAGCTGTCAGACCGCTTTTTATTTATTATTTATTTATTTATTTAATGGGACTTATATGCCGCCCTATCTCCCAAAGGACTCAGGGCGGCTAACAACAATAAAATACAAGAGAATACAAATATTAAAATTAAAATTAAACTATATCTATAGCCCCAATTAATAAAACCTTAAAACCCACGCAGGAGGGGTGTAATATGGGAGTATCGGGATGCTCCCATCACAACCCACGCAGCCGCATTCTGCACCAGCTGAAGTCTCCGGGTGGTCTTCAAGGGCAGCCCCATGTAGAGAGCATTGCAGTAATCAACATGGGAGGTAACGAGCGCATGAGTGACTATACGTAAAGCATCTGCTTTACGTAAAGCGGATGGAAACTAGTCAAGGAGAGAAGCAACCTAGAACTAAGGAGAAACTTCCTGACAGTTAGAACAATTAACCAGTGGAACAACCTGCCTCCAGAGGTGGTGAATGCTCCAACACTGGAGGTTTTTAAGAAGAGACTGGACAGCCATTTGCCTGAAATGGTATAGGGTTTCCTGCCTGAGCAGGGGGTTGGACTAGATGACCTCCAAGGTCCATTCCAACTTTATATTATTATTATTATTATTATTATTATTATTATTATTATTATTATTATTATTATTATTATTATCTTGGTCCAGATAGGGGCGCAACTGGCGCACCAGGTGAACCTGGGCAAATGCCCCCCTGGCCACGACTCCTATATGATCTTCTAAACTGAGTCGTGCATCCAGGAGGATGCCTAAGTTGCGTGTCCTATTAATGGGAGGTAACACCTCTCCCCCCATAACCAAAGATGGAACATCCTGGACTACATGAGATGCCGGTACGTAAAGCCACTCGGTCTTGGCCGGGTTGAGCTGGAGCCTGTTCTTCCCCAACCAGATTCGTATCACTTCCAGGCAACGGGACATCACGTCAAGGGCATCACTAGGTTGGTTCGGGGTAGAGATGAAAAGCTGGGTATCATCAGCATATTGATGATACCTTACCCCGAACCCGCGGATGATCTCACCCAGTGGCTTCATATAGATGTTGAACAGGAGGGGAGAGAGGACCGACCCCTGGGGCACCCCACAATCGAGGGGCCTCGAGGTTGACCTCTGCCCTCCTGCCAACACCATCTGTGAACGGCCCGAAAGGTAGGAGGAGAACCACCGTAAAACAGTGCCTCCCACTCCCAACCCCCTGAGACGTCGCAGCAAGATACCATGGTCGATGGTATCAAAAGCCGCTGAGAGATCTAATAGGACCAGGACAGAGGAATAACCCCTATCCCAGGCCCGCCAGAGATCATCCACCCACGTGACCAATGCCGTTTCCGTGCTGTACCCGGGCCTGAAACCCGATTGGTACGGATCCAGATACTCAGTTTCCTCCAGGACCAGCGGGAGCTGCTGTGCCACCACACTCTCAACAACCTTCGCAAGAAAGCGAAGGTTGGAGACAGGACGAAAATTATTCAAAATAGCTGGGTCCAAGGCAGGTTTCTTGAGGAGGGGCCTCACCACCACCTCCTTCAAAGTGGCTGGGAAGCACCCCTCACTCAAAGAAGCATTAATCACTGACTGGAGCCAGCCTCGTGTGACCTCCCGAGCCGCATAAACCAGCCAGGAGGGACACGGATCCAACAAACACGTGGTGGCACTTAATCTACCCATGATCCTGTTCACTTCATCCGGAGTCACAGGGTCAAACTCCTCCCAAATAATGTCAGCCAGACCCTTCATTTCCCCCCAATCAGATACTGCCCAGTCGGAGTCCAGACCAGTCCGGATCTGAGCGATTTTGTCCAGCAGATGCTGACTAAACTCCTCGGCCCGTCCTTGCAAGGGGTCCTCCCCTGTCCCCTGATTTAAAAGGGAACGGGTCATCCTAAACAGGGCGGCTGGGCGATTATCTGTGGACACAATGAGGGTGGCGAAGTAGGCACGCTTCGCCACCTCCATTGCCACAAGGTAAGATCTGGTAAAAGATGTTAATGTTCTGTACCAGCCTGCTACCGGCCTTGCAGAAAGGCAACCCCTGTACAAACGGCAGTGGCTGGAGAGCGTCTGAGGCTGGAAAACGTCTGCCAAGATTTATTATACAAACAAGCAACAAAACATGAAACAAGATACCGGAACTTTGATCCTAAAACGGAGCAGTTGCTTTCAGCAACCAGCCCTTCCCCAAACACTCCCTTTATTAGAGTTCAGGGCGTGGCCTCCCTGTGCCTCCTTCCGAGGAGTCCCACAGCCTTTCTCTGCTTGCTTCTACTGGTCTGCCTCCTGCGTCGGGCGTCCTTGAACAGGGCCAGCTGTGGGTCCTCTTCATCTGCACTGTCGGGCTCGCGCAGCTGAGAAGAGGGGCCTGGCTGAGGGCTCTGCGAAGCCTCCAAGCCATCATCAGCAAGTTCGTCTTCAACACCCTCCTCCTCCCCCTCGTCTGAGTCATCCGAGTCATCCGACCCGGCTGCCGGACCCACAGGCTGACCCTGAATCACAACACTATCCCGCACCGCAGGGCCCTTCCCCCGGGGCTACCGATCCGGATGCGGTCGGGATGGGAATTGTTCGTGAAAAGCAGTCACCAACGCAGGGGCATGAACGGCGGTCGCGTCTTCCCAAGTGAAGTCCTCCGGCCCGTACCCTTTCCACTCGATCAGGTACTGAAAACGACCTTTCAGCCAACGGGAATCCCTGATGCTGGCGACCTCGTACTCGGGGGTGCTGCCTCCATCACGAGGTCCTGATGGGGGAGGTTCCGCTTGGCGGAGTGGACAAGCCGGTTGCTCGGGGACCAACAGAGACCGGTGAAAGACGGGGTGCACGCGCAGGGAACGTGGCAGAGTTAAGCGGTAGGCGACCGGATTGATGACAGCCTCGACTGGGAACGGTCCTAGGTAACGGTGATCCAACTTCCTCGCCGGCCGTGTGGACGGTAGGTTCCTGGTGGACAGCCAGACCCGATCCCCCACCGATAGTGGAGGCGTATCCCGTCTTGACCGATCAGCAAACCTTTTGTAATCGGCCTTGGCCTTCTCCAACTGCCGTCGCACCAATCGATGGATCGCCTGTAACTCTGCCATGAAGTCGTTCGCTGCCGGCTCCGTTGAGTCCACGGGAGAAAGGGGAAAAAACCGGGGGTGATAACCCACATTGGCCAAGAACGGTGTCATCTGCGTGGAGGTGTGCTGCGAGTTGTTAAAGGCAAACTCGGCTATGGCCAGATAGTCCACCCAATTGTCCTGCTGCAGGTTGACGTAGCAGCGCAGATACTGTTCCAGGATACCGATGACCTTCTCGGTACCCCCGTCAGTTTGAGGATGATGCGCGGACGAGAGGCAAACCTTGATGTCCAACGCACGCATCAACTCCTGCCAGAAGCGGGCTGTAAACTGGGCCCCCCTATCGGAGACGACTCTATCGGGGAGGCCGTGCAGCCGAAACACCTGTTGGATAAACATACGACTAGTGGCGCGAGCTGACGGTAAGCCGCGACAGGGGATGAAGTGCGCCATCTTGGTCAGCATGTCCACCACCACAAACACTGTCGTGAAGCCGGAGGATGGGGGTAAATCCGTCAGAAAGTCCATGGACACAGCCCCCCAGGGTCTCTTGGGTGTTGGCAAAGGCTGCAGTAATCCAGGCGGGGCCCCTGTCGCTGACTTGGCCTGCCTGCATGGGATGCAGGAGGTGACATAAGACTGGACGTCGTGTCAGACTCGGGGCCACCAGAAGGTACGGGAGACCAGGTTCAGAGTCTTGAACAGGCCAAAATGCCCCGCTGCCGGGTTATCATGACACTGGCTGAGGACGAGACCCCTGAGTGGCCCTCCCGGAACATAGAGCCGGTCACGATAATACAAGAGTCCATCCGTGACCGTCCAAGGCGAATCTGGCCCCACCTCCTCCTTCCGCTGAGCCACCCACGCCTCCTGCTGCTGCGCCTCCCGGATCCGAGCCCGTATATCAACCGGCTCCCGCACCGCAGCAAAAGACTCGACGGGGATCACTGTCCTGGGCAGAAGCTTGTCTTCCACTCGGGTATATTCGGGCTTCCTGGACAGAGCATCCGCTCTCTGATTGTGCCCGCTTGGTATGTACCGAACCCGGAAGTCAAACCTCGCAAAGAAAAGAGACCACCGGATCTGGCGTTGGTTCAAATTCCGAGCGGTCTGCAGGCTTTCCAGATTCTTATGGTCCGTCCGGACCTCGATTTGATGCCGCGCCCCCTCCAGATGATGTCTCCAAGCCTCGAACGCCGCCTTGATGGCCAGCAGCTCCTTCTCCCAGATGGTATAGTTGCGCTCCGAGGGGTTCAATTTCCGAGAGTGATACGCGCAAGGGAAAAGGGTACCGCTGGGCGTCGTTGCCTGGAGTAACACGGCCCCAATGGCAATGTCGGAGGCGTCCGCCTCCACGACAAACGGCCGTTGCGGGTCAGGATGCTTCAAGATGGGCTCCTTCATGAAGGCTTCCTTCAAAGCCTGGAACGCCTGTTGTTCGGGTGCGTTCCACTGGAACCGAGTCTTCTTCTGCAGGAGCCGGGTGAGGGGGGCTGTCAAGGCAGCAAAGCCAGGGATGAATGTTCGATAGTAGTTGGCAAATCCAAGAAGTCGCTGAACATCCTTCACGCGACGCGGGGGTTGCCAACTCTGCAACGACTCCACCTTACTCGGCTCCATGGCGATGCCCACAGGAGAAATGCGGTGACCCAGGAAATCGATGGTCACCTGGTAGAACTGGCACTTCTCCAACTTGGCAAACAGCCGATGTTCTCGGAGGCGCTGCAGGACCTGTCGGAGATGCTGATGATGCACTTCACGCGACGGGGAGTAGATCAGGATGTCGTCCAGGTAGATCACGACAAACTGGTCCAACAAATCCCGGAAGATGTCGTTCATAAAATGCTGAAACACAGCGGGGGCGTTGGTCAGGCCAAACGGCATCACCGTGTACTCGAAATGTCCATAGCGAGTACCAAACGCCGTCTTCCACTCATCACCCGGCCGAACTCTGACGAGGTTGTAAGCTCCACGCAGGTCCAGTTTCGTGAAGATCTTAGCCTCCCGGAGTCGGTCCAAGAGCTCGGGGATGAGGGGCAGCGGGTAACGGTTGCGCACCGTGATGGCGTTGAGTTTCCGGTAGTCGCAACAAAGCCGTAATTCGCCCGACTTCTTTTTGACGAAGAGCACGGGTGCAGACACTGGCGAGGACGAGGGCCGGATGAAACCGCGAGCCAAATTCTTCTCCAGGAAGTCCCGCAATACAGCCAACTCGGGCTCCGACATGGAGTACAAACGCCCCACTGGGAGAGGCGCATCAGGGACTAAGTCAATGGAGCAGTCATAGGGCCTGTGCGGGGGTAATTGATCCGCCTCTGACTCGCTGAACACATCAGCAAAGTCGGACAGTTCGGGAGGCAAGGAAACCCCTGGGGAACCCTCCACCTGGCCGGCACAGATATGGCGGGAGTGGTCCACGCACTGCAAGCTTGGGAAGGTGACCAAGTTCTGTGACCAATAGATCTGTGGGTCATGCGCCCGGAGCCACGCCAGTCCCAAGACCACGGGGAAGTGCAGATCCGAAGTGATGTAGAACTGGATGGCCTCCACATGGGAACTGATGGCCATACATACTGGTTGCGTGGCGGCCGTAATAGGCCCGGACAGGAGCACTCGACCATCGATAGTCTCCACTAACATGGGCGGATCCACCGGACACTGGGGAACAGCCCATTTGGCCACAAAGGCTGAGTCCATAAAGTTTGTGGTAGCCCCAGAGTCAATTAAGGCATGGACTGGAATCCCCTCTGGCTTGCCAGGAAGGATCAGACGTGCCTCCAAAATCAAATGCCGCGGAGGTTCACAGGCACCATCAGAACGGCGTCGCTCGGTGTTGTTGTGGGACGCCCGATCTATCACACTGTCTAGATCGGGCTCGGGGCGTTTCCCGACAGCAAAGTAGGCGACTTTCTCGGGGCAGGCTTGGTCACTGATGCCCGCTGACGCTTCTTTGGGCAAAAAGCAGCCAAATGTCCAGGGTCCCCACAGTAAAAACACAACCCCCCCGATCGTTGTCTGTTCATTTCCGTCACCGATAGACGAGACCTGGCGGCACCCAGCTCCATTGGCTCCTCCCTTTGGACTGGGGGCTCACGCACAACAGGGGCGGCAGGGGTCTGTGGGGTGGCACGGCGACTCTTTCGCTGCTGCAACCGGGCATCGATCCGCAGGCAAAGATGGATCAGCCCATTCAGGTCTGAGGGAATGTCCACACGGGCCAGCTCATCCAACATCTCCTCCGACAATCCATCCTGAAAGGCATCCACGAGCGCAGCCTCATTCCAGGCGGAATCCTGGCTAAGCAGCCGAAAGTCACTGATATAGGCCTGTAGGGGGTGTTGACCCTGCCTCAGAGCTTTCAGGCGTCGGGTGGCAGTCTGCGTCTTAATTGGGTCCTCGTACATTAGACGCATATGGTCACAAAACCCCACAAAGTTGTCCAACAATGGGCTAGGTTGAGCCAGCAGAGGCGTGCCCCAACGAGCTGCATCCCCCGAAAGAAGGCTTAACACAAACCCCACCTTATCCCGGTCAGTGGGGAAATCAGCCGCTCTCACGCTGATAAAGAGCTGGCATTGTCCCAGGAAGGCAGGAAACAGTTCAGGAATACCTGTAAATTTGTCCGGCATTGCTACCTGGCATTTTCTCCTGGGTGGGGGTGCAGCATGAACCTGTGCTTGCAGTTGAGCCACCTGAGCTGCCAGCAAAGTGAGTTGCTGGGTGAGCTGGGCATTCTCAGCACGTAGCTGCTCCATAATATTAGTAAGGGGTGGGAGGCTGAAAGCAAACTGTTCTGTACCAGCCTGCTACCGGCCCTGCAGAAAAGGCAACCCCTTTACAAATGGCAGTGGCTGGAGAGCGTCTGAGGCTGGAAAACGTCTGCCAAGATTTATTATACAAACAAGCAACAAAACATGAAACAAGATACCGGAACTTTGATCCTCAAACGGAGCGGTTGCTTTCAGCAACCAGCCCTTCCCCAAACACTCCCTTTATTAGAGTTCAGGGCGTGGCCTCCCTGTGCCTCCTTCTGAGGAGTCCCACAGCCTTTCTCTGCTTGCTTCTACTGGTCTGCCTCCTGCGTCGGGCGTCCTTGAACAGGGCCAGCTGTGGGTCCTCTTCATCTGCACTGTCGGGCTCGCGCAGCTGAGAAGAGGGGCCTGGCTGAGGGCTCTGCGAAGCCTCCAAGCCATCATCAGCAAGTTCGTCTTCAACACCCTCCTCCTCCCCCTCGTCTGAGTCATCCGAGTCATCCGACCCGGCTGCCGGACCCACAGGCTGACCCTGAATCACAACAGTTAACTGTGTTTGGTCACATTCGGACCGACTGGATCTCCAAATACTCTCTAGGCCCCTCCTCCGGCGCTTTATCTCCCGTAGGTCCACGGAAAACCAAGGGGCGAACCGGGACCTGCGCCGGGTCAGAGGCTGCAAAGGCACAACGCGGTCGAGAGCCTCAGAAGCAGTCCGTTGCCAGACGTCAACCAAGGTCTAGACCGGGCTGTGGGAAAGGGAGGCAAGAATCAATCCAAGTGCCATCTGAAACCTTTCCGGATCCATCAGGCGCTTGGGGCGGAACCACCTGGTCGGTTCCGCCTCCCAGCAGTGGGAGGTGGCATAACAGAGGCCCAGCTGCAGGAGATAATGATCTGTCCATGAAAGGGGTTGAATGGTTGGAGAGACCCCACCCAGACCATTAAGCCACTGCCCGGAGATAAAAATAAGGTCGGGCGTGTTTCCCCCCTCATGGGTCGGACCCTGAATAATCTGGGTCAGGTCCATGGTCATCATGGAAGCCATGAACTCTCAGGCCACCCCCGACGTCCCCCCCAGGGAGGGCAGGTTGAAATCCCCCAGAACCATAAGTCTAGGAAACTCAACCGCCAACCCCGAGAAAGCGTTGAGTAGCCCGGGCAGGGCCGTTGCCACGCAGCTGGGAGAAAGGTACGTGAGCAACAGGCCCAACTGACCTCTAGGGCCCCACCTCAGGAGGAGGGACTTACATCCGCCTATCTGAGGGGCAGTGGCCTCTCGCGGATAAAGGGCCTCCTTAATAACAACTGCCACCCCACCGCCCCTACCCTGAGCCCGAGGCTGATGCAGCACACGGAAACATGGTGGGCATAATTCAATCAGAGGGACTCCTGCCTCTGGGCCTAATCAAGATTCCGTAATGCATGCGAGGTCTGCGCCTTCCTCCTCAATCAGATCCCGGATGAGGGGAGTTTTATTCACCACAGACCTGGCATTCAAATAGATCAACCTGAGCTCAGGTATCTGCCTTCCCCCACCCCTGGAAAAGCAGGTTGAAACCAGAGGGTCAGAGCACGCCACCGCTCGAAGACAGAGGGAGCGCAATCCCAGATTCCGATATGGCCCTCTGTTCATCCATCTTTCACCATTCCCAATCACCATGGGGATTGCTCTCCCCACCCTGACCCCTCGGACCCCATGACCCCCCGGCCCCCTTACCGCCGCGACCATCAACCAACCTGGACTGGAGTAGGTCCGCCAAAACCCCCCCATCTTTCTGCCGGGCCTGACATTCTTCCCCCCTCCCTAACCCATTTAAAAGTTTAAAAAGAAAATCCTGAAGCCTCCTTTTTGTGCCATGCCACCTCTCAGGGTCCCAATACCCATCATTAAGGAACCGGCGGCATAGATTAGATGGCCACACCTGGGAGAGGGGGGACTCCCTCAAGGCAAACAGTTCACCCACAGAATAAGCTATCGATGGGAATAAAAGCAGGAAGGAACGGATCGGCAAGGACAAATAAAATAAATATTAATAATAAATCCACAAAGCTGGACAGTGACTACCGAGTGTGGTCGCCCTCTCACAGTGACCATGATCTTCCGGTTTCAGGGAGAACCACTATCCAGCTCCGGGCAGGTCACAGAGAGGGAAAGGTCCGATGACTGGGTAAAGATTATAAAGTCAGTTTATCAGTGAAGGCATCTACAGCTCCAGCGATGGACAGGAGCAAACAAGTCTCGGGGTTTAGGCTCCAGGCCCGGCCGACAACAGCCGGGCCCCCCTGCTTCCCAACATCACCGAACCCCACCGCCAACACCTCCGAAGCCGCCAAAGATGTCAAAATGGCGGCAACAAAATCTGGGCCAGTCATCATCTCCATCTCTCAAGTATAAGTTGTGACCAAAGAGGGGCTGTGGTAAAACTCAGGGCACGGGTGTCATCACGGAAGATGGAGGAGGCTCACCTCTGTTCTTCAATATGGTCCCCAAGGGGCCAATGCAGCCTCAGGCGCCCCAGGCATTGGGCGCCAACAAACAGCTCCATAGAGCCCCTGCAGAAGAGGGAAGCCATCCGCCGTCTGGCTCATCACTTGGCGCCACGAGCCATGGGGGCGGCCTTGATGTTGTCTCAGGCCTCGGATGCCTCGAGTGACTCGCCATCCAGTTCACTCCGCCTCCATCCTCAAGCAGCCTCATCGGATGTCTCCACCCTCCAAAAACATCCCCAAAAGGGCCTCTGCGGAGGGGGAAGCTCGCTCTCGGCCTGTCAATCGGCTTGCCTCCACCCTCCAAGGAGCCTCCACCGAAGGGGAAAGCTCACCGATCGAGCCGTCAGTTGGGCATTCGGGCAAAACAGGCCCCAGGCGCCTCGCCGCCCGGGTCACCCCGCCTCCATCCGCCAGCGGCCTGAAAAGGGGTCACCGCGGCCCTGGGAGCTCCCACCGCCCAGCCGAGGCCGCACGGCAATCAACAGCCTCATTAATGTCCAAAAAGCCGAAACTTGCCCTCCTGCATATGGCGCTCAGCCACGGGCCACAGCCATCTTCTTCGGAGGTAGAAAAAAAAACTTAAACTTAAAAAGAACTTAAAAAGACTATTTGCTGTTGAACCAGTCTTAAAGCATCCCTGCCCAGGGAAGCCCTTTGTAATTCAAGCCGATGCCAGCGATGTGGCCGTCGGAGCTGTACTACTGCAAAAGAACCAGAGTGGGACCCTACAACCCTGCGCCTACACCTCAAAAAAATTCACTGAGTGTGAGAGGAGGTGGGATGTGTGGGAAAAGGAGGCTTTCGTGATCCACTGGGCTCTATTAAACTGGAGATACTATCTAGAAGGGAGCAAGGTGCCTTTCGAGGTATGGACTGATCATAAAAATCTAGAAGCTCTTGTAAGTGTTCTGGATGGTGAAATCTTTCCGGAAAATTTCACAGAAGAGAAGATAAGAGAGGCCCCAGAGCAAAAGGGGAATTCATCTACCCTGTCAGATAACAGCGAGAAGGAGACGGGGGAAAAAGAGATCTGACCTTAAAGCAACAGGCTCACAGGCTGTAAGGACTGGAGTTCAAGGGTGGTTTCTCTTTCTGGCTCTTGCAGTAAAGCCAAGAAGGAGTGTAACAAAAAACAAAATAAACTTGAAGAGTGACAGTGCAGACTGAGCTGAGAGAGCGGACATCTTGAAGAAAAACTAACAACCAATTAGCATCAAAGGAGGGAAGAGTGATACTCATAACTTAAGAAGTGAACTATTTGTTTCAAAAAGTTTCTAAAACAAAAGGGATAAATGGTAATTGTTTTGAGAATTTAGACCAATAAGAATTAATTGAAGATAACCTATGGTATGATTGATTTGGAGGAGACTAATTAGAAACAAAAAGTTGAATGTTTAAGGAGGGAGAGAAAATCTATTTCTCCCCTTGTTGTATATAATAATATTCATAACTGAACTGACTGTTAAATCTGGTTTTTATTGTTAAAGAATTGAATAATATTGGTTATATTACTGTTACATGTTTCTATATAGAAAAGATAGGACTGTTTGGAATATAGATTGTTAAGGAATTTGTTGTGCAGGGTCTCCTTGTGCTACCAAAGAGTTGCACAGACAAGGAAGGGTACTGAGAGCAGTAAAAGTCACACAAGAATACACTGAGTTATAAAAACAAAAAGTATTTTACTTTGAGGTGGTGTAAGAACAAAAATGCACAGTCAAAAATAAACAGTCCAGGTCATAAACAATAGCAACAGTCCAAAGAGTAATCCAAACTACAAAGTCTTCTTACCAGTCCAGAGGTCAATACACAGTTCAGGTTTACAACAGTAGTAAACCAACAGCAGAGCAAAAACAGTAACAGTAGAGATCAGTGAATTCAGAGAGAGAGAGAGAAGCTACGTTCCTAGCTTCCTCTTATGGCCATGAGAACACTTACACACCCATTGGCCAATTAACTTCTTAAAGTCATAACATTATGGTTAATATATTTTCAACCCAACATTGTAGGCTAACACCATATGCCTAACATTCTCCCCTTTGGGTAGAATAATATATAACTCTTACAATCTTATGCACATTCTTTCACAATTAGCATTGTGTTTCACAGCACTTTGTACCTTCGTAAAATGGTCTGCAATATTTACATCAGATGAACAATACTCTAGCTGTATTAATTTATCTTTGACACATTGTCTGACATTTAAATAACGAAGATCAGTATATTTAGATCTTGTTCTTACTGCAGCATTATTTGCCATCTTTATTGCAGCTTGATTGTCCTCATATACAATGAATGGATCATTTACATTTAAACCCATATCTAACAATAATTGTTTGTACACTAGCAGTTCTGTACATAACACTGATAGACATGAAAATTCAGCCTCCATTGTAGACAAGCTTATGTATTTTTGTCTAATGGATTTCCATCCAATCAAAGAATCACCCAACATTATAGCCAACCCTGAAGTAGATTTACGAGTGCTTGTATCAGAGGCAAAACTCGCATCTGCATATGCAGTGAGGATTAACTCACGATTTGGCTCTAAATATAACGAGTAGTGAATAGTTTGCTTCAAATACCTTAATACTCGTTTAGCTGATTGCCAGTGTCTAACATTTGGATTATTGTTGTACCTAGCCAATTGGTTTACACAGTAAGAAATATCAGGTCTAGTCCAATTACTCAGATACATAATACTTCCTATCAAAGATTGGTACATAGCCTTATCAAATACAGGACTCTCAACATTAGTGTCCTTAAAATCCATAGCCATCAGAGTTTTTGCTGGTTTACACATTTCCATATTGTATCTCTTTAATAACTGAGATATTTTACTGGCTTGCGACACCTTAAAACCCCTATTCGTTTTCACAATATCTAACCCCAAATAGTGGCTTATTTTCCCAAGATTTCTAATTGTGAATTTATTTTGCAATCTTGAAATGATAGTTTGTGCTTCTAACTCAGTTTTTGTTATTATTGCAATATCATCTGTGAATAATAAAAGAAAAGATAATGCTCCGTTGTGTTCTCTTCTAAACAAACAAGGATCAGCATTACTGGCTACAAAACCTATTGCACTTAACTCATTAACTATACATTTATTCCACTCATAGCCTGATTGTTTCAATCCATAGAGGCTTTTCTTTAACTCCCAACAATCATGGTTTCTATCATTGGTCAATCCTGGTGGAATTCTTAAATAAATAGTATGTTGCAATGGAGCATGTAAATATGCAGTTTCAACATCTACATGGTTAACCATATATTGGTTTTTAGCTGCCCATACTAAAGCTGCTCTTAAAGTAGTTGCCCTCAGACTAGGTGCAAACACCTCGTCATAATCCTCAGTAGTTTGGGCAAAACCTTGTGCAACCAAACGTGCCTTATGTGTTATAGTTCCATCTACACCTTTCTTTATTTTATATATCCATTTACAACCTATAGCTTGCTCACCAGGTGGTAGTTTTGCTTTCTCATAAACCTTAAGATCCTGCAAAGACTTCAACTCCCTGTTCATTGCAGCTTTCCATGATGCCTGTTCTTTTTCAGGATACATCCTGATCTCATCATAGTTAGAAGGCACTAAACTAACTTGACATATTACATTAGCTTCATAGCGATCAGGTGGACGTCTGATGCGCGTTGAACGCCAAGGAATTACAGGGCTTTGAATTTCTGACTCCTTTTCTTCCTCTGATTCCTCTATTATCTCCCCTATCTCCTCTTCATCTTTTATATTTACAGGAGATGTATTATCATTACTAGTTACGTTATCAGAGGAGTCCTCAAACACTAGAGGATCAGTATTAACAGTTCCTTGTTCTAGTCTATCCCAACCGACGTGCTCAAGGAATTTTGCACTAGCACTGTTATATACATTAGTTGTGCCTCGTTCCCAGAAACGATATGATCTGTGGTTAGCTTCGTAACCTACGAAGTATAATTGCCTAGCCCTATGTTGGCCTTTACTCCTGAGTTGTGCAGGAATGTGGACCCAAGCTGGGGTGCCAAACGTGTGCAGGTAATCAAGGTTTGGTCTTCTACCATGCCATATTGTATATGGTATTTTACCAGTAGAAGTATTAACAACTATATTCAGAACATGGTTTGCACATTTTGCTGCCTCCCCCCACAATCTATCCATTAAGCCTGAATCTCTTAACATGGTTCTCATCATGGCTTGTAACGTTTGTCCACATCTCTCAACAAATGCATTATGTTGAGGCCTATAAGGGGCTGAACGTTTATGCTCAATGCCAGCTGATTCAAGCATATCAACAAAACGCTTGTTTGTAAATTCAGTACCATTATCAGTAATTATGCACTGAACCTTTCTCTTTGTTTTTCTCTCCACGAACTTCAGCCAGTTTGCAAATTGTTGGAAAGTGTCTGCCTTTGACTTAAGCAGATAACAAAATCCATAACGAGAGTAGTGGTCAAGGATACTTAAAATATAACATGACCCTCCTAAACTTGGCTTCATGGGTCCAATTAAATCAGCAAACACAACTTCCAAAGGTACAGTTGTTTTGAAACCGTTTAACCTGTTTGCAGGAGTTGCCTTACTCTTTTCCTGATTACAGGCATTGCAATTCAAATACTTACTACATGGCTTCAGTTTAATTCCCTCTACTAACTCAACTGTTTTACGTAGTGAGTTAAAGTTTACATGCCCTAACCGCCTATGCAATAAATGTATACATTCATCATGTGGCTTCTTGTTCTCACATATTGAGTTAGCTTTAACTGTACTAACCTGGTTACTTGTGAGAAAGAATAAGCCATTTTTCAAATTAGCAGTTACACAGGTTCCATTCCTCTTAATAGTGCATTGCTCCCCTCTGAATGTTACCACAAACCCAACTTTAAACAATTCCCTTACAGATAACAGGTTGAATCTTAGTTTAGGTATATATAACATAGGTAACTGTTCATCAATGCATGGACAATAGGAATTACCTTCACCAGAGGCCTTCATCCTCCAACCGTTGGCTAGTGAAACATATTGGTTGCTGTTTTTCATATTAATAAACCTCTTTTTTACTTTGGTGATGCATTGTGAAGCCCCACTATCAACAACCCACAATTCATTATTTCTGGATGTTGGTTCACCAGAAATAGCCAAACCAATGTCCTTTTTAGCCTTCCCACTGCTATTAACATTCTGTTTTTTACCCTTCCTACAGAATTTGGCTATATGCCCTCTAGCCCCACAAGAATAACATTTCTTGACGTTGTAAGCAGTGGAGAATGGCTGCTCCTTTCGTGGCTGTGTCTCTCTCAGCTGGTCTCTGTCACGCCTCCTTCTGGACTCTTCCAGCAGTCTCCCAGTAATGTTAGTTAATGTCAGTTCCTCTCTGGTCAGAACTTCCAAAGAAGAAACATACTCATCATAACTCTCATCCAAAGATGACAGAATAATGTAGACCTGATGCAACTCTGAAAAAATCAGCTCCTTTTCATGAAGCTCTTGAAAAATTGCCTTCATGTAATTTAAATGGGTCAGCATATCTCCATTCTTCTGCAGACGAGCCCTAAACAGCTTACGTGTAAGGTGTATATGTGCACCCACACTGTCTCGAACATAAAGCCTTCACAAAACATCCCAACACCTAGCAGCAGACTCCTCACCACGAATATGGACAAGCTGCTGGTCATTCAGTGTTAGTCCAATAATGCAAAGAGCTTTCTCATTGTTACATTTAAAGTCGTCTAACTTCTTTGCATCCTCTTCGTCATCTGGATCCCAAGCAGTAGTATCTGGTGGGTTATTTACAACAGTCCATAGTCCTTCCTTGCGCAAAAGCAAGCAGCATTTCGTGGACCAGGAAACATAGTTTGTCCCATCCAACCGGGTTATCCAGGAGATGCCTGACAACAGTTCTTGTGCCATTTTACACCAAATAACTAACACAAACTCAGCTAGGAATACTGTGTGTACTAACTCTCAGTACAGGCCTGGGCCCATAACCAGTGTTAAGGAATTTGTTGTGCAAGGTCTCCTTGTGCTACCAAAGAGTTGCACAGACAAGGAAGGGTACTGAGAGCAGTAAAAGTCACACAAGAATACACTGAGTTATAAAAACAAAAAGTATTTTACTTTGAGGTGGTGTAAGAACAAAAATGCACAGTCAAAAATAAACAGTCCAGGTCATAAACAATAGCAACAGTCCAAAGAGTAATCCAAACTACAAAGTCTTCTTACCAGTCCAGAGGTCAATACACAGTTCAGGTTTACAACAGTAGTAAACCAACAGCAGAGCAAAAACAGTAACAGTAGAGATCAGTGAATTCAGAGAGAGAGAGAGAAGCTACGTTCCTAGCTTCCTCTTATGGCCATGAGAACACTTACACACCCATTGGCCAATTAACTTCTTAAAGTCATAACATTATGGTTAATATATTTTCAACCCAACATTGTAGGCTAACACCATATGCCTAACATAGATATTTGAAATATAGATATTTGAAATTGATTAATAATGATTATTATGTTTTAGTGTAATAGGGAGAGAGCAAGCTCACTTAAAGACATACAAGCAATATTACAATCCATGCAAGTGTTCTGTACCAGCCTGCTACCGGCCCTGCAGAAAAGAAAGGGACAACCCCTTTTACAAGAAGGCAAGAGGCTGGAATTACGCCTGCCAAATTTATTGCTACAAAAACAAATAGAACAAGACACGAACCAAGAAACAGGAGCTTTTCAAGCGGTTGCCTTCAGCAAACAAGCCCTCCCATGCATTCCCCCTTAAATACAGTTCAGGGCGTGGCTTCTCTCTGCCTCCTTCCGAGGAGCCCCATTGCCTTCCTCTGTTTACTCCTGATTGACTGCCTCCTGCGTCGGGCGTCCTTGAACAGGGCCAGCTGTGGGTCATCTTCATCCACGCTGTCAGGCTCACACAGCTGGGTCTGCGTCGTAACCAGATGAGAGGGGCCTGGCTGAGGGCTCTCATCAAGCTGTGCAATCCCCTGAGCAACCTCTTCAACACCCCCCCTCCTCCTCCTCTGAGTCGTCCGACCCAACTGCCGAACCCACAGGTTGACCCTGAATCACAACAGCAAGAGGTTATGTTGAGAAATCATGAGGATTTAAAAAGAGAAATTGTTGAAATAAGGAATGATACTGGAGAACTCAAAGAGAGGATGGGAGCAATGGACGGAAAATTTGAATGTTTTCAACAGCAAATATTGAAAAATGAACAGAAAATATTATAAATGGGAGGATAGAATGAATAAGGAGGAAAAAAGAGTAGATGAAATGAATGAAAAACTTTTGCAAGCAAATAAAGTTAGAAAAAACCATTATACTGCTTGAAACTGAGAAAGCAGACCACTATTTACGTTTCCAAAACGTGAAGGAAGAGAAATGATGACGGACTTGCTAGCAAGGGCCCTAGCGACAGGGAAAGATGAGATGGCAAATGAGATTGATGAAATATATAGAATTCACACAAATTACGCGAGAAGAAATAACTTACCCAAGGAGGTACATATCAGATTTGTGAAGAAGTCAATTAGGGATGAGATTTTGCACAGAACAAGGGACAACCCAATAGAATTTAGAGGTAAACAACTAATTGTCCTCAAACAAGTCCCTAGGAGGGTAAGAGATCTGAGAAGGCCCTACCAACATATTACATCAAAATTAATAAGACAAAATATTAATTTTAGGTGGCTGATGCCGGAAGGGATTGTGGTGACCTGGCAAGAAAAGAGATATAAGTTAGATTCGATTAATAAAGCAGAAGAGTTTTTCCAGTAGCATCTAGGCAATGAAGATGAACTAGAAGAAAGAGAGTTAAGAGAAGCGAACAATGCAGAGAGATGTAATAGAAAGACACGGGTGTCAAGCCCCGCCGGCCTGCCGCCCACTCGGGCCTCGACAACGCCTCCGCAGCCATGGGGAAGTGGCCCCTCCCTCCCCCAGCAGACCGCCGTCTCCTACACTTGCCTGCCGTCCCCGACCGCTGCAGCAACCGGCGTTGGAGCCGCCAGCCCCACCTATCCCTAGCCGAAGGACGCGGTGTCGGGCTCCTGCTGGCCACCTGATGGGCGTGGCTCCGCCCGGTCACTGCGGGAAACGCCGGGTCTCCGCCGCACAGCTGACTGGCGCGCCCGCTACCAGGCGGCGGGCGGACGCGCGCTCGCTTTGCCGAGGACGGCTCCGGGCGCCCGTCGGGCTGGTGGGCGCATCTGCCCTGGTTCTTCCGACGCCTCGGCGGCGGGACCCAGAGCTGCGGGCTGCGCCTGCGCCCCGGGAACACCGCCGTTTGTCTGCCTGCTGGCCGGCAGGCTCTACACCAACGGAGCACCCTGCAGGAACGCAACCGCAGCCTGAGCCGGAACGGGCAGGAGTCGACGGAGAACTGGCCGGACGGTCAGACCTGCCACTGACAGCCATAGACGGGGGTGTGGCCGTACCCGCGCTGCCTCCCTCTCTCGCTGGGTGCTCGGATGGACTCGGCGGGGAACCTGCAGTTGCAGAGCCAGAACGGACTGGGGCGCGTATGGGGGCGGAAGGACAGGCCTCACCTGAGAGGGGGCTCGGCGGGCCGCAGCAGTGCACGCGGTGGGTGGTGGCTATGCAGGGTGATGGGTGGGGCTTTTATGGGGAGGCGGGTGGATGCCGGTTTGCTTTGAAGGGGTGGGGTTAGGGTGTAGCAGCACGATAAAAGAGCGTTGAGGCTGGGTGCCTCAACGCTGACTTTACCACGGTTTGGTCTGTGTGAGAATTAACCCAGGTCACCCGTACCTTTGGAGTGCTTGTGATTCTTTGCAGAGGACGTCGTGACAGTAAGTCAGCGTAATTCTGGGATTCCTTCTGTTGTTACCCACGCTTTGGGCATGGCAGAGGATCCACAGGGGCTTGCTCTGGCAGCCGATGGGGACAGGACTGTGGGGGATGCAGTTGCACCTGACCCAGTTGTGGAAGAGGGGCCGGTGGTGCGGCCGAAGACAAAGGGAGTTGTGGCCACGGCCGCTGGCAGCGAAGGCAGGGAGGAAGGGCCTCTGGCTCGCAGCGGGGAGTGGTGGTACAGTCCTGCACTGGAGCACGTGGACCTGGCCCGTGGAGAGATCCGTTCAGGGGCCTCGGTGACGGCCTGGAGAGAGCGACGACTGACGGAGGAGGAAGGCGAGGAGTGGAGTTACTCCACGGCTCCAGGGGCCTACACATTGGATGTGTTGCGGGACTGTTTTGGGGAGTTTGGGTGTCAGGAACCCACGCCTTGGTCACCTTCGGGACCGGGCTGCGAAACACGGCGGTGGTCGCTGCAGAGGCTGACGCCTGGCCAGTCGGGCCAGCCCGGTTTCCGCCTGGCGAGCCCAAGTTTCCGGGGGCCCGCCGTCACAGCCGACGGTTTCAGGAACTGTTCGAGCCGAACGACCAACCCCCCCCCGAGGCGTTGGGCCAAGCAGAGCCTGCCAGGTGGACAACGACGGCCGGGGCTCCTACTAGGCCATGGAGTGGGCAGTACCAGGCACCAGGTACGAGGGGCCCCAGGCCTCAGGGGGGTCCTGGGGCCCGGGGTTGTTCTGGGGCCCTCCGCCTTTGCCGGTGACGTACGATGGCCACCCTGACCGGCTCGCCATGTTTCTGAGCCACACCATTCATCATCTGGATCAGTACGGTGCGGCCTACGCCTCCCAATGGGCCATGGTGGTGGCCATCACCGCGAGCCTGCAGGGACAGGCCGCGGCATGGGCGGCTGACCTGTATGGGGAGCACGCTCGGGAGCTGGCCGATGTTGGACTGTTCCTGGAAGCACTGCGAACGCAGTTCGAGGACGTGGCCCGTACTCATACGGCCAAGGCGGAGGTGGTGGGACAGCAAGGCAGGCCTGCGGCGGAGTACATCGGTGAGTTCCGCCGGGTGGCTCGCAAGCTGCGCTCCTGGCCAGAACGCCTGCTGGTGCACCACTTCCAGACAGGGTTGGACGGCGCGCTACATAGGGCGTGCGTGGTGCGTGGGGTGCCCGAGTGATTGCTGGAGTGGTATCGTGTCGCTGTCGAACTCGACGTCCGGCTACGTGAGTGTGGGGGAAAGCCGGAGGGGGTGGTTGGGTCCCGCAGGATCCCTGAGAGGCCGAAGGTGGAGGACCGGAAGACCGTGGCACCGGCGGCAAAACCACCTGTGCCGCCCATAAGGCCAACAATAAAATGCTTCCGGTGTGATCAGCCAGGACACCAGGTGGCCGACTGCCCTTTGCCGGCACCCCGTGTGGGTGCAGCCACCCCTTCAGGCAAGGCGGCTACAGCACGGAAGTCGGTGGAACGTTCGAGAGCTGCTCACCAGATGGCAACCCTCATGATGACGCCAGTAACGGGGATGGAGACACCTGGGGCCAACGACCCAGAACCCTACGAGAGCCAGGAGGAGGAGGAGGACCCCATGGTGAGTGGCCCGGTGGTCCCCTTCACGGTTCCGGTTGTGCTCGTCAACCCACGGACGGGTCGCAGGGAGGCCTACTCGGCCCTGATTGACTCAGGCAGTACCTGGTGCCTACTCAGCCAGACGGTGGTTGCCCGGTTGGGACTGGAGATGCGGCGACTGCCAACCCCTCTTCATTTCCAGCAGGTGGATGGGTCTCTTCTGGGGGGGGGCGGTAACCTGGGTGACGAGCCCTATCCGTTTGGAAATGGGGACCCATTGGGAGATGATGCGGTTCCTTGTTGTTCCGTCTATGACGGAGGCGGTGATCCTGGGGCTAACGTGGCTCGACAAGTGGGGTCCTACGATATGGTGGGAAGGGGGATGTCGACATCTGCGGTCGGGGACAGGTCCACAACCGCCACCACACGCATATGTAGGCCCCTCTGGTCAGCCAGGGAGCGAGAAAGTCCAAGGGGCAGAAGGGGTGGGGGAAGCCCGCTTTCCACAGGCATACGCCGACCTGGCTGAGGTGTTTGACGAGAGGGAGTGTGATGCTCTGCCTCCCCACCGAGCAACGGACTGTGCCATCGAGCTTGAGCCAGGCGTCAAGCTGCCAAAACTGCGCATGTATGCCCTGACACCCCGCGAGATGCAGGAATTACGGCGTTATATTGATAAGAATCTCGCGAGGGGGTTCATTCAACCTGCCCGGTCCAGGATGGCAGCGCCGATATTGTTCCGAGAGAAGAAGGATGGCACTGTGTGTTGATTTTCGTGGAATCAACACGGTCTGCGTGGAGCACTTGTATCCGCTGCCCCTCATGAAGGACCTCCTGGCACATCTGTCGACGGGCCGCATCTTCACGAGATTGGATTTACGGGAGGCGTATTACCGGGTGAGGATCAGAGCTGGGGATGAGTGGAAGACGGCGTTCAACTGTCCGTTGGGCAGCTCCCAGTTCTGGGTTATGCCGTTCGGACTCCAGGGGGCCCCAGCCGTCTTTATGCAGCTGATAAATCAGGTGCTTCACAAGCACCTGTATCGAGGGGTGCTAGTTTACCTGGACGACATCTTGATTTATTCCAAGACCATGGAGGAGCACGTCACCCTTGTGCGCCAGGTGCTACGGAAGCTGCTGGCTGCCCGTCTCTACGTGAAGCTCACAAAGTGTGAGTTTCACAAGACGAGGCTGGATTACCTGGGGTATCGGGTCTCCGCAAGTGGCATAGAGATGGACCCTCATAAAGTGGAAGCCGTGCAGCAATGGCAAGCGCCGCGGACGCGACGACAGCTGCAGTGTTTCCTGGGGTTTGCAAACTTCTATCGCCAGTTCATCCCAGGCTTTGCGGCGATAGCCCTGCCGCTGACGGACTTGCTGCGGACGCGGCAGACCGGGGAGAAGCCACGTCCAGGGCTGAAGTTGGCATGGACCACCACGTGCCAACAGGCGTTAAAGTCCCTGAAAGCCCTGTTCGCTAAGGAACCGGTGTTGGCACACCCCGATCCAGATCGACCATACGTGGTCCAAGTCGATGCCAGCGACGTCGTGGTAGGGGCTGTACTGTTGCAACGGAACACGGAGGGCACGCTGCAACCGTGTGCCTACTCGTCCAAAAAACTGTCATCCGCGGAGCGCGCATGGGCGATCTGGGAAAAGGAGGCGTTCGCCGTGCGCACGGCCTTGGAGACGTGGCGTCATCTATTGGAGGGGGCTGCCCACCCCTTCGAGGTCTGGACGGACCACAAAAACTTGGAGGTCCTGCAGTCACCAAGAAAGTTGGCGCCCAAGCATGTCAGATGGGCTCTCTTTTTCCAGCGGTTTAACTTCGTTCTGAAATATGTGCCGGGGGGACGGAACTTTCTTGCCAATGCGCTCTCACGGCTGCCGCAATATAACACCAAACGGGAAGCAGTGGTGCAAGAGCTCATCCCGCCTGGTGCATCCCCGGTCGCGGACCAGGTGGTCTGCAGTGTGGGGGATGATCTGTCCCGTGCCATGAGCGATGCTTTAGCTACGGACACCTGGCTGAAGGAGCGCCCCGGCCTTCTCACCATGCGCAATGGCTTGGCTTGGCACGGGGATAGGCTGTATGTGCCCCAGGCACTACGCCCCGCCGTCCTGCACCGGAGTCACGACGCCAAACAAGCCGGCCACTTCGGCTTCCTTAAGACCTTACACTTGGCACGGCGCCAATTCTGGTGGCCGTGCATGAAGGCGGACGTGGAACAACATGTCTGGGGCTGTCACGTGTGTGCCACAGTAAAACCCCGTGTCAAGAAGCCGTTAGGACTGCTACAGACAGTATCGGACCCCGAACGGCCATGGCAAGACATTGCCATGGACTTTGTTGTTGGGCTGCCGGAAAGCAGGGGTTATACAGTAATCTGGACGGTCATCGACCTCTTCTCCAGACAGGCACACTTCATCCCCTGTAAGGGGCTGCCATCTGCCAAACGGTTGGCGCGGCTGTTTCTGACACATGTCTATCGGCTACACGGGGTCCCCCGACGGATAATTTCTGACACATGTCTATCGGCTACACGGGGTCCCCCGACGGATAATTTCGGATCGTGGGGTCCAATTTACGTCACGGTTCTGGCGGGAATTCCTGCGGCACATCGGGTCCACCCAGGGCCTCAGCTCCGGCTACCACCCGAGCACCAACGGAGCCGCTGAGAGGGCCAACGCCACGGTAGAAAGACTCCTCAGGAGTTACGTATCATACAAGCAAACAGACTGGGTAGACCTCCTGGTGTTTGCTGAAGTCACGCACAACAACGCCGTGCACAGCAGCACGGGTTTGACACCATTTCAGGTGGTGGCAGGGTATGACCTCGTCCCTGTCCATGAGTGCAGACAGGGACCGACAACACCCATCGAGCCCGGGGAGTGGATGCACCAATTAGGGGGTGCCTGGAAGGCTGCTAAGGAGGCGATGGCGAAAGCCCAAGCACGGGTGAAGGAGCAGGCAGACAGGAAGCAGGAACCCTTTGAAACCCCCAAGGCCGGGGAGTGATTTTACCTGTCAAACAAATACTTGCAGTTGCGAGTACCGAGCAGGAAGTTAGGCCCCAAGTTCCTTGGCCCATTTCAAGTGGTTCGGGTAATCAACCCCGTGACCGTACGTTTACGGTTGCCAAAGTTCCTAGGGAAGGTCCACCCTGTCTTCCACAGTAGCCTGCTGAGGCCCGCTAGGGGGATGACAGGGAAGGCAGGTGGACACGCACCAGGGCCTGTTCATGGGGATCAGTACGAAATACAGGCAATCCTGGATTCACGGGTACGGAGGGGGCAAGTGCAGTACCTCGTGTTGTGGAAAGGATACACACTGGCAGAGGCCTCATGGGTGGGAAAAGGGGACGTCCGGGCAGCTCGCCTGGTCATGGCTTTTCACCGTACACATCCGTCCAAACCGGGGGGTGGCGCCGGGGACTCAGCGGCCTGTCTCCGTGGAGGTCCATCTTGTCGTTCTTCCTTTGCAGGAGAGCAGGTGGTAGGGGAAGCCGACTGTCAAGCCCCGCCGGCCTGCCGCCCGCTCGGGCCTCAACAACGCCTCCGCCGCCATGGGGAAGCGGCCCCTCCCTCCCCCAGCAGACCACCGTCTCCTACACTTGCCTGCCGTCCCCGACCGCTGCAGCAACCGGCGTTGGAGCCGCCAGCCCCACCTATCCCTAGCCAAAGGACGTGGCGTCGGGCTCCCGCCGGCCAGCTGATGGGCGTGGCTCCGCCCGGTCACTGCGGGAAACGGCGGGTCTCTGCCGCACAGCTGACTGGCGCATCTGCCCTGGTTCTTACGACGCCTCAGCGGCGGGACCCAGAGCTGCGGGCTGCGCCTGCGCCCGGGCCCCGGGAACACCGCCGTTTGTGTGCCTGCCGGCCGGCAGGCTCTACACCAACGGAGCGCCCTGCAGGAACGCAACCACAGCCTGAGCTGGAACGGGCAGGAGTCGACGGAGAACTGGCCGGACGGTCAGACCTGCCACTGACAGCCATAGACGGGGGTGTGGCCGTACCCGCGCTGCCTCCCTCTCTCGCTGGGTGCTCGGATGGACTCGGGGGGGAACCTGCAGTTGCAGAGCCAGAACGGACTGGGGCGCGTATGGGG
The DNA here is from genome assembly GCF_947247035.1 of Vipera ursinii. NCBI lineage: Eukaryota > Metazoa > Chordata > Lepidosauria > Squamata > Viperidae > Vipera > Vipera ursinii. The sequence goes on from NC_139522.1 coordinate 40,685,534, forward strand.
GCGGAAGGACAGGCCTCACCTGGGAGGGGGCTCGCCGGGCCGCAGCAGTGCACGCGGTGGGTGGTGGCTATGCAGGGTGATGGGTGGGGCTTTTATGGGGAGGCGGGCGGATGCCGGTTTGCTTTGAAGGGGTGGGGTTAGGGTGTAGCAGCACGATAAAAGAGCGTTGAGGCTGGGTGCCTCAACGCTGACTTTACCACGGTTTGGTCTGTGTGAGAAATAAACCAGGTCACCCTTACCTTTGGAGTGCTTGTGATACTTTGCAGAGGACGTCGTGACAACGGGAATCACAAGACAAAGAACAGGAAACAGAGAGAAGAGAAAAAATGAGAATGCACCATGACAACAATGATGAGTGTAGACACAAAGAAGTTAAGGAAGATAGACCGACAAGGGCAACAAGATCAAAACAGAGGCAGTAATATAGAAATATTAACAGTATTATCATTAAATGTGAATGGACTAAACTCCCCAGCTAAGAGAAATATAATTTTGAATAAGTTCAGTAAGAAAAATTTAGATATAACAATTCTACAAGAAACACATATAAAGACTCAAGATCAGGATCTATTAAACTACCCTAAATTAAGAATTAAATTTGTATCGCTGTCACAGCAGAAGAAAGGAGGAATTGTGATATATGTTAAAGAAAGAATCCCAGCAAGACAAATTTATCGAGATGAGGAAGGTAGAATATTGATTATTGAAATTTCCTTGAATAAAAAAAAGGTTGCCCTGGTAGGAATTTATGCCCCCAATGAAAAACAAAGACAATTTTATAAGAAACTGCATAAGGTTATTGCTGATATGGAATATGAGAACATTTGTATAATTGGCGATTTTAATGCAATTATAGACAGAGAATTAGATTATAAGAGTGAGGAAGTTAGGAAACAAACCAGAATATTACCCGGTACTTTTTTTAAATGGTGGAGGAATTAAATATTCAAGATAGTTGGAGGGAGAGAAATTTGAATGAAAAGCAATTTACATACTATTCAGGGCGGCATCAGTCGTGGTCTAGAATTGATATGGTCTGGACAACGAAAGAACTAAATTCAGATATTGATGATATAATAATAGATATTAATACTTGGGCAGATCATAATCCCATTGTAATTAAATGGAAAGAACAGAAGACAGCAACAAGGAGGTAGACTCTTAAAAAGGCAATCCTAAACCAAACAGAATTTAAATGTAAGATGGAGGAACAAATGCAGACATTCTTCCAGATAAATAAGAAAGAGGAGACTAGCACTCAAAATTTATGGGATACGGCTAAAGCAGTTATGAGAGGAACTGCAATTGCATATATGGCCAATAAATATAAAAAGAAAAGGCAATATCGAAAAAGTTTAGAGGATGAACATAAAAAATTAGAATTAGAACTACAAAAAAACCCACAATGTAAAGATTTAAAACAACAGTTGGATTTAAATAAGCATAAATTGAATATTATAGAAAAGGGAGAATTGGCACAAAAAATAAAAAGCATTAGACAAAATTTTTTTGAGCAGGCAAATAAACCTGGGAGATGGCTGGCCTATAGACTGAAAAAACAAAAAGATAATAGATGGATTAGTAAATTACGTAATCAAGCAGGGGAGATAGTACATCAAAATGATGGGAAAAAATGGGTGACATATGAATTCTATAAAAATCTTTATAAAGAGGAGGAAATGATCACTGAGGAAAGAATATCACAATATATTATGAAAGCAGACCTCCCGAAGGTTTCAGAAGAATTTTAAAATATATTAAATAAAGATATAACAGTTCAGGAAATTATGGAAGCTATTAAAAAACAAAAAAGTAATAAAACACCTGGCCCTGATTGACTACCATCCGAAATATATAAAAACCTCCAAAAACTTTTGGTCCCAACTCTATTGGATTTATTTAATGAGGTACTAAACACAGCAAAAATTCCAAACTCATGGAAAGAAGCAATCATCTCACTAATCCCTAAAGAAAAATCTGATTTGACCTGTATTAAAAATTATAGACCCATTTCTTTACTGAACACAAATTACAAGATTTTCACGACTATAATGGCAGAAAGATTAAAAAAATATTTAGCGGAATTTATTCATAGTGACCAAAACGGCTTCTTGCCTAAAAGACAAATTAGACATAACGTCGGGATCATACTAGACATCTTAGAATACTATGAATTTCATAGCGAAAAACAAGTGGCATTAATTTTTGTCGATGCTCAGAAAGCCTTTGATAATGTCAAATGGAATTTTATGTTGACTCAACTCAAACAGATGGAATTCGCAGAAAAAATTATAAATATGTTTAAAGCAATCTATTCCAAGCAAGAGGCAAAAGTAATCATAAACGGAGAATTAACAAATAGCATTTAAATACAAAAAGGTACGAGACAAGGCTGTCCACTATCTCCTTTATTATTCTTTCTTTCTTTAGAAGTACTCACAAGAATAATCTGAAAAGATAAGATGATTAAAGGATTAGAAATCAGAAAAGAGACATTTAAACTACAGGCTTATGCGGATGATTTAGTTTTCATCTTGGAAGACCCTTTCGAATCTGGAACAAGATTATTACAGGTGCTGGAAAATTATGGAGATGTTGCGGGATTAAAAATTAACAAAGAAAAAACTAAAATGCTCGTTAAAAATATGTCCAACTTACAAGAGACTGAGTTAGTAGAAAAAATTGATATCCAGACATCTAAAAGAGTAAAGTATTTGGGGATCCAATTATCAGCAAGATGTACTACACTTAAAAGAGAAAATTATGATAAGTTAATGGACCAAATTATAGTAGACCTAGATAGATGGAAAAACTTGCAGCTTTCTTTTATGGGAAGAATAGCGACAATCAAGATGAATATACTGCCCAAATTACTCTTTTTATTCCAATGTGTACCAATTAAATTAGGTAAGGATTTTTTTGAAAATTTAAATAGAGTTACATCTAAATTTATCTGGCAAGGTAAAAAACCGAGAATCAAGTTAAAATTATTACAGGATGCAAAGGAAAGAGACGGGCTCGGCGTCCCAGATTGGGAAAAATATTATCAAGCAGCAATACCAGTATGGATAAAGGATTGGTTACATTTAAGGAATAGAAGACTACTAGCCTTAGAACGTCATGACATGCAAATTGGGTGGCATGCTATAATGTGGGATGGAAAATATAGGGCTCATCAGTATTTTCAGAATCATCATATTAAAAGGTAAAGGTTCCCCCGCACATGCGTGCTAGTCGTTTCCGACTCTAGGGGCCGGTGCTCATCTCCGTTTCAAAGCCAAAGAGCCAGCGCTTGTCCGAGGACGCCTCCGTGGTCATGTGGCCGGCATGACTAGACGCCAAAGGCGCACGGAACGCTGTTACCTTCCAACCATAGTGGTCCCTATTTTTCTACTTGCATTTTTATGTGCTTTCGAACTGCTAGGTTGGCAGAAGCTGGGACGAGTAACAGGCGCTCACTCTGTTACGCAGCACTCGGGATTCAACCCGCCAAACTGCCGACCTTCATATTTTCATATTAGACGGGCACTATTAGATGCGTGGATAAAAATTAAAAAAATTAACTATATAGAAATTCCCAATTGGCTATCTATATTAGAGATTTTTATGCACCCCAAATTTATAAATCTAGGAAGTGTAATTGCATATAAAGTTCTCTTAGATGAAAATGGAGACCTGAAAACAAGAAAAAGATTATCAGAAGATGGTGTAGAGTTGGAATGGTGGGCATACTTACAAATACAGTCACGATACAGAAAAGATAAAAAAGATCCAGGGATAAAATTAGAGCATACACAATTAGATAAAATTCTTCTAGGAACAGAAGATCGATTGATAAAAAAGATATACCAATATTTATTAGAACAGGATTTATTAGAAGAACAGGTAAAAGAAACAATGTTAACCTGGAGTAAAAATTTTGGTTATAATATTGACTTAGATAATTGGCAACTACTATGGGATAGAAATAGGAGGTTAATGCTAGCCACCTCCTATAAAGAGAATTTGTACAAGATGTTTTATAGATGGCATCTTCCCCCTACAAGGTTAGCAAAAATAGATAAAAAAATCTCACCAATATGCTGGAAATGCAGAAGGCTTCCAGGGACTTATTATCATATGTGGTGGGAATGTTCAGAAGCGAAAATTTTTTGGCAGTGGATTAAAAATTGGTTGGAAGAAATGTTACAACAAAAATTGATTTAAAACCAGAAATCTTTTTATTAGGGATTATTAGCGATAATCTCAGTAAAGCATCTCTCTACTTATTAGTACATATCTTAACTGCAGCAAGACTGGCATATGCCCAAAAATGGAAAAGAAAGGAAACACCCACTGAAGAAGAAATAATAGATAAAATTTTATCCTGCTCTGAAATGGACAGGTTAACCCTAGAGATCAAAAATAGGAATGAAACGGAGTATTATGAAATTTGGCAAAATTTGTACAATTGGTTAGAGTTAAGGAGGATCGCTGAGATGAACATTGTTTGATTGGTTGATAATGTAAGGATTTTTTTATTAGCATCTATATAATGGACATAACTGAAAGATACGTAAATATAATGCTGAGGACTGAATGACAGTTTACTAAAAAAACCGACAGATCTTATATGTACAGTTTTTTTTAACTCTGTCCTGTTATAGATTGTATTTTAGGTTTTTGTTATTTCTTTCTGTAACATAAGATAATATTAATAGTAGTGTTGTAGCTAGGGAAGTTGAATCATGTCCACTTTTGTTTTTAAATGTATATTTAATAAAATTTTCAACAAAAAAAATCTAGAAGCACTGAAAACTCCCTGCAAATTGTCCCCGAAACAAGTGCGATGGGCGCAGTACTTTAACCATTTTAACTTCACTCTAAAGTACATACCGGGAGGGAAAAATGTCTTAACTGATGCTCTATCCAGACTGCCCCAGTACAAAAGGCAGCGTGAAGAGGTTAATGAGGCAATTATCTCCAATCCACAAACTGCTTCTCAACTCACGCTGTGCAGAGTCCCACCTCCAAGAGCCCCTAACCCTGATGACCCTGGGGCAAAGAAAATAAAACAAGAGATCCTCACTGACCAATGGTTCAAGGACAATCAAACCTCTCTAACATGCAGGAATGGTTTGGTTTACAACTGGGGAAAGCTATACTTGCCAGAGACCCTCCACCTTAATGCTCTCCGACATGGCCATGACGTAAAACAGGCTGAGCACTTTGGGTATTTAAAAACTCTACACCTCATCCGCCGGCAATTCTGGTGGCTGGGATTGAAACGGGACGTGGAAAACTATGTCCGGAGTTGTGCTGTATGTGCCACCATGAAAAGAATTCCAGGGAAACCCCCTGGGTTATTGCAACCAGTGGCAGACCCTTCTCAACCATGGGAAGAAATTGCTATGGATTTTATAGTAGATCTACCTGAAAGTACATACAGTCATCTGGACTGTGATAGATCTGTTCTCAAAGCAGGCTCACTTCATCGCCTGCAAAGGGCTCCCATCTGCCCAACGACTGACCAAAATGTTCTTGAAACACATCTACCGGCTGCATGGTGCATCTAAAAGAATAATTTTGGACAAGGGGGTTGCAGTTCACAGGTACGTTTTGGAGAAGTTTTCTTAAACTAATTGGATCATCTCAAGGTCTATCATCTGCTTTTCAGATGTCTACTAATGGGGCGGCTGAATCTGCTAACAAGATGGTGGAGCAATATCTCAGATGTTATGTTTCATACCAACAAACAAACTGGACTGACCTCCTCCCTTTCTCAGAGGTGGTTTACAATAACTCTGTTCACAGCAGCATCGGCTTCACGCCTAACAGAGTAGCCACAGTAAAAGAGTTCAGCCTGATAGCCGAATACCCCCAGGCACCCTCCGCTTCTTAGAGACTTGATCAATGGGTGAGGGGGTAGGAAGAAGTTTGGAAAAGTTTGGAAGGGGGTAGGAAGAAGTTTGGAAAACCACAAAAACTGCTTTAAAAAAGGCTTCTGAGACTCACGACTTACCCTGGAAGACCATATAGTAGCCGTGACTAGGGGGGCTTTCGCCCAGGTTCGCCTGGTGCGCCAGTTGCGTCCCTATCTGGACCGGGATGCCCTGTGTACGGTCACTCATGCGCTCGTGACCTCTCGCCTAGACTACTGTAATGCTCTCTACATGGGGCTTCCCTTGAAGACCACTCGGAGGCTCCAACTGGTACAGAATGCGGCCGCGAGAGTTGTCTTGGGAGTTTCCCGGTACTCCCATGTTACATCTTTGCTCCGCAAGCTGCATTGGTTACCAGTTGTCTTCCGGGTGAGGTTCAAGGTCTTGGTTATGATCTTTAAGTCCTTACATGGCATGGGTCCGGGATACCTCGAGGACCACCTGCTGCCGGCGTCAACTTCCCTCCGCCCTGTGCGTGCCCACAGAGAGGGCCTCCTCAGGGTGCCTCCAGTCAGGGAATGTCAACTGGTGGCCCCCAGGGGGAGGGCCTTCTCTGTGGGTGCCCCGGCACTATGGAACCAACTGCCGGTTGAGCTCCGGATGGCATCGGACCTCCGATCCTTCCGTCGCGGGTTGAAAACCCACTTGTTTGAGTTAGCTGGTCTGGCCTGAAGGGGAATATGGGTTTTTTAATTGGTTTTATTATTTTACTATTGCTGTATTTTAATTGGGCATGGTTTAATTTTCTTTTAATTTTTGTATACCTATTTATATATGCCCTGTGAACCGCCCTGAGTCCCTAGGGAGAAGGGCGGTATAGAAATCCAATAAATGAAATGAAATGAAATGAAATAAAAAGCAGGCAGATAAAAAAAGGGCTCCTCAAAGAACATTCCAAGTTGGGGGAAAGGTTTATCTGTCGACTAAATATTTACGGCTCAAATTACCTAGTAAGAAGTTAGGACCAAAGTTCTTGGGACCTTTCCCCATTGTAAAGATCATTAACCCGGTCACAGTAGAATTAAAACTCCCTAACCCCGTGGTGGCTAACCGGGGTGCCTTGCCTTGGCTTGGCCTCATCCGGTGATGGCAGCATGCAGAACGGTAATGGTGGCCAGAGGAGGGTGCCTTGGCCTCGTGGGGCTATGGCGGCAGGACCCCGGAGCAGGGAAGCCATCATTGCAGTTAGGCCTCCCCCCCGCCCCCATCTTGGTGGGGGCGGGGGCGGCAACCTTACCCTGCATGGTGGAAGGAGGGTTAATGGTGGGTGCAGGGGGCCCAGGAGGAGCTGCGCAAAGCAGGCAGAGGGGAGGCTGGGCAGATTCCCGGCACCGGCACAGAGAGCAATTGCATGCATGAGGGGACAGCTGCGCATGGCAGAGGCACTGCTAGGGGCTGGAGGGGAGGCTCGGCAGATTGGGGGCACTGGTGGTGGTGGTGCCGGTGCAGAGGGCGATCGCATACATGAGGGGACAGCCACGCACGGCAGAGGAGCTGCTCAGGGCCAGAGGGGAGGTGCAATCGCACAATCGCCCTCTGCCCAGCCTCCCCTCCGGCCCTGAGCCACGCCTCTGCCATGCGTGGCTGTTCCCTCACACGTGCTATCGCCCTCCGCGTAGGTGCCACTGCAGAAGTTACACAATGGGGGCGTGTATCTGGGCAGCTCGGGCAAGAAGAAGGTGGGCTTTGTAGGACTCGACTCCGGTGCCCCTGAGTCCTCCTGTGATGGGCCCCTGATGATTGCCGGCTGCAAGGGTGGCAGCAGCGGCAAACGCGGCTCGATCCTCAGCAAGCCCCGTTTCCCGCTTCCTGCCCAATGCCGCTGCCATGAGGCTGTGGAGCAAGCTGGGTGGAGGTAACGAACTGGGTTTGGGCGGTGGGAGAAGGGCACTCTGCAAGAGTTGGGTCTGATGCACATGGGGATGTTGCCTCACTTTCTGTGCCATGCCGGGGCTGGGCTGGGCGTGGAGCATCCTTGCCATTTCTTCCCCTGCGGACATTGGGAATGCCCACCCCACCTACCTCTCATCCCGGGGCACTTGCTGCCATCCTTCGCTCTCCAGCCTATCGCCAGCTAGCCGGGCACACCGAGCTCGGGCCTTGGCAGATGGAGGCCGGAGGGGAGCGAGAGCTGTGGCTGCCCGGCTCCTCTGCCTGAGGACACATATGGGGAGAGGCGTGCCCAGCTCAGTAAGCCACAGTCTGCCCGCAGAAGGAGCAGAAGGATGGAGGAGGAAGGTTGGCCAGCGACGGGCTGGAGAGTGTGGGATGGCAGCAGCTGCCCCAGGACGAGTGGTAGGTGGGGTGGGCGCTCCCGATGTCCATGGGGGAAGAAGCCATGAGGAGGCTCCACGCCCAGTCCAGCCCAGTCCCAGCACGGAAAGCGAGGCAGCAGCCCTATGTGCGTCCCTGTGCACGAGCACGGCCCTGCCCTACCAGGCAAGTGGACCTGCGGCATCTTCAGCAGAAGAGAGCAGGTGGGCAGCAGAAGGCACGAGGAGCCCCAATCCCAGCACAGCCCCTCCTCCCCACCCTTGGAAGAGCTGCGGGGCTCAGGAGCCTCCCCCCATGCCCCCTCACTCACTGAGCAAGATGCCCTCCTGCCCACTGCCCCACCCGCCAGAGCAACATCGAGTTGGCCACACCCACCCTGGCCACGCCCACCCAGTCTGCCATTTCCACCATAGCCATGCCCACCTGACGGGCCACGCCCACCCAGCACCTGGCAATACATAGGTGGGTTTTGGGTTGCAGTTTGGGCACTTGGTCTCTAAAAGGTTCGCCACCACTGCCCTAAGCTCTTAGGAAACGCTCACCCTGTTTTCCATTGCAGCCTGATGAAACCTTATCGGGGTTCCACTTTAGGACCTCCCCCTAAGAAGGCACCTGGACCCCTCATAGTGGCAGGACAGATTCACTATAAAGTAAAGCGTATTCTTTATTCTAGAATTTTTAAAGGGAAATTGCAGTATTTAGTACAATGAAAGGGATATTCATTGTCTGAGGCCACTTGGGTGAAGTCTAGCGATGTGAAAGCTGACAGACTCATTAATAGGTAGAAACACCCCAATAAACCGAAAGGCAATCTCTAACCTGTGCTTTTGTTTACATTACAGGATTTGTCCTTTTTTGTAAGGTGGGCGGGCGGATGTCAATGCTGCTAACATTGGATGTTTTTGCATTGACAACAGATGGAAATGTAGCCATATTTTCCCTTTCCCTTTTAGAGTTAGATGATGCTGGGATGGGGGGATGTGAATGAGTGTCCAGCTAGACATAACAACACTAAACTTAGTGTGAGAATCAAGGTTATTGAGTCCAGAGTTGATAAAGAATTGGGCGGGAGAGCTTCAAGCTAATTGGGGAATGTGATTTATGACTGTAAATTGGAGGAGGGAATTGTGCTTTGATACTAGGTGCCCAGGGGAGGGGAATTCAGTTTTTGGCTTCAATTATGTAGTGCCGATATTATGCTACTCGAATAAAAGATCCTTTAAGGTAAACAATGCCTCAAAGTTCTTTTGAAGAGTTTCATCTGTTGGAACCATGACAGTGGCAGTTATTGGATGAGTTAAGCCACAAATGTCCATGTTATATTCCTGAAGCAGGCCACTGCCTGGCTCAGATTGTAGTTCCAAAGTTTTAGAGACGGTCAAAGTCTTCATATCAGCAGCATTTGGTTCTTGGAAGTTTCTGCATGTTGTAGTGCTTTGACAGGGGGCAGGATGGAAGAATTTGAATCTGCTCCAGGGGACCTTATATTGATGGTATGGGGATCTAGATTCCCCAGGTAAGAGGAGTAGGCCGCCATGCGTACAAGTCTTTTCTCAATGGGCTGGCAGCTGCCTTGGGTAGTTGGTGAAATCAGATCAATTAAAGGTCTGGCTGCTTTATGTGTTGCCACTGAGGTTTCTCTCAAGTCATCCAGTCTTTGGATAATATCAGCTTATTTTGAATCTGGCAGGGCACTAAAAGAGTTAATCAGATTTTTTCCCAGGGGGTTGTCTGTACAGTGCCTTGCTGTAGAGAGAGCAGAATTTTTGCCTGCACAGTCATCTCTCAGTGGCTGAGTTAATAAGGTGTCCTTGAGATTATCTAAAATTGGATAGTCACATTTATTCTTTAAAGTGGCAGTAATCTTAGGGCCAGATTGGCTCAGTAGTGGGCTGAGTTCCTCTGAGCAGAACACCCATTTTAAAAAGATTGAAAAGGTGTGAAGAAAAGGCCTCATTTTGAACAATATACTGGGACTTTTAGGTTGCCTAAATGTGAGTAGAATACACTCTTGGCCTCTGCTAGATGGAAGCCACTCAGCCTGCTATAAATCAATCAGCTTGTCAAGGTTCCAACTGATGAACCCAACCAAGCAAATACCTTTGAGACATTCTGATCTCTTAATGTAAAACTTTATTGAGTACATCATTTCAGCACTTATGAAAGCAAAACCATCTCTGGCAAAACCCCACCCAATGTTGTGATTCAGGGTCAGCCTGTGGGTTCGGCAGTTGGGTCGGACAATTCAGAGGAGGAGGAGGGGGCTGTTGGAGAGCTTGCTGAGGGTGTTGGGGAGCTTGCTGATGAGGCTCTGCATAGCCCTCAGCCAGGCCCCTCCCATCTGGTTACGACGCAGACCCAGCTGTGTGAGCCTGACAGCGTGGATGAAGATGACCCACAGCTGGCCCTGTTCAAGGACGCCCGACGCAGGAGGCAGTCAGTCAATCAGGAGTAAACAGAGGAAGGCAATGGGGCACCTCGGAAGGAGGCAGAGAGAAGCCACGCTCTGAACTGTTTAAAAGGGGAATGTGTGGGAGGGCTGGTTTGCTGAAGGCAACCGTTTGAATAGCTCCTGTTTCATGGTTCGTGTCTTGTTTTGCTCTGTTTTATGTTAATAAATTTGGCAGGCTTAGTTCCAGCCTCTTGCCGTTTGTAAAGGGGTTGTCCCTGCCTTTTCTGCAGGGCCAGTAGTAGGCTGGTACAGAACACCCAAGCCCTACATAGTGAAAGCACAGAAATATCTCTCCTCCCTCTGGATCAGGTCATGATGCCCAATTAAATGCAGCAATATTGTTATGAGAAAGTATCTCTGGTAAATGTCCTTGGCTCCCATGGTCTGCTTCCTTAATCTTTGAAGTATGCATTCCAATCTGATTCCCTCCCCCCCGAGTTTGTTGGCAAGCTGAGAAGCAATAACTGTTGCAGCAGGAAAAAAATGTGCTTCAAAACTTGACACAGCTGCTCCTTGCAATGTAGTAACTGGCTTAGAGATAAGGAGATTGTTCTTTTTGTTCCCCATCGACCTCTGTTAACTCTGTTGTTTAGTATTTCTAAGGTGATTTCTTTGGACTGTAAATGATATTAGGATTTGAAAGTCTTGCTCTCTTAGTTATGTGCCCACTAGAAGCTTGTTGTTCATCCTTTCCCACAAAGCTGGGCAGCTCTCTCTGGTTATTGCTCTTTCTGTTCCTTGACATAACAGTAAGGTTGCCCTTGGCTTCCTTGCTAGTTGTATTTGTGGTACCCTTGGTGCAAGAGGTCTGTGCAAAGATCCAATTCAATGTGGATGAGTTTTTCCATGAGTTGGTCTTAGCCATCAGGTAAGAGGGAGGCAGTTGTGGTTGAAGCCAATGCTCTGAAAGAACTGAAAGTCCCCCAAACTGAAGAAAACTCTTTTCTATTACATCCCTCAGCATGAAAGTTTTTTTCTGATTAGATATTTGCTGATTACTTTTTCTTTAGGAAGTTTATAGTCTGCCTTTCTGTTCACACTGTTCTCAAGGTAGTTTACATTGATTAAAATTAATAAAACATCGGTATAAAAACAATCCCCTTCATGGATTACTGCCTTATTGTGGTGAAGGGGCTTGCGTAATTCAATGAAGCTATGAGCTATGCCGTGCAGGGCCACCCAAGATGGACAGGTCATAGCAGAGAGTTCTGACAAAACGTGATCCACTGGAGAAGGAAATGGCAACCCACTCCAGTATCTTTGCCATGAAAACCCCATGGACAGTACCAAAAGGCAAAAAGATATGACGCTGGAAGATGAGCCCCTCAGGTCAGAAGGCATCCAATATGCTACTGGGGAAGAGCAGAGGGCTACTACTAGTACCGCCAGAAAGAATGAAGCGACTGGGCCAAAGCCGAAAGGACACTCAGCTGTGGATGTATCGTGGTGATAGGAAAGTCTGATGCTGTAAAGATGTTTTCTCCATAGGAACCTGGAATGTAAGATCCATGAATCAAGGCAAGCTGGATGTGGTCAAACAAGAGATGACAAGACTGAACATCAACATCTTAGGAATCAGCAAACTAAAATGGAAATGAATGGGTGAATTTAATTCAGATGACCATCAGGTATACTACTGAGGGCAAGAATCCCTCAGAAGAAATGGAGTAGCCTTCATTGAGCTATCCACCGGCCCCACCACCTCCCAGCTGGCAGCCAAACATCCAGACAGGTCGCCCCCACCGTCACAGGCCTTCCGAAGCTCAGAAGACACTGGCGAGGATTGGGGGTGGTTGCAGCCTCACCTCCCCTTGTGGAGCTGCCAGCGGCGAGGCTGGCCTTTCGGACATAAGGATGGGACCTTACCTGGGTTAATTACCTGTTTAGCAGCAGACTGTTGGACGTGGGGGGAGGCCTATAGGACGCGCGGAGGGTAGTGGCAGCATAGAGCAGAGTGAGCCACATTGCTAAGGAAAGTTGCAAGGGGGGGGAGGAGGGATTATAAAGGGTTGTGGGCGGATGCTGGTTTGTGGCCTGGGGGTGGGGTCCTGTCTCTGGATGGCTATGTAAAGTGCTGGGAGCAATTCACTCCCAGTGCTGACTTTTCTTTTGAGCTGAATAAAGCCTTTTTTGTTGCACGTTCCTGCTTGGAGATTCCTGCTTTCATCCCACTAAGGACGTGTTTGACAGTAAGTCAGCGCTCTCTTTTTCTTGCTCACCTTGCCCTATCCTACTGTGTTATTTAGGTATGGCTGAGGGAACACAAGGGGCTGCCCCAGTGGCTGAGGAAGGAGAGCCAGCTGGAGCTGCAGCACCAACACGGGTGAAAGAGCCAGGGGATGCTCAGCCGACGGTGAGGCCTAAGGTGCAGGACCCACGGCCGGTAACCACGGTGAGTGATCCCCAGGAGGCAGGGGATCTTGCTTCTGGGGGGGAGTGGTGGTTTAGCCCTGCCCTTGGCCATTCGGACCCTGGTCGAGGGCAAACACCAGGTGCTGGAGGACCTTTTACAGAATGGAGTGAAAGGTGCCTTACTGACAACGATGAGGAAGAATGGAGCTACTCCACAGCGCCAGGTAGACAAACTATGGACATCTTCTGGGACAGATTCGGCGAGATAGGGTACTGGGAGTCCCTTTCTTGGTTGGGGCCGGAGGCTGGACATGATATAACACCATGGTCTCGTACCGAGATGCAACCAGTTCGCTCAGGGCCGCCCCGTTTCCGTTTGGCTAGTTCGCAGTTCTGGGTTCCCTCCAGCCTTGGTAAGTCCCAGGTGGGCAGTCCTGATGTGCATGTCCCGGCGGTACTGTCACAGTCCGGTCAGGACACCAGGCCATCGATGGACGGAGTGCCTACCAGGCAGACAAGGCCGTCTGAGGCTTTGGACTGGCGGGCAGCAGGCTCTCGATGTTATGCACCTGCAGACGACACTCTGCGAGGGGCAGGGCCACCTGCAGGACCGTGGGGCTCGGGGTTGGTATGGGGGTCCGCCACCAATACCAATGTCATTTGACGGACACCCTGATCGCCTGGCAATGTTTCTTAGCCATGTCATCAGCCACATCCATGAGTTCTGGCGGGTGGCCGGCAGACTAAGATCATGGCTGGAATGTCTCCTGGTCCATCATTTCCGGGCAGGTCTGGATGGGGCCCTCTGCTGGGCGTGTATCGTCAGAGGCATCCCGAACCGGCTGCAGGACTGGTTCCGGGTGACGGCCGAGCTGGACAGGGGTTTGCAGGAATTCTGGGGAAGAACAGAGGACCCACCGGGGCCCCGGAAAATGGTTGAGAGACCTAGGGAAGAAGGACGAAAGACCCAGTCCGCAATACCAGGAGCCTCTGGCCCAGCACCCCGTCCACCATTCCGGTGTTTCCGCTGCAACCAGCCGGGACATCGGGCAGCAGAGTGTCCAGTTCCTGTGCCACGTGTTATCCCATCAACCCCTGGAACATGCGGCGCCACGCTGAAAAAGGCTGTGGAACATTCACGGGCAGCACATCAGCCAGAAGGGAAGGCTTCCTGATGGCCGTCCCAGACGGGGGAAGAAACAATGGTCACCAGGCACCAGCTAGTGGCCTATGATAGCGCAGATGACTTGATCAAGGACCCCATGGTGAGTGAGCCGGTATGCCCCTTTGCCATCCCCATCGCTTTGGTAAGCCCACAGACAGGACATAAGGGAACGTACAGGGCCCTGATTGACTCCGGTTGTACCAGCTGTCTTATCAGCAAAGCGGTAGTAACCGAGGTTGGGATCAAAATGAAACAAACACCCCAATCAGATTTGAACAGGTGGATGGGTCCCTTTTGGGGGGAGCACCGATTACCCACGTAACAGAGCCTATTCAGATGGAGATAGGGGCCCATTGGGAGGTCCTCTGGTTCATTGTGGTGCCATCCATGACTGAGGCGGTGATTCTGGGGCTCACGTGGCTAGATAAATGGGGCCCAATGATTTGGTGGGAGGGTGGTTGTCGTAACATACGCATCGGGGTCGGTCCCCGACCACCACCCCATGACCCTGGGGAGTCCGAGGGGAACGGTGAGGGGGTAGGGGCATGCCAGGCCAGTACAGAACAGGAGGACCAAGTCCCAGACGTGTACTCTGACCTCGCCGAGGTTTTTGACGAACAGGAATGCAACGTCCTGCCACCTCACCGACCGACTGCGCCATCGATATAGTACCAGGGGCCAAACTACCCAAGCCCCGCATGTATGCAATGACACCACGAGAAATGGAGGAGTTGCGACGCTACATTGACCGGAACCTGGCCAGAGGCTTCATCCAGCCGGCCCGTTCACAAATCACAGCACCAGTCTTGTTTAAAGAAAAGAAGGATGGTTCCCTGTGTTTATGTGTGGACTTCCGAGGTATAAATGGGGTATGTGTTGAACATCTGTACCCACTTCCTCTGATGAAGGACCTCCTGGCTCACCTGGCAAAGGGTAGGATATTCACCAAATTAGACCTACGGGAGGCATACTATAGGCATACTTAAGCAAGGTGACGAATGGAAGATGGCATTCAATTGCCCACTCGGCAGTTATCAATTTCGGGTTATGCCATTTGGACTGCAGGGGGCCCCCACGGTATTCATGCAACTCATTAACGAGGTGTTGCATGAACACCTGTACCGCAGAGTGCTTGTGTACTTAGATGATATCCTCATCTATACCACCAACATGGAGGAACACATCGCTTTGGTGAGACAGGTGCTAAAGAAGCTGTTACAGGCCCAGTTATTTGTAAAATTGCCTAAGTGTGAGTTTCACAGGACTTGGTTGGACTACTTGGGTTACAGGATATCAGGGGCAGGGGTGGAGATGGACCCCAACAAGGTCAAGGCTGTTCTGGAGTGGCAGGTGCCGAGGATTCGCCGTCAATTTCTATTGGCAATTTATCCCATCCTTTGCTACAATAGCATTACCCCTTACGGACCTACTACACACCCAACAGGCAGCGACGAAGCCTCGTCCTGGTCAACCACTGGCATGGTCTATGGCGTGTCAGCAGTCCTTCGAGGCTTTGAAAGCCTTGTTTGCAAGGGAGCCTGTTCTGCTTCACCCAGACCCTGACATACCATTTGTGGTGCAGGTTGATGCCAGTGACGCGGTTAGAGCTGTTCTTCTCCAGAGAAAAAGTCACGGCTCCTTGCAACCCTGCGCCTACACATCAAGGAAGTTAACAAACACTGAACGTGTATGGGCTATCTGGGAGAAGGAGGCTTTTGCTGTGCGTTGGGAGCTCGAGACGTGGTGACACCTCCTGGAAGGGGCGAAGGAACTGTACGAAGTGTGGACGGACCACAAAAACCTGGAAGTACTACAAACACGAAGACGCCTGTCCCCAAAACACATTAGATGGGCGCAATACTTCCGAAGGTTCCGTTTCACTCTGAAATACATGCCGGGGCGGGGGGGGAAACTTCCTGGCCGATGCCCTCCCGAGACTGCCACAATATGATAGCAAGAGGGAGGAGGTGGTGCAGGCGATTGTGCCCCCTTACCAGCAGGTTGTGGCAAGAGCACTGTCCCATGTTGTGATAAGGGATCTGACGCAAGAGTTGCAGAAAGTGTTGCAGGACGATTCCTGGTTGAGAGACCACCCAGACATCCTGATGAGACAGGACGGTCTAGCCTGGCATGGGAATAAACTCTATGTCCCGCAAACAATGCGGCAAGGGGTACTTTGACAGTGCCATGACACTAAACAGGTGGGCCACTTCGGATTCTTAAAGCCTCTACATCTGGCAAGGTGGCAGTTTTGGTGGCCATGAATGAAAGCGGAAATTGAGGATTACGTCTGAGGTTGTCACATCTGTGCCACTGCAAAACCCCATACAGGGAAGCCTTTGGGGTTGTTACAACCAGTGGCAGATCCTACCAGGCTCTGGCAGGACATTGCAATGAACTTTATCATTGAGTTACCAGAGAGCCGGGGCTACGATGTTATCTGGATGGTGGTCAATCTATTCTCTAAGCAGGTGCACTTTGCGCCCTGTAAGGGACTGCCGTCTGCCTGAAGGCTGGCCTGGATGTTCATTACACACATCTATCACCTACATGGAGTACCCCGAAGAATCATCTCAGACCAGGGGGTGCAGTTCATGGCTCGATTCTGGCGCGAATTTGTCCAATCCATTGGGTCATCCCAGGGTCTTAGTTCAGCATACCATCACAGCACCAACAGGGCAGCAGAATGAGCAAATGCTATGGTGGAGCGTTACCTGCGGTGCTATGTGTCATATCAACAATCCAACTGGGTGGACCTGTTAGCATTCTCAGAGGTGGCGCATAACAATGCAGTGCACAGCAGTACTGGGTTTTCTCCTTTCAGGGTGGTGTTTGGCAGGGAGTTCGTTCCCATTCCTGAATACAACCAAGGGGATCCCTTACCTTGCCAACCTAAGGAGTGGATGACACAGGTGGGGGATGTGTGGGGTGCAGTAAAAAAGGCCCTAGTAAAGGCCGGAGAAACCAACAAAGAGCAAGCAGACAAAAAGAGGAGACCTCAGAAGCCCTTCCAGGTGGGAGACCTGATGTACCTCTCCACGAAGTATCTGCGACTGCAGGTACCGTGCAAGAAACTGGGGGCAAAGTTCCTAGGACCTTTCCAAGTTATACAGGTCATTAACCCCGTGACCGTATGGCTCCGGTTACCCAAATATTTGGGAAAAATACATCCTGTATTTCATAGTCGCTTACTGAAGCCAGTTGTGGAGTCATCCCGTGGACCAGTTGAAGGGGGACCAGGGCCTGTAGCGGGTGACCAATTCGAAGTTCAAGAAATCCTAGACTCTCGGGTTCGAAGGGGAAGGTTGCAGTACCTTATTCAGTGGAAGGGGTACCCCATTACAGAGGCATCCTGGGAGGGGGAGGTGGACGTTCATGCACCCCGCCTGGTTCGAGCATTTCATCACCAGTATCCAGGGAAGCCGGGTGGGGGGCTGGCCGAATCATCCAGTAGGGTGGACGACTGCACATCCAAACTCTCTTGTCTTCCAGGTGGAGCCCTGGTAGAGGGAGCCTCCTGTCGAGCCCCGTGGGCCCAACATACAGCAAGGGAAAAAAAAAGCTTTGCGTCAGCTTGACAGACCCCCTCCCTGCCTCCCAAACAACTGCCGCTGCCGCTGCAGGCCTTACCAGGGCCCCCAAATGTCGGAGGCTGCCACTGGGCCTCTACAAACATTGCTGCCTCCCTGCTGGGTGTTGCTGCTGCCGCAGGCTGCCACAACCTCTCCGCCGGCCCCACTGCCTCCTAGCTGGCTGCCACAGGCCTTACCGGTGCCCCCAAAATGTCGGAGGCTGCTGCTGGGCTTCTACACACGTTGCCGCATCCCTGCTGAGTGGTGCTGCTGCCGCAGGCCACCACAAGCTCTCCGCTGGCTGCACCGCCTCCCCAGCTGGCAGCCGAACATCCGGACGGGCTGCCACCGCTGTCGCAGGCCTTCCGGAGCTCAGAAGACACTGGCGAGGCTTGGGGGCAGTTACAGCCTCCCCTCCCCTTGTGGAGCTGCCAGAGGCGAGGCTGGCCTTCCGGACATAAGGATGGGACCTTACCTGGGTTATTTATCTGTTTAGCAGCAGACTGTTGGACGTGGGGGGGGAGGCCTGTAGGACGCGCGGTGGGTAGAGGCAACATAGAGCAGCGTGAACTTCCCTCCGCCCAGTACGTGCCCACAGAGAGGGCCTCCTCAGGGTGCCTCCGGTCAGGGAATGTCGACTGGTGGCCCCCAGGGGGAGGGCCTTCTCTGTGGGCGCTCCGGCATTATGGAACCAACTGCCGGTTGAGCTCCGGATGGCATCAGACCTCCGATCCTTCCGTCGCGGGTTGAAGACCCACTTATTTGAATTAGCTGGTCTGGCCTGACGGGGGAATATGGGTTTTAAATTGATTTTTAGTATTTATTATTGTTGTTTTTAATCGGGCACTGATTTAACATCCTTTTAACTTTTGTATTGTTATTTATATATGCCCTGTGAACCGCCCTGAGTCCCTAGGGAGAAGGGCGGTATAGAAATCAAATAAAACTGAAACTGAAACTGCTAAGGAAAGTTGCAAGGGGGAGGAGGGATTATAAAGGGTTGTGGGCGGATGCTGGTTTGTGGCCTGGGGGCGGGGTCCTGTCTCCGGATGTCTATGTAAAGCGCTGGGAGCAATTCAATCCCAGCGCTGACTTTTCCTTTGAGCTGAATAAAGCCTTTTTTGTTGCCCGTTCCTGCTTGGAGATTTCTGCTTTCATCCCACTAAGGACGTGTTTGACAACCAGACGGTCAACACAGAAATCAGATTGACTATGTGCTCTGCAGCCAAAGATGGAGAAGCTCTATACAGTCAGTAAAAACAAGACCAGGAGCTGACTGTGGCTCAGACCAGGAGCTTCTCATTGCAAAATTTAGGCTTAAACTGAAGAAAGTAGGGAAAAGCACTAGGCCACTCAGATATGAACTAAATCATATCCCTGACGAATATACAGTAGAGGCAAGGCAAGCGAAAGGCAAGGGAGAAAAAGAAAGATACACCCAATTGAATGCAGAATTCCAAAGAATAGCTAGAAGAGATCAGAATGCCTTCTTAAATGAACAGTGCAAAGAAATACAAGAAAACAATAGAATAGGGAGGACCAGAGATCTCTTTAAGAAAATTGGAGAGATGAAGGGAATGTTTCATGCAAAAATGGGCATGATAAAGGACCCAAATGGCAGGGACCTAACAGAGGCAGAAGAGATTAAGAAGAGGTGGCAAAATTACACAGAAGAACTGTACAAGAATGAGCTTAACGTTCCTGATAACCACGATGAGGTGGTCACTGACTGTGCTGGACCAGTATACATTCAGCTGCTCCATTTTATATCTAGTTTAGGAAGTAAGAACTGTGTTAGTGTATTCAGCATTTATAGGGTTAATACTAGCAGCATGTATGTAAGAACATGTAGCATTTACAGGGTTAAACATTATTTCCTCAAGAGATGCCTTATAGGAACTGTAGTCTAACTGTTTAGTGAAAGTATGCTTACTTAGTTAAGTGGGTGGAAGAGATTAAGAAGAGGTGGCAAAATTGCACAGTTTTATGGTAGGACTTCCGGGCCCTTTGTCTTTGTTCTACATCTCTTCACGAATGCAAGCAAGAAGGCTTCGCTCCAAACAATATGGGGTAGATTTACCTTCATTCTTTTACACTGTCAGGATTAAAGGAAAATAAATAAAGGTTATTCTTTTATAAATGGTACCAAATGTAACACCAAATGTAACACCAATGAATTGTATCAAATGTAACACTAAGATGTGGGGGCCATCTATTTCCTGCTTAGACAGAGAATTCACACATGGTAATCAACAAAGTTCTTTTGAAATGTTAAAAAGGATACTCACCTCAAGAAGGTGAGTAAAACAAGATAGTGTAGTGACAAATGTAAGGAAGTTGTTACAATAAGTCTTTTGGAAGTAAAGGTTCAAAGAAGATCTTTTAGAAATGTAAATGACTTCAAAGACTAACTTAAGTTTCTTGGGGGGGGCATGTATTGAGAAAAGAAAGTATAAATGCTTGCTTTGAAACTTGCTCGGCGCGCTCTTCGAACCCAATCCAACTTGGGCAGGGTCTAAGAGGCCGCGTTTGCAAACGCTTTCTTTCTTTCTTATTTTCTTTCTTATTTTCAAATTCTTTTCAATAAATCTTTGTTTTTGTTAACCAGACTTGTCTTTGAGTTGTGAGTATAAAATTTTGGGTTTTTAAATCTCACAGGATGGACAGATGTGCCATGTTGGAGGATCTTATCAGCAAACGTAAGTTTGCCTAGGATGCCTGACCAATAAAGTCTGTTTAACACCATTCTGCAGAGTTTATGCTATTTGGACCATTAATCATAAAGCATTTTGATTGGTGTTCCATCATAGTAAAAGAATGAAGATTAGTAGATTTATTCCGGTTTGTCAGTAAAAAGAAAGATTTAATTCACCATTCTCCAGCTGGTTCTGAAAGAGGCAGAGTTGTGATTCTAGGATTTGTGCTTCTGTGAACTGTTGTCTCTTCCTGTCTTCCAGAGGAGACCAGCAAAAAGGCCTGTTTAAATCTTACTGCCTTGTTTGCCACCGAATTTCTAGCCAGTGTCTTAAAGCGATTTGGAGAGATTTTGAAATGGAAATGAGTTCTGCTCACTCAGAGGCATGATGTGTGGTGAGCTGATTGCTACAATAGTTTCAGTTTCAGAGATCTGTTGTCTTCAACTAAAGATGTTGCAAACCCAGCTTGTGTTTGAAGCTGATTCATGTTATAGCCTTTAAAGCAAGAGACACTTTTAAATATTTTCTACCTGACTAAGCTGAATTTTACGAGAAAAAGTTTGTCAGTTTGCTAAAGTCCTTTTGTTTAAAAGACTACTGAGAGTGGGTACTTGACCCCTCCTGCTTGCTTAATTCAGCATTCATCTTTCTCCAGCCTCTTTGGCTCAGCCATAAAAGGGCCATCAAGTGATTAATTGCCTTGGTAACAGCATCTGCTGGGAGAGTTACTCCTATCCCTCAACCCCCCTCATTTGCTTGGAATGAATGGAATGTGGCTGCCAAGGTTTGAATTCTGCTTCTGCTGGACATGTTTTTGTTGTTAGTTGCGAAGTCGTGTCCGACCCATCGGGACCCTATGGACAACGTTCCTCCAGGCCTTCCTGTCCTCTACCATTTTCTGGAGTCCATTTAAGCTCACGTCTACTGCTTCAGTCACTCCATCCAGCCACCTCATTCTCTGTCGTCCCCTTCTTCTATTGCTTTCAACCTTTCCCAGCATTAGGCTCTTCTCCAGTGAGTCCTTCCTTCTCATTAGGTGGCCAAAGTATTTGAGTTTTAGCTTCAGGATCTGGCCTTCTAAAGAGCAGTCAGGGTTGATCTCCTCTAGGACTGACTGGTTTGATCGCCTTGCAGTCCAAGGGACTCGCAGGAGTCTTCTCCAGCACCATAGTTTAAAGGCTTCAATTGCAGTAAAAGTGCTACACTCAATTTGCCAGCAAATTTGGAAAACTCAACAGTGGCCACAGGATTGGAAAAGATCAGTTTACATTCCAATTCCAAAGAAAGGCAGTGCCAAAGAATGTTCAAACTATCGCACCATTGCACTCATTTCTCATGCTAGTAAAGTTATGCTTAAAATTCTACAAGCTAGACTCCAGCAGTATGTGGATCGAGAACTACCAGAAGTACAGGCAGGATTTCGAAGAGGCAGAGGAACTAGAGATCAAATTGCTAACATACGCTGGATCATGGAGAAAGCTAGAGAGTTCCAGAAAAACATCTACTTCTGCTTCATTGACTATGCTAAAGCCTTTGATTGTGTGGATCATAACAAACTGTGGCAAGTCCTTAAAGAGATGGGCATACCAGACCATCTTATTTGTCTCTTGAGAAACCTATATGCGGGCCAAGAAGCAACACTGAGAACTGGACACGGAACCACTGATTGGTTCAAAATTGGGAAAGGAGTCCGGCAAGGCTGTATACTGTCGCCTTGCCTATTTAACTTATATGCAGAGCACATCATGAGAAAGGCAGGGCTAGATGAATCAAAAGTTGGAATTAAGATTGCCGGAAGAAACATCAACAACCTAAGATTTGCAGATGATACCACTCTAATGGCAGAAAGTGAAGAGGAACTAAAGAGCCTCTTGTTGCGAGTGAAGAAGGAGAGTGCAAAACTTGGGTTGAAACTAAACATTAAGAAAACCAAGATCATGGCATCTGGCCCTCTCAATTCCTGGCAAATAGATGGGGAAGAAATGGAGGTAGTGACAGATTTTATTTTCCTGGGCTCCAAGATCACTGCAGATGGGGACTGTAGGCAAGAAATTAAAAGACGCTTGCTCCTTGGGAGGAAAGCCATGGCAAATCTAGACAGCACACTAAAAAGCAGAGACATCACCCTGTCAACAAAAGTGCGTATAGTCAAGGCTATGGTCTTCCCAGTTGCAATATATGGCAGTGAAAGCTGGACCATAAGAAAGGCTCTGCTGGACATAAGAAAAGAAAAGTATTTCTGATGTTGCTTCTAACAATGGGATCCTGCTTTCTTCGTTCCATTGAATTGTTCACAACAGTTTAGACAAGAAGAGGCCCCTAGTCTCTTGCTGGGCAATAAAACTTTAATTGCCATGGTGACCAAGCCCCTGGTTTACTGCTGAGTGAAAGAGGCTCCTACTCTTGGAATGCAGAAAGTAAACAGTAAGCTTGGAGTTATGTCCAAGCAGGCAACGACCCCTGGTGGCCAAACTAAAACTTTTATACTGTCTGCAAATTTAAACTGCATGTGAAGCCTGTATAGACAGAGAAAGACGTTGATTCAGAGTTGTGACCAAGCATCCCTCTATGGAAAAGACAAGTGATTTAGCTAACAATCCTAAAATATATGTTTAAAATCTCCAGAAGGGAGATTATTCAGCAAGCTTATCCCAAGCATAGGCAGTGCAACAGCGGCCTCTAGTGGAAACCTACTAACATCAAGCCTACATTTAAGTTACCTGCAACTGAAGGTCTAAAGCAAAGCAACTCTACACAGTCCCGCTAGCTCTAAACAAAGGAACAAGGAGCAAATTAACCTTTGTTAACGGCACAGTTTAAAGCCTACGGCTGACATTCTTAACATGGACAGGCAGTTCCTTAAGAGTTCCAGACCGGCTTACAATTTGTGGTCCTAAGAAGAAACAATTTGTGACCTTGTGTCCAAGTGAAGGCTAGGGGCAATAACAGGCTTGCATTTGCTCATGCAGAACAGTGCACCCCCCAGTGGCTGATCTGCAAATAACAGGCTTGCTTCCAAACAGCGACCCCTAGTGGTCAGAGGGTGAACTTCGCTGAAGTACCCGCTCATGCAAGCAGCACCCCAGTGGCTGCTCTGCAAATAAAAGGCTTGTCCCCAGGGATGTGTACAGTGCTCCCTAGAGGTCGAAGGGTGAACTTTGTTGAAGTACCCACTCACGCAAGCAGCACCCCGGTGGCTGGTCTGCAAATAGAAGGCTTGTGTCCAGACACGTAAACAGTGTCCTCTAGTAGTCGTGCAGTAAACTTCGCTGAAGTCGCCACTCAAGTAAACCGTGCCCCCTGTTGGCCAAAGGGTGAACTTCCCTGAAGTCTCTAACCACGCAGAAGGTGTCCCCTGGTGGTCAAAAGTGAAGTTCACCGAATTAGTGAAAATTAGCTAGGAAGTTTTCTGTACCTGTCCTAGCCATGGCGGAGTGTCCTATTGATTCAGAAGAGCTGGTTCAACCAGACAACCCTGATTTGTACAAAGAAGCTGATGTCCAAGCTTTGGTGAGGCCAAATATGTCCCAGAAACCCTATGACCTAAGGCAACAAAGAAGGCCTACAGGAGTCATGCGGTTGAATTTGATGGAGAAATGGGATGGGTTTTATAAGCACCATGAAAGAAACTGGGAGAAATTGCAGGAACTCTGCCAAGCGCCTAAAGAGAAGCTTTCCCCTGAACGCATTCTTTCAGCGAAGGAGTTTTTCTTCAAATGAAAAGACTACTGGCACTGTCTTGAAAAAGTCCAGTCACAGCTAGGGGATCCAACACTTGAAAAGATAATGCAATGCCTCAAGCTGAAAAACAAGGAAC
Organism: Vipera ursinii; assembly: GCF_947247035.1. Lineage (NCBI taxonomy): Eukaryota > Metazoa > Chordata > Lepidosauria > Squamata > Viperidae > Vipera > Vipera ursinii. The sequence continues at coordinate 40,709,783 of NC_139522.1, forward strand.
GCGAGCGTTTCTTAGAAAGTAAAAAATGCTTTCCTGAGGGCGAGTTACACCTGGAAGACATACTGCCCAAGAAGGCCAAATACGAAGCCTCCCGCCACTCCAAACCATCTTGTCATAGCCACTCATCCTGATGCCCCAGGGCAGTGCAAGCACAAGTTGACGCCGCGGTAGCCGCAGCAGTTTTACCTGTGGCAAAGGAAGAGAAGCTGATAAAGGCATAAATGGCCGAAGCAGCTCTACGTTGGGCAAAAGCCAAACAGCTGCTAAAGGAAGAAATGGCCAAACCGGAGGCCAATACAGCTCTACAAGTGGCTCTACATGTGGCTAAAGAAAGAAATGGCCATACTGGAGGCTAGACAACAGGAAGAAATGGCCATAGCTCAGAACAGTCTTGACTTTCTACGGCTAAAATGGGAAGTGGCAGAAAAGGCAGCAAGAGCAGAAGCTTTGCAGAAGGCACTCCAAGACACTACCTTCAAGCCCAATTCTAGAAAGCCAGAAGTTGTAAACCCACATGACCGTGCGCAGGTCTACATTGATGACCACAGCACGATCCGACATGAGCAGGCAGGAGTGCCACGGTCATCCACATTTCCCCCAAGACCAAGTGGACAGGAAGGAGAATCTCCACGACCAGAGGTGCCAATTAGCCAGAGAACCGACAGAGCACCATCTGGATCATGAGACCTTCCTGTTGTGATTCAGGGTCAGCCTGTGGGTTCGGCAGTTGGGTCGGACGACTCAGAGGAGGAGGGGGGTGTTGAAGACCTTGCTGAGGGGGTTGAAGATCTTGCTGATGATAGCCCTCAGCCAGGCCCCTCCCACTTGGTCACCACGGAGACCCAGCTGTGTGAGCCTGACAGTGCGGATGAAGATGACCCACAGCTGGCCCTGTTCAAGGACGCCCGACGCAGGAGGCAGTCAATTAGGAGTAAACAGAGGAAGGCAATGGGGCTTCTCGGAAGGAGGCAGAGAGAAGCCACACCCTGAACTCTATATAAGGGGAATGTCTGGGAGGGCTGGTTTGCTGAAGGCAACCGCTCGGATGGTTCATGTTTCTTAAAGCTCCTGTTTCTTGGTTCGTGTCTTGTTTGTTTTTGTGGTAATAAATTTGGCAGGCGTAATTCCAGCCTCTTGCCAGTTGTAAAGGGGTTGTCCCTGCCTTTTCTGCAGGGCCGGTAGCAGGCTGGTACAGAACACTTCCCTCTGGAGCTACACAAATGGCTCCAGCGAACCAAGCCACAGATGGTAACCAGACAGGTCCATCTGCAACAGTGATGACTCCACAGTAGGAAGAGCAACTGCTGGAGGATGATATTGCCAGGGCTCAGGCCAGGCTAGAATCTCTACTGCGTCAAAGGGAAACAGCATCCCGGGGCGCCGCCTACACACCCAACCATGGAGGAGAATCTTGGCCACCAGATGTGCCAACTGGCCAGGGAGCTGGCAACGCACCACCTGAATGATGAGATTCCCCCCCAACAAGTAAGCACACAAGAAGTCAGGCCTCCTCAGCTTAATCTAACGGCAGAGGAATTCAGGCCAAACTCTCAAGGCCCCTTGTGTGAGCCATGGGAAGTTACCCTCAACAAGAAGAATTCTGAAGAAAACTGCCAGCCGTCTGTGACACATTCCCTTGCTCTTAGGAGCAATGCTTATGAGGATCAACGAGAAGCTACTGATCGTGCCCCTGATGTCCTCAACACCATGCCAGCCCAGCCTGACGGCAAATCCTGCACAGCACCAATGGGTCCTTCAGCATCCTGGAGAAGGTTGGATTCAGAAGAGTACAAGGTCTGCTTTGAATACTGTGAGTCTACGGATCACCTGGCCAAAGCTTGCACAGCTAAGGGGAAGTGTCACCCAAGCGAGGGTGACAAACGCCCAGGAGCCCTGCATCCAGACTCTGAGCAGCTACAGCAAGCAACTTCTCCTCCTCCTTCAACCAAGAAGCCCCAGCATGGCTCCAAAGAGCACCCAGAGACGCTCGCCAAGGTCAACTGCACGTCAGCATGTAGCGACTCGCCCTTACCAAGTGCACCCACAAGCAAAGAGACGCTGTTCACAATGTCCACTGTGGGACAGAGCACGGTGCGGAGGAAAGACGCTGAACTCCATATCCAGTCATTAGATGGGAGCTCACAGATTCTACCATCGCCATTGCCAGTCACTGAACTCCACATCCAGTCGTTAGATGGGAGCTCACAGATCCTACTGTTGCCATTGCCAAAATGGGATGCCTCACAAGACGATCGCAGTCAAATTCCAACACCAGAGGTAACACGTACCATACCTCACCTGAAGCACATGGATGATCACCTTCTTGATCACCTAAATCCCAAGGCTGAAATCTTGCCTCTTTTGAGAGTAGACACCCCTGACACCTTTGCCTACCATGGAATGGTCAGAGGCACAACAAGCCCCACAATTGCTTTAGGGATGGAACCTGGATGGTTCATCCCAGAAACGGTCTTTGTTGACCAGGTGCAAACTCCAACCCAGGTGAAGTTCTCAACGACCTCCATTCTGAGTAATGGGAGAGCATCCCACGTCTTCACCTTTAGAACCCTGGCAAAAGACAATGCTATCACAAGAGTCTTGCCTACAGTAAACAGCCTGTTCGACCCTTTAAGTTTTGCAACAACCCAAGGAAAGCTTCTTCTGCACGCACTCTCCCAACACGTCTCCGCCTGGAACAAGCTTTTTCCACCAGAACAGAAGCAAGACTGGGAGATGTGGCATGGATCTCTAAGTTGTTTCAAAAGTGCCCATATACAGAGCACGCATGTTCCCATCTCATTTGCCACCGCAACAAACAAAGAGCTGCTCGTGTTCTCAGGCACTGCAAAGAAGGCAATAGCAGCTGTAGGATACATAAAAGTCTACAGCGGGGAGAGCTGCAACGTCAGTTTTGTCATTGGAAAGGCGAAGCTGGCACTGCTACAAGGTCACATCGTGCCCAGATTAGAACTCCATGGCGCTGTTTTAGCTGTAGAAACAGCAGACCTGATATCTAAAGCAATGGACCTTGAGTTTCAATCCACCACCTTCTACACAAACAGCAAGGTGGTGCTGTACTGCATCTACAACCAAAGCAGACACTTCTACGTCTATGCAAACAATAGAGTAGAAAAGATTAAAAGATCTCCAAGCCCTAAGCAATGGCAACATGTGCCAACAGATCAGAACCCTGCAGACCAAGCTAACTGGTCCATTTTTGCATCACAGTTGGCAGACTCAGTATGGCTAAAGAGTCCTGAGTTATTGGCTCATCCAAACAGCCTGATGTCACCGAGACCGGAATGCTACATGCTTCTAGATCCAGGTCAAGATGCTAATGTTCAACCTCAGGCACTGGACAAGGAAACAGAGAAACCGCCTGCTAGCCGTTTCCTAGAACCAGCCCGCCTTAAACTCTCCTACATACGGAGACCCCGCATATTTGGCGTAGCAGTAATCGTTTTGTTCACTTTTCTTAGCATTCCAGGAACTAACTTTGCAGGAACCTGCAAGGTCTTGCAGATTGATGAAGGCATTTGTCATGACCCAGTAATTGACAAATACCCAAAGGCCAAAAATTGTGTTTGGTTATTCAATCCTTCCCATGCATCTCACATGGGAGGAGCATGGGAGTGCATGATTGGTGTAGCCCGCAAAACCCTGGACTCTATATTGACTAAGACACCCACACTGGTGCATGAGGTCCTTGCTACCCTCATGGCAGAAGCTGCAGCTATCATCAACGCTCAGCCTTTGGTTCCAGTTTCTTTTGTTCCTGAGATTATTTTGGTTCCAGTTTCTTCTGTTCCTGAGAATCCTTTGGTTCCAGCTTTTTCTGTTCCTGAGAATCTTTTGGTTCCAGGTTGTTCTTTTCCTGAAGATCCTTTGGTTCCAGTTTTTTCTGTTCCTGAGAATCCTTTGATTCCAGAAGGAGACCTTGTCTTGCTGAAGGACAAGGACGCCCATTGGCGATCTTCGCCCATGGGACTTGTGTACCAGGTCCTACCCAGCTCTGATCGACTAGTTCATCAAGTTGAAGTCCAGATCATGAAGCCACAAGAGTCAGGTCGCGACTCACAGGCTCTCATTAAATGGCTTTACACCAGACCGATCCCTGAACTGGTCCTGTTGCTGAAGAAGACCGAACTTGAAGACTGAACCTTGAACTATGCATATTGTGTCTACCTCATGATTGCATTGTTTGATGTAACACTGCTTATCTCAGTTATAGTTATGCATGTTTGTATTTACCTTAAAGTTATGCACGTTTTGATACCATGTTTCTTATTCTAGTTAATGGTCAGTTAATAGTCAATATTGCATGCTTGATGCTATGTTTTTTCCTTATTCTAGTTAGTTATAGTGGGAATTTATATTTCCAACCAGCGAGTGTGCTGGACCAGTATACATTCAGCTGCTCCATTTTATATCTAGTTTAGGAAGTAAGAACTGTGTTAGTGTATTCAGCATTTATAGGGTTAATACTAGCAGCATGTATGTAAGAACATGTAGCATTTTACAGAGTTAAACATTATTTCCTCAAGAGATGCCTTATGGGAATTGTAGTCTAACTGTTTAGTGAATACCATGCTTACTTAGTTAAGTGGGTGGAGTTTTAAGTTTTATGGTAGGACTTCCGGGCCCTTTGTCTTTGTTCTACATCTCTTCATGAATGCAAGCAAGAAGGCTTCGCTCCAAACAATATGGGGTAGATTTACCTTCATTCTTTTACACTGTCAGGATGGACAGATGTGCCATGTTGGAGGATCTTATCAGCAAACGTAAGTTTGCCTAGGATGCCTGACCAATAAAGTCTGTTTAACACCATTCTGCAGAGTTTATGCTATTTGGACCATTAATCATAAAGCATTTTGATTCGTGTTCCATCATACTGACCTCGAGCCAGACATCCTAGAATGTGAAGTGAAGTGGGCCTTAGGAAAGCTGAGCAACAACAAAGCTAGTGGACGTGACAGTATTCCAGCTGAGCTATTCAAAATCTTAAAAGACGATGCAGTAAAAGTGCTACACTCAATTTGCCAGCAAATTTGGAAAACTGAACAGTGGCCACAGGATTGGAAAAGGTCAGTTTACATTCCAATTCCAAAGAAAGGCAGTGCCAAAGAATGTTCAAACTATCGCACCATTGCACTCATTTCACATGCTAGTAAAATTATGCTTAAAATTCTACAAGGTAGACTCCAGCAGTATGTGGATCGAGAACTACCAGAAGTACAGGCAGGATTTCGAAGAGGCAGAGGAACTAGAGATCAAATTGCCAACATACGCTGGATCATGGAGAAAGCTAGGGAGTTCCAGAAAAACATCTACTTCTGCTTCATTGACTATGCTAAAGCATTTGATTGTGTGGATCACAACAAACTGTGGCAAGTCCTTAAAGAGATGGGAGTATCAGACCATCTTATTTGTCTCTTGAGAAACCTATATGTGGGCCAAGAAGCAACAGTGAGAACTGGACACGGAACCACTGATTGGTTCAAAATTGGGAAAGGAGTCCGGCAAGGCTGTATACTGTCGCCCTGCCTATTTAACTTATATGCAGAGCACAACATGAGAAAGGCAGGGCTAGATGAATCAAAAGTTGGAATTAAGATTGCCGGAAGAAATATCAACAACCTAAGATATGCAGATGATACCACTCTAATGGCAGAAAGTGAAGAAGAACTAAAGAGCCTCTTGTTGCGGGTGAAGAAGGAGAGTGCAAAAGTTGGGTTGAAACTTAACATTAAGAAAACCAAGATCATGGCATCCGGCCCTCTCAATTCCTGGCAAATAGATGGGGAAGAAATGGAGGTAGTGACAGATTTTATTTTCCTGGGCTCCAAGATCACTGCAGATGGGGACTGTAGGCAAGAAATTAAAAGACGCTTGCTCCTTGGGAGGAAAGCCATGGCAAATCTAGACAGCACACTAAAAAGCAGAGACATCACCCTGCCAACAAAAGTGCGTATAGTCAAGGCTATGGTCTTCCCAGTTGCAATATATGGCTGTGAAAGTTGGACCATAAGAAAGGCTGAGGGCCAAAGAATTGAGGCCTTTGAACTATGGTGCTGGAGAAGACTCCTACGAGTCCCTTGGACTGCAAGGCAATCAAACCGGTCAGTCCTAGAGGAGATCAACCCTGACTGCTCTTTAGAAGGCCAGATCCTGAAGTTGAAACTCAAATACTTTGGCCACCTAATGAGAAGGAAGGACTCACTAGAGAAGAGCCTAATGCTGGGAAAGGTTGAGGGCAAGAGAAGAAGGGGATGACAGAGAATGAGGTGGCTGGATGGAGTCACTGAAGCAGTAGGCGTGAGCTTAAATGGACTCCAGAAGATGGTAGAGGACAGGAAGACCTGGAGGAACGTTGTCCATGGGGTCGCGATGGGTCGGACAAAACTTCGCAACAACAACAACAAATAAAAACAATGTAGTTAAAATCAAGCCAAAATTACAATTGATACTGCTAAAACAAAATCAGTTTATCAGCTAAAAGCTAGGTGAAATAAATGGATTTTCAATCTTCTCCTAAATCCTGGAGATGGGCTGAAGTGAACTCTTTGGGAAATGAATTCCATAGCCTGGGGTCTATGGAGAAAAAGGCCTTGTCTTTTTCCCTTTATCTAATATTGCCATCTCTGACTCTTCCCATGTCTCTCACTTTCCATTTAGCAGCCAGAAAGAGATTGATTGGATCAGGAAACTGGTTGGTTTGCTTGCTTGGTTGCTTATAAGGATTTTTCAAATGTCAGGTTGAAGGCCTCATGAAATTAAGCTCAAGGCCATTAAGTGGCCTGATGGATGTAGGTTGCCTGCCCAATATTAGCTATTCCTTATATTTTTATAGTATAGGGTGGTGGTGGTTGTCACTGCGTGTTTTTTAGTTTTGCCAGCTTCGCTCATTCCTAAGTGTACATCTCTTTCTGCTCTGCACCTTATCTTATCTTGTAACCATAGTGACTCTAGCTATGTCCAGCCAATGTTTTGGTTTTAAACTGTTTTGTGCGCAGGTTTAAAAGTCCTCATAGTTTCAGTTTAACCTTTCTTCTTCTGCCTGACGAGAGAATGTGGCCAGTCTAGGTCTTTTGTTTTCTCATTAAAAGTTTTACTATAGAATATGCCTTGGTTTTCTTTTCTTTGATATTGACCATGCAAATGAACCACGGTCCATCCACCTCTGGTCGGACTGTTAATTGTTCCGCAACAGTGGTGGTGGTGATGATGATGATCCATAAACTTTCTTGTGTGATGCAGCTTCTCTGAAAATTTGTGTTTCAGACTGTGGCAACATTTCAGTTGCAGCTAAGCAGCTGTTTCCAATATCCCACTTTGGGCCTAGGAAGCTGATGTGGCTACTCAGTAAAGATTCCAAAACAAGGAGGAAGGATGGAGCTACAGGTGAAACTCGAAAAATTAGAATATCGTGCAAAAGTTCATTTATTTCAGTAATGCAACTTAAAAGGGGAAACTAATATATGAGATACTCATTACATGCAAAGCAAGATAGTTCAAGTCGTGATTTGTCATAATTGTGATGATTATGGCGTACAGCTCATGAAAACCCCAAATCCACAATCTCAGAAAATTAGAATATTGTGAAAAGGTGCAATATTCTAGGCTCAAAGTGTCCCACTCTAATCACCTAATTAAGCCATAACACCTGCAAAGGGTTCCTGAGCCTTTAAATGGTCTCTCAGTCTGGTTCAGTAGGAATCACAATCATGGGGAAGACTGCTGGCCTGACAGTTGTGCAGAAAACCATCAATGACACCCTCCATAAGGAGGGAAAGCCTCAAAAGGTAACTGCAAAAGAAGTTGGATGTTCCCCAAATGCTCTATCAAAGCACATTAATAGAAAGTTATGTGGAAGGGAAAAGTGTGGAAGAAAAAGGTGCACAAGCAGTAGGGATGACCGCAGCCTGGAGAGGATTGTCAGGAAAAGGCCATTCAAAAGTGTTGGGGACTTTCACAAGGAGTGGACTGAGGCTGGAGTCAGTGCATCAAGAGCCACCACACACAGACGGATCCTGGACATGGGCTTCAAATGTCGTATGCCTATTGTCAAGCCGCTCCTGAACAACAAACAACGTCAGAAGCGTCTTACCTGGGCTAAAGAAAAACAGACCTGGTCTGTTGCTCAGTGGTCCAAAGTCCTCTTTTCTGATGAGAGCAACTTTTGCATCTCATTTGGAAACCAAGGACCCAGAGTCTGGAGGAAGAATGGAGAGGCACACACTGCAAGATGCTTGAAGTCCAGTGTGAAGTTTCCACAGTCTGTGTTGATTTGGGGAGCCATGTCATCTGCTGGTGTTGGTCCACTGTGCTTCATTAAGTCCAGGGTCAATGCAGCCGTCTACCAGGAGATTTTGGAGCACTTCATGCTTCCTTCCGCAGATGAGCTTTATGGGGATGCTGACTTCATTTTCCAGCAGGACTTGGCACCTGCCCACACTGCCAAAAGCACCAAAACCTGGTTCAATGACCGTGGGATTACTGTGCTTGATTGGCCAGCAAACTCGCCTGACCTGAACCCCATAGAGAATCTATGGGGCATTGCCAAGAGAAAGAAGAGAGACATGAGACCGAACAATGCAGAAGAGCTGAAGGCCGCTATTTAAGCATCCTGGTCTTCCATAACACCTCAGCAGTGCCACAGGCTGATAGCTTCCATGCCACGCCGCATTGAGGCAGTAATTGCTGCAAAAGGGGCCCAAACCAAGTACTGAGTATATATGCATGCTTATACTTTTCAGAGGTCCAATATTGTTCTATGTACACTCCTTGTTTTATTGATTGCATGTAATATTCTAATTTTCTGAGATTGTGGATTTGGGGTTTTCATGAGCTGTACGCCATAATCATCACAATTATGACAAATCACGGCTTGAACTATCTTGCTTTGCATGTAATGAGTCTATCTCATATATTAGTTTCCCCTTTTAAGTTGCATTATTGAAATAAATGAACTTTTGCACGATATTCTAATTTTTCGAGTTTCACCTGTAGAAGGCCAAAGCACTAAGTTGAAGGGTTGCACTGGCTTTGGTGGACCACTCATTTTGCAGGGTTCATCATAGAGGTTTCTGCTATGAAACAAAGTATGTTGGGTCCTGCTTTCTACAGATAGTCCTTGACTTACGACCAGTCAAAGTTACAATGGTCCCCAAAAAGGTACTTATGATGATTCACAGTTCTGACAGCCAAATTCTCAGCTCAATTATGGTTGTAAGTTGAGGACTACCTGAGTTGCATCATTCAGCATGCGTCATTGAGGAGCCTTGCCCACTACTTCTGGAGATGATCTCTAGCTCACAAGCTGAAGATGTGAACTTTTTTGTTGGTCTGTAATGAAGGACCATCCAGTGTAGAGGGTGGGGTGAGAGTGATCTTGGTTGCACTCCAGCTATCACTTTCCTGGAACCTCATATGGTATAGCCCAGGGGTAGGCAACCTCGGCTCTTTTATGACTCATGCATGGCTGGCTCAGGAATTCTGGGAGTTGAAGTCCATGAGTCATAAAAGAGCCGAGGTTGCCTATCCCTGGTATAGCCAAAATGAATGGTCATCTGCTGGTGGCCCAAAGCATTAATACACTGTTTCCAACTATATAGCCTCCTGGGTAGTAGAAATTGGCCCCTTCCAAGAATATAAATCATGTTTTTGCAAATGGTGCTTATCTTATGTAAGAATGTTTCCAGAAAGTAATGTGACACGACATACACTCTTTAATGTCTTGCTTCCTTTGCTCACTCCAATTTTCATTTTCTTTTTTTTTTTTGGCAGGAGGTTTCATGAGTTGGAATCTCTCCCTGCCCCAGCCATTCATCCCAAAAAGAAGGAACACAAAAGCTGTTCTTGTTCCATCATGTAAACTGCCATCTCACCTCAATCCACACAGCCTGGAAGAGGAAGAGCTTCTCATATACCCTCCAACTAAGAGGATAGAGCAGGATTTTTCCTTGTTCCATCTCCCCTACTACAACAAGGGCTGGCACTGTGTATTTTCTAGTTATACCAAAATATTACAATTTTTCTCTTGTTGCACAGGAGAGTCTGCAAACTGGGAATGAGGCAAAGACTAGAAAAGTTCTACCCCTCCATCATATCCTGAACCTATGAGATATGCATGCAGTTTTCTTTGCCACTTTGCCCTCCTCTGTTCTTCCATGGAAATTGCATAAAAGGTGCCCCTTTTTTGCCAGGGTCAAAAAGCATTGGCTTCTGGTTGCCCTCCGGGTGAGATTCAAGGTGCTGGTGATGACCTATAAAGCCCTAAATGGCTTGGGTCCGGGATATCTGAGGGAACACCTGCTACCGGCATCAAGTTCCCTTTGTCCTGTGCGCTCCCACAGGGAGGGCCTTCTCAGGGTGCCGCCGGCAAAGGATTGCCGGCGGGCAACACCCAGGGGGAGGGCCTTCTCTGTGGGCGCACCTGCCCTCTGGAACCAGTTACCCGTAGAGCTTAGGACTGCCCCTGATTTTCGTTCAGGGACCTGAAGACCTGGCTCTTTGAGCTTTCCGGCCAGGACTGAGGAGTTTTTAATTTTTTAACTTATTGTAATTGGGTTTTTAATCAGAGTTATAGGGGTTTTAGATTTTAATTAAGGAAAAATTAATCTATTTTAATTGTTATTAATTTTTGTATTGTAATGTTGTTTTAATTGCCTTGTGAACCGCCCTGGGTCCTACGGGAGAAGGGCGGTATATAAGTTAAATAAATAAATAAATAAATAAATAAATAAATAAATAAATAAATAAGTGTATTCATTTTAAGTAAAAGGGGTATAGGGTTGTAAATTTCACTGGCAGTCTAGAGATACATTCAGTTAAAGAATAGGAATAAACAGCAGAGGATAATTCATTTCACTGCAGTTAAGGGCAAGCTTTTGCACATACATAGATAAAGCTAAATGTTCAAAGACATATGATACAAATGCATTTTAAAAGGTACTGTAATTTTTTATTGCACTTTTAAAAAAATCATAGCTCATAGACTTAAGCCACACACGGGCCAAACTCCAAGGGAAGAAGCTGCAGACACAATTATACTTGGCTCCAAGTTGTCAGTACTGAGTTTTCTCCCCCCCCCCCCAGAGCAGGGCTAGAAAGCAGCACACTTTACAGCAGTGTTTTTCAAACTCGGCAATTTTAAGATGGGTAGACTTCAGCTGCTGTCTGATAAGTTTTTGCTGAGTAATTCTGAGAGTTGAAATCTACAGATTCTGGGAGTTGAAGTCTACCCATCTTAAAGTTGCCAAGTTTGAAAAACACAGCTTTACAGTAAGGCAGTATGCAAAATTGGGAGGGTTAGCAAACTCTTCATATTTTAACAGGTTGTGATGGCTCTCACAACTTAGTTGCCATATTGTGAGAGTCACATATTCACAAACAATTACTGTAAGAAGTGTGGCCAGTTACAAAATAGTGCTTCCTCATTTGGCAGCCACAATTTGTTCCAGTGAGATGGTCACTAACTGAACCACATGACACAGAGAAATGCTGCCAAGATCACTGGGTGCTGCCATCTCATTCAGATAGTTTTCTTGTACAGCACTGCCAGTGTTAGTCTCACTCTAGTGTGTGTTGTCAGGTGCAGAAATTTGGTCATACAGTGAGGAAAAAAATTATTTGATCCCCTGCTAATTTTGTACATTTGCCCACTGACAAAGAAATTATCAGTCTATAATTTTAATGGTAGGTTTATTTTAACAGTGAGAGACAGAATACGAACAAAAAAATCCAGAAAAATGCATTTCAAAAAAGTTATAGATTGATTTGCATTTTAATGAGTGAAATAAGTATTTGACCCCTTCGCAAAATATGACTTAGTACTTGGTGGCAAAACCCTTGTTGGCAATCACAGAGGTTAGATGTTTCTTGTAGTTGGCCACCAGGTTTGCACACATCTCAGGAGGGATTTTGTCCCACTCCTCCTTGCAGATCCTCTCCAAGTCATTAAGGTTTCAAGGCTGAAGTTTGGCAGCTTGAACCTTCAGCTCCCTCCGCAGATTTTCTATGGGATTAAGGTCTGGAGACTGGCTAGGCCACTCCAGGACCTTAATGTGCTTCTTCTTGAGCTACTCCTTTGTTGCCTTGGCTGTGTGTTTTGGGTCATTGCTATGCTGGAATACCCATCCACAACCCATTTTCAATGCCCTAGCTGTGGGAAGCAGGTTCTTACCCAAGATTTGATGGTACATGGCCCCGTCCATCGTCCCTTTGATGCGGTGAAGTTGTCCTGTCCCCTAAGCAGAAAAACACCCCCAAAGCATAATGTGTCCACCTCCATGTTTGACAGTGGGGATGGTGTTCTTGGGCTGATAGACAGCATTCCTCCTCCTCCAAACACAGCGAGTTGAGTTGATGCCAAAGAGCTTGATGTTGGTCTCATCTGACCACAACACTTTCACCTAGTTCTCCTCTGAATCATTCAGATGTTCATTGGCAAACTTCAGACAGGCCTGTATATGTGCTTTCTTGAGCAGGGGGACCTTGTGGGCGCTGCAGGAGATCAGTCCTTCACAGCATAGTGTGTTACCAATTGTTTTCTTGGTGACTATGGTCCCAGCTGCCTTGAAATCATTGACAAGATCCTCCCATGTAGTTCTGGGCTGATTCCTCACCGTTCTCATGATCACTGAAACTCCACGAGATGAACTCTTGCATGGAGCCCCAGACCAAGGGAGATTGACAGTTATTTTGTGTTTCTTCCATTTGCAAATAATCGCACCGTTGTCACCTTCTCACCAAGCTGCTTGATGATGGTCTTGTAGACCATTCCAGCCTTGTGTAGGTCTACAATCTTGTCCCTGACATCCTTGGACAGCTCTTTTTTTCTTGGCCATGGTGTAGTTTGGAATCTGATTGTTTGATTGCTTCTGTGGACAGGTGTCTTTTATAAAGGTAACAGGCTGAGATTAGGAGCACTCCCTTTAAGAGTGCTCCTAATCTCAGCTCATTACCTGTATAAAAGACACCTCGGAGCCAGAAATATTGCTGTTTGATAAGGGATCAAATACTTATATCACTCATTAAAATGCAAATCAATTTATAACTTTTTTGAAATGCATTTTTCTGGATTTTTTTTGTTGTTATTCTGTCTCTCACTGTTAAAATAAACCTACCATTAAAATTATAGACTGATCATTTCTTTGTCAGTGGGCAAATGTACAAAATCAGCAGGGGATCAAATATTTTTTCCCTCACTGTAAGTGTGCACATTGGTCAGAAAATTATATTTACTACTGTTTACTAATGTCGTATTTGTGAGCAGTCACGAACTGAGGTAGTCGCTAAGTAATAACTGGCTGTTTCCATAAGGCAAATAAGTGGTGATGCTTCTTGCAGAACCATTTAGCAGGTCCTCAACATTCTACCATCCCAGCTTACTGCTTTAAAACAGTGAACGTTTGAAACCTTTAATGCTTAATTACTAGGATCAAGTTTCAGTGCCAGACTTTGTAAATTGCTCTGTTCAGGAACAGAGTTGTTATATACTTTGAAGACATGGCCAGCTTTTGTGAAATTCATCCTTTGTTTCCCACTTCTGTAATGCGCTTGTCAGGGTAAGGAAAGTGATGAAAAGCAACCTTTTTAAAAAAAAATTAGCAGCTCTTTGTGTTAGTAAATTTTCCTCTTAGCAAGGTTTCCCAGCGAGGTGCTATCATGTTGAAGTATACTATCATTACTCAGGTATCAGTACTTGCACTCATATTTAACTACATGATTTTTATCTGGATCCTTACACTCATAATCATAATAGTAAAGTTGAAAGGGACCTTACCTTGGAGGTCATCTAGTCCAACCCCCTGCTCAGGCAGGAAACCCTATACCATTTCAGACAAATGGCTGTCCAGTCTCTTCTTAAAAACTTCCAGTGTTGGAGCATTCACAGCTTCTGGAGGCAGGTTATCCAAAGTTTGCATGCTGTTCAACACTTCCATCTATCAGTTCCATCACCTAACCTTTCCATCATCCATCACCATCTTCAGAACTCAGATGTGTTAAGATTACAATTCTCAGATTATATTATGGTTGGGTAGTGGTTAACATGTTCATTATGAATCTCTTTGATCATGGTTATAGAAGCTTGCTGTGGGGTACTTCGTGCTCTCTGACCTTAGTTGTTTTCTTGCAGATGTTTCATTACCAAACTAGGTAACATCAATGCTGGTAGGGAGTGGGGTTTGCTCTCATTTTATATTCTAGTGGCTTGCCACTAGATATTCTAGCAGCTTGCTGGGCTGGTTGCTATTGCCCAGTCAAATTTACCCTACAGGACTGATATGAGAAAAATGAAGAAGTGTTAGCCTTTGGACAACATACAAGATACAGATAATATTCTCAGCAGGCATGAACATAGGGAAGGTTATCCTACTAGAACTACCAACTGATGCTCCCAGTATTTAAAGATGTGTTGTTTATAAAGTAAATGGAAGCACTCAACATGCAAGTTTGAACTGTCAAAGGTATGTGTGGTATGAGTCTATCAGTCTTCTACCATACTACAGAGAATTGCATTCCAGCTGTAAATGGTCTCTTACACAAAGATTATCTCGGCCCCGTCCGCGGTAGCAAGAAAAATGCACAGCCGGAACGAGTGTCGATTCCACAGAAAAGCGTTTATTGCAAGGCATACAGCAATCCATGAAAAGGCGAAGTCAGCGTTGGCTGCTACCTGCAACCAATGCTGCTAAATAGCCGGCCGAAGGACACACCCATGCCCCGCCCAAACAGGCCAACATCCGCCCTCCCCCTTATTTACACTCCGCCCTCCCCTGTCAGCTCCCTTTAATCCCCGCCCTGGAACCCGGCGCGCTCCTCCTGCCAGGTATGTACCCACCCGGCCCTAAATCCGCGGCCCCGCACCCCACCATCACCACCCACAACAACCACCCCCCACGCTAAGACGTTCCCTTCACGGCTCCGGGCCCCAGACACCCCTTCACCCCCCACGGTCTCCGGTACTGCTGCAGACCCGTCCCCATGGGCTCGTTCCATGAGTCCAGTCTCTAGCCTTGCCCTACGGGAGACGGGGGCTAACAGCCGCCCCACGGCAGGCCCACCAGCAGGTTGTTCCGATGCCGGCACGGGGTCCAACACCGGCGTCGTAGGCGCAACCCCCAGAGACGAACGGGGACCCACTCGAAGAGACCGAGCAGGCATGCCCTCCTCTTTCAACGAGGAGTCCATGGGGCAGGCCGGCGTCGGGCAGGGGCCTGCATGGTGGTCCCGCGCATGCGCATGCTTCTTGGCTGGCCGGGAGTCCTTGGGGTGCCTCGGCAGGTGCCGTCGGCCGGGTGGACGCGGAAGGTGCGGGTGGTGTCTGCCGCGGGAAAGGTGTGTCTGCGGCAGGAAGGGTGGGGTCTGATTCCCCTGCCACGGAGAGGACCTGTGGGTGGGGCACTCCAGCCGGCCACAACCCCCCTGAATGTTGGGCCTGTGGGGCTCGACATGCCGCCCCCCCCCTACCAAGGCTCCTCCTGCAAGCGAAGAAGCAAAGGGTAAATGGTTGTCCACCCAGACCGCAACCTCAGCTTGTCCCTCGCCTGGTTTACCAGGGTGTTTATGGTGAAAGGCCCGAACCAAGCGGGGAGCGTGAACGTCCCTCCCCATCACCCACGAAGCCTCCTCCATGGGGTATCCCTTCCACCGGATAAGATATTGCATGTCAGGAGGTCCGGGTGGGCCCGCAGCCATTCGTCCCCCCGAAGTGCCTCTCTGAGATCATGGCACAGACTCTCCTCTGCCGCCTGGGCCATTTCCCCTATACGGACTGTCCCCCCCCGCCTCTGCTGGCATGAGCGCCTGTACCACCTCCTCTCTTTTGCTATCGTACTGCAGCATGCGGGACAAAGCATCCGCTAGAAAGTTCCTCCCACCCGGGACATACTTCAAGGTGAAGCAGAAACGGCGGAAGTACAGCGCTCACCGGACATGCTTGGGTGACAACCGCCGGGGCGTTTTAAGGGCCTCCAGATTCTTATGGTCTGTCCATACTTCAAACGGGTGGGTGGCCCCCTCCAGGTGATGCCGCCATGTTTCCAGGGCCCAGCGAACCACGAAAGCCTCCTTCTCCCAGATTGCCCAGGCTCGTTCGGTGGGAGTAAGTTTCTTGGAGGCATATGCACAAGGTTGGAGCACCCCTTTGCTGTTCCGCTGGAGGAGGACGGCCCTGAGAGCAATGTCGCTTGCATCTGCCTGGACCACAAAGGGCAGGTCGGGGTCTGGATGCAGCAGGACAGGTTCCTTGGCAAACAGGGTTTTGAGTGCCTCGAAGGCCCGTTGGCATGTCGTGGACCATGCCAGTTTGAGCCCTGGTCGTGGCTGTACCACCAATTGTCATGTGCGCAAGAGGTCCGTAAGTGGCAAGGCAATGGCTGCAAAACACGGAATAAACTGCCGGTAGAAATTAGCGAAGCCTAAGAAACTCTGCAACTGGCGTCGAGTCCGTGGGGCCTGCCATTGCTGGATAGCCTCCACCTTCTTAGGGTCCATCTCCACCCCAGCTGCAGATATCCTATAACCTAGGTAATCCAATTGCATCCTGTGGAATTCACACTTGGACAGTTTGACGTACAGTTGCGCCTCCCGTAGCTTGGCCAACACCTGCCGCACCAAAATGACATGTTCCTCCACCGTCGTCGTGTAGATGAGGATGTCGTCCAGGTAGACCAGGACCCCGTGGTACAAGAAGTCATGCAGGACCTGGTTAATCAACTGCATGAATACTACGGGGGCTCCCTGCAGCCCGAACGGCATCACCCGAAACTGAAAACTACCAAGGGGACAGTTAAACACTGTTTTCCACTCGTCCCCAGCCCTGATCCTGATCCCTCAGGTCCAGCTTTGTGAACACCCGACCCTTAGCCAAGTGTGCCAGCAAATCCTTCATTAACGGGAGGGGGTAGAGGTGTTCTATACACACTGTGTTGACCCCCCGGTAGTCAACACACAGATGAAGGGTCCCATCCTTCTTTTCGCGGAACAGAACAGGCACCGCCATCCTGGACCGTGCAGGCTGAATGAACCCCCTCTCCAGGTTCTTGTCGATGTATCTCCGGAGCTCTTGCATCTCCCTCGGCGACATGGCATACTTGCGGGGTTTGGGTAGCCTGGCACCGGGCTCTAGCTCGATAGTGCAATCCGTGGGTCGGTGGGGTGGCAACGTGTTGCATTCTTGCTCATTGAACACATCCATCAGATCGGAGTAGTCCCAGGGCACCTGGGCCTCCTGGTCTAACCCGACCCCACAGGCCTTCTCTTGCTTCCCCATGTTGCCTGGTCCCATGAAGGTGTGTTCCAGAGGGGGCTGGGGTCCCAATCCCAGACGGAGGTGTCGACAGCCCCCCTCCCACCAAATCATGGGGCCCCACTTGTCCAACCATGTGAGCCACAGGATGACTGCCTCCATCATGGAGGGCACTACGACGAACTGCAGGGTCTCCCAATGGTCCCCCATCTCTAACCTGACCGGTTCTGTTACGTGGGTGATAGGCGCCCCTCCGAGGAGACACCCATCCATTGTTGGAACCGAAGGGGAGTAGCCAGTCGTTTCAGTGTGACCCCCACTTCGGCCGCCACTGCCTGGCTTATGAGGCATCGGGTACTTCCCGAATCGATAAGGGCTTTGAACGCCCTCTTCCGTCCCGTCAGAGGGCTAACCAGCAGCACTGGGAACACAAAAGGGCACACCGGAGCACTTACCATCGGGTCCTCCTCCTGCTCCTGTTCCTCGGGACTCTCGTACTGCGTGGGCTGGGCAGTCGCCGGAACGTCCACCCGGAGGGGGGCCGTTGTCCTGGGCGTTTCGCTCAATATTTGGTGTACGGCCCGTGACCGCTCTACGGTTTTCCTGGGGATGGGGCCCTGCGATGGGGAAACAGAAGGAGCCGCCCGGGCCGGTGGCAGTGGGCACTCAGCCGCCCGATGACCCGGTTGGTCGCACCTGAAGCACCGGATGGTAGCTCGTAACGACTGAGCAGGGGGTCTTGGCGATGTCATCACGGGTCTCTGCTCCTCTGATCTTGCCTTCTCGGTAGGCCGCCGTCCACCGGGTACGACCTCAGGCCTTCCCTGGATGTCCTGTAGCCCAATGTCCAGCTCCACGGCCACCCGAAACCACTCCTGCAACTGAGCTGGGACACTGCGCACTACACACGCCCGGCGAAGGGCACCGTCAAGCCCGGCCCTGAAGTGGTGCACAAGAAGACGCTCTGGCCATGAGCGCAGTTTCCCGGCCACCTTACGGAAATCCCCGACATAGTCCACTGCCGGTCTGCCCCGCTGACGTAGGGTCAACACGTCAGCTTCAGCACGGTGTACTCTGGAAATGTCCTAGAATCAGCCTCTTAGGGCCTCCAAAAAGAGACCTACGTCCCCGAGTTCACGGGCATGGTCGCTGTAAAGGTCGGCTGCCTAGGCTGCTGCCTTTCCCTGCAAATAAGCTGTCTCCGCCACCACCATCGCCCACTGGGATGTGTAGGTCTGGGCGTACTGGTCCATATGGTTTATTACCTGACCCAGGAACATCGCCAGATGATCAGGGTGGCCGTCGTACATTGCCGGCAGAGGTGGTGGCCCCCACACCACACCAGGACCCCAAGGCCCCACCTGTGATCCCAAGTCTCGAGTACCTCCGACCGGTCGCGTTGGTTGCTGGCAGGGTCTTCCGTCTGTTCTTGGCCAGGATTCTGAACCGCTCTGCACCGTGGTCGTGGGGGGTGGGCCCTCCGGAGCCCCTGTGTGGGACGTGCTTAGACTGGATGGCCCCCGGAATCTTGGACTGGCCAATCGGAAACGGGATGGGCCGGACCGTCCTGATTGGGTCCCTGTGAGGGACCACCGTCCCGTTTCCAACTCAGAGTCAGTGACCGTCCAAGGAGCAGGCTCTTGCTCACCAATCTCCCCGAACCTGTCTCTTAGAATGTCCATGGTGTGGCTGCCTGGGGCAGTGGAGTAGCTCCACTCCTCTCCATTGTCATCCATCAGGCGCCGCTCCCTCCATTCCAACAAAGAATATGTGAGACATATTGTAGATTTATTGGAATTTCTGGAAAGAAACAATCAGATCCCCGCAGCGCTGATCTTTTTGGACGCTGAAAAAGCCTTTGATCAATTGGATTGGCAATTTTTGATGAAAGTATTAGAGAAAATGGAATTTGGGGATAAATTTTTACAACCAATTAGGGCAATATATCAAAAGCAAACAGCCCGTATAATAGTTAACAATAGCCTGACTGAATTATGTAATATTGAAAAAGGTACAAGGCAGGGGTGCCCGTTGTCACCTCTATTATTTGTTTTAACATTGGAAATATTACTGATTAAAATACGTGATTCGGATAAAATTAAGGGAATCCAAATAAGAGATCAGGATTATAGATTGAGGGCATTTGCAGATGATCTGGTTGTTACAGTAACTCAGCCCGATTATTCAGTTGTAGAATTGATGGAGATAATAACGCAATATGGGAAAGTTTCTGGATTTAAGATCAATATACAAAAAACTAAAATATTGTCTAAAAATATGACAGCATCACAAAAGGCTGTTTTAGAAGAGCTAACGGGATTTGAAATAGTTAAAAGGGTTAAATACTTGGGGATATATTTGTCAGCTTCAAATGTGAAGTTATATAAAAATAATTATGAAAAGTTATGGGGAAAAGTACAAAAAGAATTAGATAGTTGGAAAAAATACAATTATCTTTACTGGGAAGAATCGCAGCAGTGAAAATGAATGTTTTGTCAAAATTTTTATTTTTATTTCAAATGATACCTATACTTAAAAAGGATTTAAACTTGGAGGAATGGCAAAAAGGAGTTAATAAATTTGTCTGGGCAGGGAAAAAGCCAAGAGTTAAATTTAAGATAATGCAAGACACGCGTGAAAGAGGTGGTCTTAAAATGCCTAATTTCAAATTATATTATGAAGCTGCTGCTTTGTCAGCGATAAGCGACTGGTTTAATTTAACACAAGCGAGATTATTAAATCTTGAGGGTCATGATTTGTTATTTGGATGGCATGCATATTTATTGTATGATAAGAAGGTGGATAATGTGTTTAAGATACATATTTTAAGGTATGCTCTGTTGCGAGTTTGGAAAAAGTATAGACATAAGTTAAATTATAAGATACCTATTTGGGCAATACCTAAACACGCAATAGAAAATATAAATGTTGGATTTAAACATGATGTGACTACATATAAGGAAATTTTAAGTTTTGAGAGGAATGTATGGCAATTAAAGTCATATAACATTTTAAAAGAAGAGAAGATTGTACAAACCTGGTTTCAGTATGGGCAATTACAGGCAAGATGGAAAGAAGACCAGAAAACTGGTTTTTCAATGATTGATGAAAATTTGGTAAAGCAAATTAGAGATCAAGGTCAAGCACATATAAAAAGGATATATATTGCATTGATAGAAATTGATTCAGAGACGGAACTTGTTAAAGATTGTATGATAAAGTGGGCTCAGAATTTTCAAGAAGTTATTACAATGGATATTTGGGAAAAGATCTGGGTTAGAAATGTAAAATTTACACAGGCCCAAAATTTAAGAGAGAATTTTTATAAAATGTTTTATAGGTGGCACTTAGATCCTAAAAAATTAGCAAGTATGTATCCGAACTGCCAGCCCAAATGTTGGAGGTGTGGTTGAGAGGATGCAACGTATTTTCATATATGGTGGACTTGTAAAAAGGTTAAAGCTTTTTGGATTAAAATTTGGTGGAACATGCAAAAAATATTTAAGAAAAGGATAAAGTTTTCTCCGCAACTGTTTTTACTGGGTATTATCACAGATACCACCGTTGTGGACACTAAGTTGATGTTGAATTTAATTACGGCAGTGAGGCTTTTAGTAGCGCAATATTGGAAGAAGGAAGAACTGCCGACTATAGAAGAATGGACTTTAAAAGTTTCTAACTTGGCGGAAATGGCAAAGATCTCAGCATATTTGAAAGACCAATCGCAACAGAGATACACTGTGGAGTGGAGAAGATGGATTGATTACATCCAGAATAAATATGGGACTAAAAAGTTTCACTTAGCATTTGAATAAGTACTGGATATATATGATGTATAACTAGCTTGTAGTTATTTTACTGAGAGTTAAAGTGTGATAGAATTTAATATTTTATTGTTGTTTGCATATTTTAGATTATGTTTGTTTGTATTTTTATACCCTGTATTTTGCTCTGGGAAGTCGGGGAGGGGGGAGGGGAGGGTTGGGGGGTTGGGGAGAGGGGAGGGGGAGGGGGGTTGTATTCAAAAATGTATTGTAAAACTTTTTAATTAAAAAAACAAAAACAAAAACCAAAGCCTCACTTGGCCGACTCGCCTGTCCCCGATCGGGCTCTCTGCGCCCCAGGGCGGAGCTCAGCCACCACTCCCCTCCGCGGTCCCGGCTTCCGGTCTCATGGGGTTCAGCCGCGGACACCACCGGCGGAAGAGACCTTACCTTTGCCCTAACTGTCGGTTGAGCCTCCTCCCCCATTTCCACCACTTCAAGAGGCTTTGCAGCAGCACCGGCCACCTCCTCCGTAGCAGCCGCTGGAGCGGCCCCTTGCGTTCCTTCTGCCATGTCCAACTCACCCAGGAGGGTACACAGCAAGAAGAGGGTGAACGCTGACTTACTCTAGGCCCCGTCCGCGGTAGCAGGAAAAATGCACAGCCGGAACGAGTGTCGATTCCACAGAAAAGCATTTATTGCAAGGCATACAGCAATGCATGAAAAGGCGAAGTCAGCGTTGGCTGCTACCCGCAACCAACGCTGCTAAATAGCCAGCTGAAGCACACACCCATGCCCCGCCCAAACAGGCCAACATCCGCCCTGCCCCCTATTTACACTCCGCCGTCCCCCGTCAGCTCCCTTTGATCCCCGCCCTGGAACCCGGCGCGCTCCTCCTGCCAGGTATGTACCCACCCGGCCCTAAATCCGCGGCCCCGCACCCCACCATCACCCCCCACAACAACCACCCCCCACCCAAAGATGTTCCCTTCATGACTCCGGGCCCCAGACACCCCTTCACCCCCCACGGTGTCCGGTACTGCTGCAGACCCGTCCCCGCGGGCTTGTTCCATGAGTCCAGTCTCTAGCCACGCCCTACGGGAGACGAGGGCTAACAGCCGCCCCATGGTAGGCCCACCAGCAGGATGTTCCCATGCCGGCACGGGGTCCAACACCGGCGTCGTAGGCGCAACCCCCAGAGATGAACGGGGACCCACTCGAAGAGACCGAGCAGGCACGCCCTCCTCTTTCAATGAGGAGTCCATGGGGCAGGCCGGCGTCGGGCGGGGGCCTGCATGGCGGTCCCGCGCATGCGCGTGCTTCTTGGCCGGCCGGGAGTCCTTGGGGTGCCTCGGCAGGTGCCCAGTCGGCTGGGTGGACGCGGAAGGTCCGGGTGGCATCTGCCGCGGGAAAGGTGCGTCTGCGGCGGGAAGGGTGGGGTCTGATTCCCCTGCCGCGGAGAGGACCCGTGGGCGGGGCGCTCCAGCCGGCCGCAACCCCCCTGCTGAATGTCGGGCCTGCGGGGCTCGACAGATTACAGAGTAAAGTCCTGTGGTTTCCCCCTTAAATGAAAACTGATTGTGGCATATGCCCTCATGGACTAGAGCCTGTTTATTGTAAAAGTTTGCGTTTACCAAACTGCACTGTAGCACCAAAGTGAACTCACAAGGCACCATGGATATCTTACATTTCCAAGAGCATGGATATTTTACATTTCCAAGAGAAGCAGCAATACTCAACATCTGACAGACATTGTCAGTGTAATTTAAAATATCCCTTGGTATTCCTGTGAGTTTTCTGTTTCTGTTAAGCCAAGGTTCTGAAATGGCTCCATGAACCAAGAAAGTTTGGGAACTTCTGGTACAATGTTATTCAAAAGCTAAAGAGAGCATGCATATGTGCATGTATATGTACATACAGGCACAAAGACACAACAGTGAACCTAAAAACCTATTGAATGATAAAATGGCCATAGGTTTTGAATGTATGACTTAACCATGATTTTAATAAAAGGGAAACATTCCCATTACCAGTGTGTAATTTTACTGTGGTGGTACATAACAAGCAGATATTGGCTGGCTCTGCCCAACACATTAGGTTAAAGAAGCTGACATACTATGCCATAATATGGTTCATTTGCTCAACCAGTCTATTCTGTGGAAAAAAGTGCATGTTCTGTGAACTCAGCCACTCTTGTAGTGTTAACTCCATAAAGGCAGCTGACTTTTCTAACAAGTAGGAATCTATTCTAAAAAGGTCTGTGTGTTGGGGGGGAAGCCTTCTGAAAATTTTGGCCCTGTCCCCTGTGTTAGTAATTATTGGTACAACTCCCTACTGAGTTTTATTATGGCCAGTGAAAGGTTGTCATTCCTCACACGCATCCTTTATGTAATGCTTCAACAAACTCCCTTTAATACAGGGGTGTCAAACTCAATTTCATTGAGGGCCACATCAGCATTGCGGTTGCCCTCGGGGGGCCGGCTGGGTGTGGCCTGGGTGGGTGTGGCCTACTGGGTGGGCATGGCCAGCTCTACATCATTTGTGTCAAGGGTGCCTATGGGGGCCTGGGCAGGAGTGGGACAGATCTGAGGGTCTCTGGCAGAAGGAGATGGGACCAGGGAAGTGCCAAGGCATGGTCCACCCGAGGAGCCTCACTGTTCCTCTCAGGCCATGGGGGGGGGGGGCTGGATGGTAGCACGGCAGTCAAATGCCTAGCCCAGCCCTCAAGCGCCCACGGCACTAAGCCCAGCCCCAGTTCCCCAAGGGGGTGCCCAGCTGCATTTACCTCCTCCTCAAGGCTGCTGCTGCTGTGCTTGCTCTCCTTAGCCAGGTTGCTCATGATGGGTACAAGGGCAAAATCAAGAGGGAGGCCCATTCCCTCTCCATGTGAGGAGACCTGGCTTTGTATCCAAAGCTTCCTTAGCAATAGGATGGGAGACCCCCCAGCATAGGCCAGGAGGAGGGGGCAAGGGGATGGTGAAAGGGCAGCAGGGCAGGACTAAGGTAGGACTTCCCTCAGACCTTCCCTCTCCTTCCTTAGAACAGAGTGGTGGGAAAATATTTGAGATGAGGGAGGGAGAAAAACAGGCAAGAAACACAGCTTGGGAAGTGTCATCCTTCGTGAGGAATGAAGAAATGCACCTTTGCCTGGAAATGGCCAGCACATGGCCCTCGCCTACTTCACATATCCGGTTTGGTGGGCTCTATAGGAGGGGATGCCATGAGCAGCGTGAGAGTTGATGTTACCTGTGCAATGCTGCCCAGCCCCTAGCCTGCCCGGTTTTGGCAGGTAGTGGGGTGCTCTACTCACAGTGCCAAGAGGCTGAGCCGGGTGGCATGAATCTGAAGAGAAGCACAACGCTGCCCAACCCCTAGCCTGCCCGAAGTAGGCAGGGCCATGTGCTGGCCACTTCCAAGCGATGGTGCATTTCTTCATTCCTCACAAAGGGTGATACCTCCCCAGCATGCGCCGAGGGGGCAGTGCCGACATGGCATGGGTCGGTCCCTCGCTGTTTCCAGATGGCCTTATGGAGCTAAGACTGAATGTATTTCAACACAGATGATCACCATGAAATTGTATATTGGCTCCTGGCCAGCCTGGGCCGGGGCCAAGACAACGGGGGCCGTTCCCTTACTGTTTCCAGGATGGCTTCGCGGGCCGCATCCGGCCCCCAGGCCTTGTGTTTGACATGTCTGCTTTAATAGAACAAATTTTCCCCATCTACTCATAAAAATGGGGTGGGGAGCCTTTTTCAAAAATGCATACTTCTGTATCACATGCTACATATATGTATGTGTATGTTTGAGCATATGGAGAATGCTTTAAATTTTATAATTGTTAATGAGAAATTTAATATGCTTGTGCATGAACTGAAAAATAGTATGCACTTTTGTATATAGAAAGCTGGGATGGAAACATTTGAAAACTACCAGTATATTAAAAAGTATAGTGGATAAGCATAAGCACTCAGTTTGAATTGATGTGGAGAATTAAATGTGTTCTTTACTAATTACTCTAGAAGTTCAGTATTAAATCTTAGTATTTAGCGATTTATGATAGTCCTGGAGAAATAATTATAAAAACAGTACAATGTCTCCCAGATGAAGAATGCTTTCTCCAACCTATAGATTTCTTACAGATCTATAGGAATAGCAGTATTTGTTTGTGTCAAATATGCAATCGGCATCTTACTACTAAAGTTGTGCAAAAGCTACATACAGGGAGTCCTTGACTGATTTATTTATGTTAAATTTATTTGACACCTATCTCTCCGTGGGGCTACTCTAGGCGGCTTAGAACAATAAAAAGGAAGTAATGAAAATAGTGTAAACAGAAGATAAAAGAACAAAATAAACAATGAAAAAGAACACAAGATTACACCAAAAAAGATGGGCGGGTGGAGAGTAGAGAGGGTTGTGTGTGAGGTGGAGTGTGCCATCAATCCAGCAGCCACCTCCAGTGTGGAACTCCCCCATTTGGACCCCAGGCCAACCAGCAGAGCCAGGTCTTTAGGCTCTTGCAGAAGAATAGGTGGGGGCAGATTTTACCCTAGAGCAGGGGTGTCAAACTGCCAGCCCATGGGCCGGTTGCATCATTCAGAGGCTGTGCCCACCCCAGCTCCGGCAATGCAGAAAAAGTCACGATACATTGTGACACGTGACGTGACAAGTTTGACATCCGTGCCCTAGAGGGTAAGATGTTCCAAAGGGTGGGTGCTGCAGCAGAGAAGGCTCTTCTTCTGGATCCTGATAGCTGGAGTTCTTTGGTGGGATCTGAAGTAGGCCCTCTCTGCCAATGTGAGTCAGATGGCCTTGTCCTACCTAGTGGGACAAGGCGGTTCATCAGGTAGCCTGGTGATGTGTATAAATTTCCATCTGATAGGAAATCCCAGTGAATAAAAAGTAGAACCAGGAATGTTTCTAGTACTGAATGGCCTTCAAGAATTGCACAGGAAGAAAATGTTAAGAGATTATGTAAACTTCAGAATATGGCTCAGACTACCAAGACATTTAGATCAAAAGCCACAGCATCATGCTTAAATGTGAAAATAGATCTAGGCAGGTTTTCCCCATTATCCTAGACCACTTCTGTTCTCCTTTTCCCCATGGCCACCCCAGTCTCAACAAAATGAACAAAGTTGTGTTTCAGGCATTTGATTTTTGGAAAGAAAGGTGTTTTTTGTCATTTTGTTGTGTACACAGTATACAATGTGAGTTTTACATATATTGAGAAAAAACATCTCAGACACTAATAATGAACAATAAAAATATATAGGAACATTCAATAATACAGAACACAAATCCCACCTTGAGGCGCGAACAAGATACACAGAAATACACATTGTAAAAAAGGGGGGCTTTCAAGATCCAAATACAAGGGTGGGTGGCAGAGGAGGAATGTCTCTTTTTGTCACAGGAAATTGGGTTGTACGTGTGTGTGTGCGTGTGTTGTGCTTGTCCTTAACTCAGAGCTGGGCCTGTCCAATTCTGGGTGCTCAGGTTTGGCTACTCTGTCCCTCCAACCGGGAGCAATGGATTAGCAAGGCTCTCCATGGGATTGGTGGTGCAAGTCTATTGTCCCAAGAAGTGCCAAGGCTTTAGGTCCCTCTAAAATTAACCCTATACTATGAAAGATTCCCCTCAACTCATTCTCTCATTTTCCCAAACCCATGTTCAGCTAACCCCACTTCCACACACAGATATCTGTCATAATCCACCACTTCTAAGGCCAAACTGCTATCAGTAACCTGGTTTATTAAGGAAAGCTGTTTTTGTAAAAAGTCTAAATTGTAAGTTTTAAAATACTCAAAAGAAACCAGGCCACTCTTCCCTTTAAAACCATTCTCTTCGATTAGGGCTCATGCACCAAATTCTACCTCCCCACCACCACCATGCACACTCACATACACACTTGCCAACCTCTATTCATCCACAATAAATAAGAAGGGGAGAAAGGGAGAAAATGAGACTCACCAGTATCTGTGTTCATACTTTAGTGACATTAACCTAGGTAACCAAACAGGTTTTAACATATTTCCGTGCCCTTCAGAGATTTGCTTGAACTAGTTCTCTGTGATGAGACCACTAATTCTGAGACCACCAATTCTGAAGTGGGATTTATTTTCCCATCATCCCTGAAGTACCTTTTCACATCTCCCTTTTCACACTACCCAAAATCTGAAAAGTACATTGGGGCAACTCCTGTAAATCCTATTGATTTGGGCAGGTGGAAAGAAAGCAGGAGTCTTGGAAAGACCAAAGTTATAAGAGCAGAAGGAAAATTTAAATGGAGGAATGGTTATGGTTAGTGAGGAAGGAAGAACAAGGTTCTAGAGGAGATGGGCCAGGAATAAAGGATGACTTGATGAGGGATAAAAATCAAATTTACTTATTCATTCATTTTACATAGCCAGCCATCTCAAACAAGTGACTCTGGGTGGTGAATGTGGAAGAGGGGGAAATAGCAGTGGAAGAAGAATGAGGTAGACTTTGGCATGGAGATGGGAATCTGAAATAGGAAGATCTACATTCAAGTAAGGGATTGCTTTGGGAGGTCAGCAGATGATCTGGGGGTGAGGGACGATGATGGTTGACCAAAGCATGTGATTGATGTAATTGGGAAGGTTACTGGGAGGGGAGGGTGCAGACACACACAAGATAATGGATAGCTGGATAATGGGTGGACAGCCCACCTGAGAATTGAAGAAAGGGTAACTAAGACAAGGTCTTCATCCTCTAGCTCATCAGAGTTTATCATTTCAGTTTAGGTTTGGAAAGGGAGCTTTGTTTAGGAGGCAGGATGCGGTAGGAGACATAAAATCTCCCTTCCCCCCTCAATAACAATAAAAAAACCCTAATGAAAATTTCAGTCAAAACCAAAGAACATCACAGCTACAAGTGAATGGAGAAAGTGAGAGCAACTCCTGCGCATCAATAATTTCAAGTTAGTCAAATACAATATGATACATAGACTTTTTATCTTATACAGTATATACAGTTTCAGGGAGGGGGGAGCAGAATTCTGCCTTTCCAGACATCATCATATGTGGAGAATGGGGAAAAACAATAATAAAAAAATCCTCCCTCATAGAAGTGCAGATCTACCACTGGGGAAGGGACTTATCTAAATCCCTCTATACATTCCTTCCATGATCCAAGAGTTTGTGTCTCTGTGTGTGTGTGTGGGGGGGCAATTGTGAAATCTGGGGGAGGAGAGGGGAATTTCAGGAAGTCTTGTTATAGTCTTGACAGATTACTATAGATGTCACTAGGCTCTCCCCTGCCCATTTACTGCTATCTATTCAGAAAGTATAGGGAAATGTTCCACATATCCAAATGAGCTAGAATCACTCAATTCAATGGCAAAAAAGTGAATCCTCCAGCAGCAATTGTTCCATGAAAACACAAGGGGAGGGAGGGAGGGAGAGAAAGGGAGGTTTCTCCAGAAAGGGAGAAAATCGGTGCTACCATTTATGATTAGGAACAAGCTTGGCAATAAATATTCTTGTTGGAAGCAAAAGTAGAAGTGATCGTCATTAGAGTATGGATGGATGGCTTCCCTTCACTCCATTTATTTGGCAAAGATGGGATTAGACATGTTGGACAGCAGGGGCCATATTTCCTGATCAGACTATGGATAAAAGGAGCTAGACACTGTATAATGACCAGTGCACCATCCCCCATGCTCAATTCTCAGCTCTCCATAAGGAGAAGTAAAGGTTCTTGATGGAAGAGATGTAGGGTAGAACCTCAGAACACCCTGGTCCTTCTCTTTTCACCAATCTCACTACTGTCAACTCACTCCATGGTGAGAAATCAAGAAGCCTTTTGGCTCTAAATTACACATTGTCATTTCTCTGACTTTCCAATGGGTTCCCCTATTCTCAACCCCAACCCTGAGCAAGGGGCAAGGCTGTTCAATTAGGTATTTATACATTTATATATAAATAATATTTCCCTGTACAGCCAGGGCAAAAGGAAAAGGGGTGTTCCAACCATTCAAATATTTGATGAGAACCCTCCTCAAAATGTCCTGTCTGCCACTACAAACCTCCACCCTCCACCACAGCATAGGCTTGTCCCATGTCCTGTTTAAGGAAAAAGAGAAACCCCCAAGAAGGGGTGGTGGTGGTGAGCTGTGTCTGGATTTGTTGCCTGTATTAGTACCTCTCGACTTTCCTCTTCCCACTTCTTGCTCTGACTCTGCAGAGGGGCAGGCATTTGGCAGCCCCTCCCGGGGTGTGGCTCTGATGATGGTGTCACACACATTTGCTTTGAGCCTGAGTCAGCAATTTGCTGAAGGAGTCAAA
Organism: Vipera ursinii; assembly: GCF_947247035.1. Lineage (NCBI taxonomy): Eukaryota > Metazoa > Chordata > Lepidosauria > Squamata > Viperidae > Vipera > Vipera ursinii. The sequence continues at coordinate 40,739,110 of NC_139522.1, forward strand.
CAGTTTCTCCAGCCATGGCTGGTTGCGCATGCACTGCTGCACCACCTCCTCCTGGCCCAAGTCTTCGTTTTGACCCTCAATTGCCATTGTCTGGAAAAACAGGAAATGAAAAGGTTGAAATATTAGCCATGAAGCCACACAGGTGGCTCTTTCAAGAAATCCACAAGTAGCCAGAACTGATTAGTCTGCATTTGGGGCCAAAGCTAAAAAAACATCACTAAAAGTCCTGAGACTTTTTAAACATGACAGTATTCTGTATTTTTAATGAGCTTCAAAAACTGCAGCTTATTTACAACTCTACTTCTACATACTAGTGATGTAGGTGTAGAGGAAGATTTCTTAATTTAAGAAAGCCCATACTGTTATTTTTTAGTAGTCTGTGTACTTATTTTAGTTTTTTGTATTTTATTTCATTGCTGTGGGGTGTAATCTCCAGCTAGACTAGAGGGAGAGGTCAAGAGGGCCCCAAGTTTAGAGTCATTGCACTGCAGTAAGCAGCACAGCCAGACCTCCTCCAGAATCTTTGAAGCATTATCTTGTTCCCAAGGGAATGTAGTCAATCTTGCGATTCTTGTAACATAGGTAACTAGCAATAAACTACTGTTGAGACTCTTCACTAGTGGTTCTGGATGCTTTCGCCTGAGCCACCCAGAGTCAATTAAAATCAGTTGGATAATAATAATAATATTAATATTAATGATGATGATGATGATGATGATGATGCACCACTTGAACACCATCGGGATTGACAAATTCACCACCAGTCAATTGCAAAAGGCGACTTTACTTGGAACAGCTTACATCCTGTGACTAATTCTGGGACTAATTCTGGCTGCACAAGACCAAGCCTTAAGGACAAATGCATACAAAGTAAAAATTGAGAAGACAGCAACAGACAGTAAGTGCTCCTATGCAAAGAAGCTGAAGAAACAGTGGACCACCTGGTAAGCTGCTGCAAGAAGATCGCACAGACTGACTACAAGCAGCGGCATGACAAAGTAGCAACAATGGTGCATTGGAAGATCTGCAAGAAATATCATTTGCCTGTAAGCAAGAACTGGTGGGATCATAAAATAGAAAAAGTCATAGAAAATGATGAAGTTAAACTGCTCTGGGACTTCAGAATTCAAACAGACAAGCACCTGCCACATAACACCCCGGACTTAACAATTGTCGATAAGACAGACAAAAAAGTCTGGATACTGGACATGGCAGTGCCTGGAGACAGCAGAATAGACGAGAAAGAACTGGAGAAGATAACAAAATACAAAGACCTACAAATAGAAATAGATAGACTGTGGCAAAGGCAAGCAAGGGTAGTACCAATAGTAATAGGCGCCTTGGGTGCAATCCCAAAACAACTGGAGCACCACCTGAACACCACTGACATTGACAAATTCGCCATTAGTCAATTGCAAAAGGCGGCCTTACTAGGAACTGCTTCCATCCTGCAACAATATCTGTAATACCATCAAACATCCATATCTAACTATCCCAGGTCCTTGGTAAGGACTCGATAGGTAGACAAAAATGCCAAATCCAGTCTGAACATCTGGCGGACTGTGCAATGATCAATAATAATAATAATAATGGAGCACCACTTGAACACCATCAGCATTGACAAATCCACCACCAGTCAATTGCAAAAGGTGACTTTACTTGGAACAGATTACATCCTGCGACGATATCTGTAACAACATCAAGCATCCAGATCTGCCTATCCCAGATCCTTGGAAAGGACTCAATAAGTAGACAAAAATACCAAATCCAGTCTGAACATCTGATCCAGTCTGAACATCTGGCTGATTGTGAATAATAACAACAACAACAACAACAATCCCCCAGTGAGGTACTACCTTGATGTGGTTGTGGGGCTTGTGTGATCTGAGGAAGATCAGAGCTATGCCAGAGGTTCAACCATACTGGACAGGTCTCATCAGGGTAGTCAGACAAAGAGTGTCTCTCCCATAAAAAATATGGTGAGACATAAATTTCAGAAAGCCATACCGGCTCGGATGTCGCCCAGGTTAACAAGATCCGCGCTAGATGTTGGAGTTCCTGGATATCTGGTGAAAAATGGGCTACAGGATTCAGGACTGTTGGCTGAGCAACCAGGGCCAGCAGCTGCAGAACTACTGGAAGAAAAGGAGTTTACCCGTCGCAAATACACAGTGATTGAAAACAAAGAAATAATGATCTGTTATTACAGATCAAGTCCAACAAGAAGAGGATATCTGAAACAAATGCACCAGTTCTGGAAAGAACAACATCCAGAATCAGAAATAACAGAACAGAGCCTAGCAGATCAATGTCAATTTATAATACAAAATAAAGTATTCACAGAAGCAAAATTGGAAGAACTGGAAAGGTTTACCCAGGGCAAACATTTCAAAGCCTTGCCAGAAGTAACTCAGAATGTAGAGGCAAGCCAGGGGGAGTTGGCAGTAGAGAAATCCAGCACAGATATACAATTGTTTTCATTTGGAAACCAGGCACCTCTTCCACAGGAAGAACAAAGCCCTCTAACTAAAGAAAGAAAAGAATTGAAACAAAGAATAACTGAGCATCTAGAACAGCACAAAAACAACAGAATAAGGCTGCCTGTATTGAAGCTTGTTGCAAAGAAACAGCTAGCACAAGCATTAAAAGATGCAGATACTGCAATATCAAGTATAAGCACCAATTCACTGCAAGAAACAAACCAACTAATGTACAGCACAGCTGCAGTTATAACTGAATACCTGGGATGCAAAATCAACAAAGAAGAAAAACAAACAAACAGTGCACCACAAAAATGGAAGGTTAGACTAGAAAATAAGATCAGCAAGTTAAGATCACATGCAAGCAAGCTAGAACAGATGAAAGAAAAGAAGCTGAAGAACAAGAAGGCCAAAGAATACCTAATCAAGAAATACCACTTGGAAACAAGGAAGATCAAGGAAGCACTGGAAATAATAAAGCAGCAAATAACAGCTATACCCAGGAAAATCAGTAGATACGAAGCTCGAATTGCAAATTATAGGCAGAACCTCCAATTTCAATCCAATCAGAAACGTTTCTACCAATCCATCAATGGAGAAACTGCAATGAATCAGTCAGTACCTGACAAGGAAAAAACAGTGCAGTTCTGGAAGCAGATATGGGACAACCCAAAGAAACACAACAAGGATGCGGCTTGGTTAAAAGAGGTGGATGCAAATAAAACAGAAGTTGAAATGAAAGAACTAGTAATAAAAACAAAAATGCTAGAAAAAAGAGCAAGGAAGATCAAAAATTGGTCAGCACCAGGTGAAGATGAACTGCATGGGTTTTGGTTGAAACATCTAACTGTTATATACCCACTCATTGCCAAGCAGTTCAACAATATACTACAAGGAGGAGAAATTGAAAAGTGGCTAACAACTGGGAAAACCTACCTTATAATGAAAGATCCAGCAAAAGGGGCAGCACCAGGCAACTACAGGCCAATTACCAGCTTACCAACAACTTTCAAATTGCTAACTGGTGTGGTAGCTGATGCAGTACAACAGCATCTAGTTAAAAACAATCTCTTTCCACCCAAGCAGAAAGGAAACTGCCCCAATAGCAGAGGAACAAAAGATCAACTCCTAATAGACAAAATGATCTTGGAAAACTGCAAGAAAAGGAAGACCAACCTGAATGTGGCATGGATTGACTACAAAAAGGCATTTGACTCTCTGCCACATGACTGGATAATCAAGTGCCTAGAAATAACAGGAGTCAGTAGAAACATCAGAAAATTTGTGCAAAGATCGATGGCACAATGGAAGACACAGTTGCAGGTCAGTGGTGAAAGACTGGGAGAGGTTAATATCAAGAGAGGAATATTTCAAGGAGATTCATTATCACCACTACTATTTGTTGTTGCACTGTTTCCTCTGTCAACAATACTGAATAACTCAGGACATGGCTCTCAAACATCAAAAACATCTGCCAGACTATCCCACCTCCTTTACATGGATGATCTGAAGCTGTATGGAAAAACATCATCTGAAATAGAATCGCTGCTGAACACTGTCCGTATATATAGCCAAGATATTGCAATGAAGTTTGGCTTGGACAAATGTGCCACACTTACTCTCAAACAAGGAAAAATAGTGAAAACTGAAGGAATCAAGATGCCCCACAAAAATAACTTTAAGAGTCTGGATGAGGAAGATTACTACAAATACTTGGGTATCCTTCAAGCTGACAACATCAAGCACACTGAAGTCAAGAAAAAGATTAGAGGTGAATACATCAAGAGAGTGAAGAAGATCTTAAAGTCCAAACTCAATGGAGGAAATACCATGAAGGCAATCAACGCCTGGGCAATTCCAGTCATTAGATACACAGCTGGAATAGTGGACTGGACTCAAGCAGAATTAAAAGCAATGGATAGGAAGACCAGAAAAACAATGACAGTGAATCATGCCCTTCATCCACGCAGTGACATTGACAGACTCTATCTACCAAGGCAAATAGGTGGGCATGGAATGTTGCAAATACATCAGATGGTTGAAGAAGAAAAAATGGCTTTGGAAGAACAATACCACTGAAGAATTAAAATAACAGCTCTCAAAAGAAACCAGCATGGCTGCATAAAGAACTCTCTGATAAATTGAAAGACAAAAAGGACAAGTATAAAAAGTGGAAAGAGGGGCACATAACTAAGGCAGAATATCAGCAAATAGCCCGAGCCTGCAAAGATGGAGTGAGGAAAGCTAAGGTTCAAAATGAATTAAAGCTTGCAACAGAAGTAAAAAAATAACATGTAAAAAACAAGAAAAAAGTGAAGGAAATGATTGGTCCACTAGTGGGAGAAAATGGCAAGAAGGTGACAAGCAACAGGGAGAAAGCAGAACTACTCAACTTGTTTTTTGCATCCGTATTTACACAAAGGGAAAAAAACAGTCCAACCTATCAAAAACAGTACCATAAAAAAAGATTAGAAAGACAAGTTTCTAATAGGCAACAAAATGGTAAGTGAGCACCTGTCCAGCCTAAATGAGTTCAAATCACCAGGACCAGATGGACTACACCCCAAGGTTCTGAAAGAACTGGCAGACGTGATCTCAGAACCACTGAACTATATCTTTCAAAGATTCTGGAGCACTGGGGAACTACTAGAGGACGGGAAAAGAGCTGATGTAGTTCCCATCTTCAAAAAAGGGAAAAAAATAGATCCAGGAAACTACAGACCTATCAGCCTGAAGAAGATCTTGGAAAAGATAATCAAGCAACGAATCAGCGAACACCTAGAGGCAAACAAAGTCATTACTAAAAGCCAACATGGGTTTGTCAAAAACAGAACATGCCAGACAAATTTATTGCATTCTTTGACCAGGTGACGAAATTAGTGGACCAGAGGAATGCTGTGGATATAATTTACTTGGACTTCAGTAAGGCATTTGATAAAGTAGACCACAACCTACTACTTGATAAGAAAGAAAAATGTGGGTTAGACAGCATCACCACCAGATGGATTCGTAGCTGGCTGACTGGCTGTACTCAGCATGTGGTCCTCAGTGGAACTGCATCTACATGGAGAGAAGTGTGTAGTGGGGTGCCCCAGGGCTCTGTTCTGGGCCCAGTGCTCTTCAACATCTTCATCATTTGGATGAGGGGATAGATGGGGAACTCATCAAATTTGCAGACGACACTAAGCTGGCAGGAATAGCCAACACTCCAGAAGATAGGCTTAAGATATAGAAGGATCTTGACAGACCTGAACATTGAGCGCTATCTAATAAAATGAAATTTAATGGTGAAAAAAATAAGGTTCTACATTTAGGCAAGAAAAACCAAATGCACAGGTATAGTATAGGTGGTACCTTGCTCAATAGTCCTAGTGGACAATCACTTCAATATGAGCCAGCAGTGTGCTGCAGCTGCCAAAAAAGCCAACACAGTGCTAGGCTGCATTAACAGAGGGATAGAATCAAGTTCACATGAAGTATTAATACCACTTTATAACGTCTTGGTAAGGCCACACTTGGAATACTGCATCCAGTTTTGGTCACCAAGATGTAAAAAAGATGTTGAGAGTCTAGAAAGAGTTCAGAGAAGAGTAACAAAGATGATCAGGGGACTGGAGGCTAAACATATAAGGAACGGTTGCTGGAATTGGGAATGTCTAGTTTAATGAAGAGAAGGAAGAGGGGTGACATGATAGCACTGTTCCAATATCTCAGGGGCTGCCACAAAGAAGAGGGAGTCAAGCTACTCTCCAAAGCACCTGAAGGCTGGACAGGAAGCAACAGATGGAAACTAACCAGAGAGAGAAGCAACCTAGAACTAAGGAGAAATTTCCTGACAGTTAGAACAATTAATTAGTGGAACAACCTGCCTCCAGAAGCTGTGAATGCTCCAACACTGGAAGTTTTTAAGAAGAGACTGGACAGCTATTTGTCTGAAATGGTATAGGGTTTCCTGCCTGAGCAGGGGGTTGGACTAGATGACCTCCAAGGTCCCTTCCAACTTTATTATTATTATTAATATATGAAGGACAATGATGAAGATGCACTGAAGATAGTATATCAGGAAGGCTTACTGACTACTGGAGAGACCTACAAGAAGGACCAAATGAAGAACAGGATGGAGGCATGGGAAGACAAAGCATTACATGGCCAGTACATTTTTTTTATTAAAGAGTTTTACATAAACAAAATTTTACAATACATCCCAAAATCCCACCAACCCCAAACCACCCCCCTTCCCCCCCCCCACTTCCCAGAGCTAAATACAGGGTATAGTTATAATAACCATATTCTAGCTAAAGATTATCCATAATATAAAATTAACCAAATTCATAATGTGCTTTAATTCCCCTTTAACATAAATACATACAAAGTACTAACACTAAAATTAATAACAATATCCCTCTAAAATCTACTCATAAGCTAAATGGAACTTTTTAGTCCCATATTTATTCTGAATATAATCTATCCATCTCCTCCAAACTGAAATATATCTTTCTTGTGAATGATTCTTCAAATAAGCAGAAATCTTAGACATTTCTGCAAGATTCGAAACTTTAAACACCCATTCTTCTATTGTAGGCAAACTATCCTTCTTCCAGTATTGTCCCACCAGTAACCGTGCTGCTGTTATCAAATTCAACATCAAATTGGTTTCTTTAACATCACAATCTACAACAATACCCAATAGAAACAATTGCGGAGAGAACTTTATCTTTCTCTTAAAAATCTTTTGTATGTTCCACCAAATTTTAACCCAAAAAGCTTTTATATTTCTGCAAGTCCACCACATATGAAAATAGGTGGCTTCTAAACTACCACATCTCCAACATTTAGACTGTAAGTTAGGATACATGTTAGACAACTTTTTGGGATCCAGATGCCATCTATAAAACATTTTATAAAAATTTTCTCTTAAATTTTGAGCCTGAGTAAATTTAACATTTCTAACCCAAATTACCTCCCAAGTATCCAGCGAAATTGGTTCCTGAATATTTTGTGCCCACTTTATCATACAATCTTTAACCTATTCCGTTTCTGAGTCCAGTTCGATTAAAACATTATATATCCTCTTTATATGTGCACGATTTAAATCTCTAATTTGTTTTACTAAATTTTCATCTATAATTGTGATGCCAACCTTCTGATCCAACTTCCACCTAGCTTTCAATTGAGTATATTGAAACCAAGAGTAACTTATGTTTTCTTGTCTTAACTCCTCTAATGATTTAAGTTGCCAATCATTCCCTTCAAATCTAAGTAATTCCTTATAGGAAAACATATCCAAACCCACTCCCATAGATACACCTTCTATCGCGTGTCCAGGAATTCCCCAAATCGGTATTTTATAATTTAACTTATAATAATACTTTCTCCAGACACGCAACAAGGCATTTCTAAGAATATGAGATTTAAAAGCCCTATCCACCTTCTTATCATAAAGCAAATATGCATGCCACCCATATACCAAATCCCAACCCTCAAGGTGAAGTATTCTCTTATTAGTTAAGTTGAGCCAATCACTAACCCATGTCAAGGCCACCGCATCATAATACAGTTTCAAATTCCGTGTACATGGCCAGTACATTAAAAAAAATAGCAGGGAAAGCAGATAACAAGATCTGGCAATGGCTAAGAGCAGGAAAGTTGAAGAAAGAGACTGAGGGAACAATTCTGGCTGCACAAGACCAAGCCTTAAGGACAAATGCATACAAAGTAAAAATTGAGAAGACAGCAACACACAGTAAGTGCTGCCTATGCAAAGAAGCTGAAGAAACAGTGGACCACCTGGTAAGCTGCTGCAAGAAGATCACACAGACTGACTACAAGCAGCGGCATGACAAAGTAGCAACAATGGTGCATTGTAAGATCTGCAAGAAATACCATTTGCTTGCAAGCAAGAACTGGTGGGACCATAAAATAGAGAAAGCAATACAAAATGAAGAAGCTAAATTGCTCTGGGACTTTAGAATTCAAACAGACAGGCTCCTGCCACATAACACCCCAGACTTAACAATTGTTGATAAGACAGACAAAAAAAGTCTGGATGGTGGAGGTGGCAGTGTCTGGAGACAGCAGAATAGACGAGAAAGAACTTGAGAAGATAACGAAATACAAAGACCTGCAAATAGAAATAGAAAGACTGTGGCAGAGGCAAGCAAAGGTAGTACCAATAGTCATAGGCACCTTGGGTGCAATCCCAAAACAACTGGAGCACCACTTGAACACCATTGGCACTGAGAAATTTACCATCAGTTAATTGCAAAAGGCAGCCTTACTTGGAACAGCTTCCATCCTGCAAGGATATCTGTAATACAATCAAACATCCACATCTGCCTATCCCAGGTTCTTGGAAAGGACTCAACAGGTAGACAAAAATGGCAAATCCAGTCTAAACATTTGGCTGACTGTGCGATGAAACATAATAATAGTAGAACTGGAGAAAATCCCAAAATACAGGTAGTCTTCAACTTATGACCACAACTGAGCCCAAAATTTCTATTGCTAAGTGAGATAGTTAAGTGAATTTTGCCATTTTATGACCTTTCTTGCTACAGTTGTTAAGTGAATCACTGCAGTTGTTAACATGGTTAAGTGAATCTGGCTTCCCCACTGACTTTGCTTCACAATGGTGATCACATGACCCCAGGACATTGCAACTGTCATAAACAGTGCTTTTTTTGTAAAAGAAAAAGGTGCCGGAACTCACACATGTCATACAACCCGCCTTGCCTACCCTACAAGGTTCCATCCAAAAAAAGGTGCCGGAACTCCGTTCTGGGCGTTCTATGACAAAAAAAGCCCTGGTCATAAATATGCAACAGTTACCAAGCATCTGAATTTTGATCACGTGTCTATGGGGATGCATGAAAAATGGTCATAAATTATTTTTTTCAGTGCTGTTGTAACTTTGGTCACTAAATGAACTGTTGTAAGTTGAGGACTACCTGTACCTGTATCAGTCAATTGTAAAAGGCGGCTTCACTTGGAACACCTTACATCAGGGTCTTCAAACTTGGCCCTTTTATGACTTGTGGACTTCAACTCCCAAAATTCCTCAGCCAGGCACGCTGGCTGACGAATTCTGGGAGTTGAAGTCCACAAGTCATAAAAGGGCCAAGTTTGAAGACCCCTGCCCTCCATCCTGTGGCAATATCTTTAACACACTTATCTCAGGTCCTTGGGAAGGACACAGGTGGAGTGATGCAGGTTCAAGTCCACACTCAGCCACGGAAACACACTGGATGACTTTTGGTCATTCACTCTCCCTCAGCAAAACCTACCTCCCAAAGTTGTTGTGGAAAAAAAATGAGAGGAAGCAATGCTATGCGTTGAGCTCCTGAATGAAAGACAGGTTATAAATCAAACAACCTGCAAACCCAAATGGGGTTTACTCAGGACCTTTACTTACCTCATCCTTACAACGCAGAAAGGTGTGGTATTTGTAGTGGTGAAGGGAATGGTAGAGAGTGTAGAAAAGGGATTTCTCTGCTTCCACATTGAATTCCTGTCAGCAATAAAGACAAAGAGTAAAGGGAAACCACTGCATGTTACATTTCCATATAATTTTACAACAGCCATGAACTTCTAAAGTCTTATATTCAATATTCCCTCTGTGATTAATTAAAAAAAAACCTAGGAAGTTTTCACCTGCCCTCATATTCTCATTTCAGCCTTTGTTAAAACTGTTTAACAAACTTAAAACTCTTTCCTTCCTGTTACATGAACCCATCTCCACCTTAATATCTGGAATTTCAGTTAGGGCAATCAATGGGCCTGGTCTATCCATGCAGGAGAATGAGGTGCAGGAATGAAGCCACAGAATCAGGTGTTTGATGGACAATGCTGTTTCAGAATGCAAGAAGTGGAGGTGAGGATGAAAGATGCAATTGTAAAGTCCATTTTATAATTTACAAAAGAGAGATTTTTTTCTCCAAGTTAAAAGAGAAAACAAATGGAATGGAGTACTCAAAAATATGAAATGAAAAGGTAGATTTTCTTACCCCTCACTTTCATGTCCATCACTAAGCTTCCACTCTTAACTTACATTCTTTTACTCCCCTTTCCTGCCAAAATCTACTACACAGCTTTCAAAAACTGATTTCCTCCTGAAGGGATAGGCTTGAACTTCCATAACTGCCACATCTGTTGGCTGAAAGATCTATTAATATCATTCTTCCTTCCATCTACAATAGTTTACTTCACAAGTCCTACATTGCTTAAGCCTTTCATCTCCACAGCTGTTGATGGCAATAGAGACTTACAGTATATCTCTTTTCCTTTCTTCTGCCCATTTTTCTTAAGACAAAGTGCATTTCAAGCCACAGTTTAAAAAGCAGGGAGAAAAAAAAATCCAGAGATATTGCTGATAAATAGAAATTTGTAAATCCTAATGGTTTCTTAGACTATCAAGATCTGAGTATTTTCCTCCATAAAGACATACAGGTAGTCCTCACTTAATGACCCTTTTCTTCAACCATTCAGTTACAATGGTGCCAAACCTATGGTAGTAATGCCCAGTCCTTGAGGCTACAGCTGTTGCAATGCCTCTCTGGTCACATGTTAAACGTTTGGGTGCTCGGCAGCCTGCCTGCATTTACAACCACAGTGTGTGCTTCAATTCCCCCCACCTGCCAATTTCCCCCCAATCTCTGGCCTTTTGATCATCCTGCACTCCACTGCCACCTATTCCAGCTGCTCCCCACTGCTCTCAGCTGACCTTTGCTTTCTTCCTCCCACTGCTAATGAGGCATGCCCAGAGGCCTCATAGTCTTGTGGCAGTCTCACAAAGCGCCAGATGCTGTCTTGGCTGAGTGCACCTCATTAATAGTGGGAGGAAGAAGACAGCAAAGGTCAGCTGGGGCTGGTGGGGAACAGCAGGGGTAGGCAGTGGTGGTGAAGTGCAGGGCAGTCAAAAGGCCAGAGATGGGGGGGGAGACAGGTGGGTGGGTGGAGTTGGACCGGAGGTGAGTGTGACAGGGCAAGAGAAGCATGAGGTTCTCACCTAATGTTGGCAACCGAGACTACAGGAACTGCCGTCGCTAAGTATTTATTTATTTATTTATTTATATTTATATACCGCCCTTTCCCGAAGGACTCAGGGCGGTTTACAGGGTGATTAAAACAAAATATACAAAAGTTAAAAACAGATTAAAAAAATTATATCCGTCCCTGAACAAATAAAACCCCAGTTAAAATTAAAATTCTCAGCCTGGGCCAGAGAGCTCGAAGAGCCAGGTCTTCAGGTCCCGGCGGAACGAACGGAGGTCGGGGGCGGTCCTAAGCTCCACTGGCAGCTGGTTCCAAAGGGCGGGCGCACCCACTGAGAAGGCCCTATCCCTGGGTGTTGTCCACCGGCAGTCTCTGACCGGCGGTACCCTGAGAAGACCCTCCCTGTGGGAGCGCACTGGACGAAGGGAGCTTGATGCCGGCAGCAGGTGTTCCCTCAAATAACCCGGACCCAAGCCATTTAGGCCTTTATAGGTCATTACCAGCACCTTGAATCTCACCCGGAGGGCAACCGGGAGCCAATGCAGCTCGCGGAGTAGAGGTGTTACATGGGAGTATCGGGAAACCCCCATCACAACTCGCGCGGCCGCATTCTGCACCAGCTGAAGCCTCCGAGTGGTCCTCAAGGGCAGCCCCATGTAGAGAGCGTTGCAGTAGTCTAAACGGGAGGTCACGAGCGCATGAGTGACTGTGCGTAGGGCATCTCGGTCCAGATAGGGTCGCAACTGGCGCACCAGGCGAACTTGGATCAGGCCCATGGCCGTCATGGAAGCCATGAACTCCCGAGCTAACTCAGACGACCCTCCCAGTGAAGGCAAATTGAAGTCCCCCAGAACTATAAGCCTGGGGAACTCCACCGCCAACCCTGAGAGGGTGTCGAGCAGCTCGGGCAGGGCTGTTGCCACACAGCTGGGCGCCAGGTATGTGAGCAACAAGCCCAACTGAGCCTGAGGGCCACATCTCAGGAGGAGGGACTCACTCCCGGCCATCTGGACAATGGTGGTCTCCCGCGGGCATAAAGTCTCCCAAACAACCACCGCCACCCCTCCACCCCTACCCTGAGCCCGTGGCTGGTGTAGCACACGGAAACCTGGAGGGCATAACTCGGTCAGAGGAGCCCCTCCCTCCGAGCCCAACCAAGTCTCCGTGATGCACACCAGATCCGCACATTCCTCCTCGATCAAATCCTGAATGAGGGGAGCCTTGTTAACGACGGATCTGGCGTTAAAATAAACCAGCCTAAGCTCAGGGGCCTGATCACCCTCATCCCCAGGGAAAAGGGTGCTAACCGGAGGGTCGGAGCGCGCCACCGCACGCAGACAGCGGGGGCGCGATCCCAGGTGTTGATATGGCCCTCCGTGCAACCACCTGCTGCCATTCCCTATCGTCGTGGGGATTTGAAGCCCCACCCCAACATTCACAGAACCAGCAACCACCTCCCCCAACCCCATCTCGTCGGGACCCCTAACAGGCCCAGACTGAGTGCCGGTTAATAATTCCCTCCCCACTCTACTATCCCTCCCCCTCCCTAACCTTTTAAAATAACCGGCTAAAAAATGTATCAGGGGCCTCTTAACGTGTCTCAACACTAGGCCCCTGTCTAAGCCCAGCCACCTCTCGGAGTCCCAACAATTGGGCTCGTCATTAAGGGGAGTGTAGAAACAGGCGGTTGGTCATGCCCAAGAGGGAGAAACCCCCCTGAGGGCATACAGATCAGCTCCAGAGTAACGATAACAAACCATAAAACAATAACATGTCCACATAGGGCAAAGATTACAATTATTTACAATGGGTGAATCAATAGTGCGGTTACATGATGTTTCGTCTAATAACCATTTCGCTTAGTGATGGAAACTCTGGTCCCAATTAGGGTTGTTAAGTGAGGACTATCTGTATTAAATTTTCAAAACTGAAAATGTAAAATACTCGTTGAAGTTACAGTTCTCAATGCTGGAAGTTTTAAATTCCCAATATCAAATGTTTGTATATTTTATAAACTTAGAATTCCCAAGGGAAAATATTAAAAATGGCATTTACAGTGAGGGAAAAAAATATTTGATCCCCTGCTGATTTTGTATGTTTGCCCACTGACAAAGAAATGATCAGTCTATAACTTTAATGGTAGGTTTATTTTAACAGTGTGAGACAGAATAGCAACACCAAAATCCAGAAAAACACATTTCAAAAAAGTTATAAATTGATTTGTATTTTAATACGTGATTTAAGTATTTGATCCCCTATCACAGGGCTTTTCAACCGGTGGTACGCGTACCACCTGTGGTACTTTGGCACGTGGTACATGACCATCCTAGAGAAGTGTAGCCAGGGAGGGGAATGAGCTGAAGCAACCCAAGCCTGAGGGAGAGGCAGCTGGAGCTGCAGCGCTGTTGGGGCTCAGCAGAATCCCCAGGAGCTCTGGCAGGGCTCCAGCTGATTGGCGGAGCTGGAGGTGAACTGAAGAAAAAAGGGGAGGAGAGGAAAGGATATAAAAGGAGGTGGTTTTGGTGGGAAAGGGGAAAAAAGACAACAGGGAAAGAGAAGGGTACGGAGAAGAAGCTGTGGAAGGAGAGCTCAGCAGGCAGGGAGGAAACAGGGACAGGGAAGAAGTAGCAGCCAGGAGAGTGCAATCAGCGCTGATGAAATGAAAAGCCGGGAGATGAGCATGTCGGAAAGGAGGTGGGTTTATTTCGGAAGCCAGTGGGTTCCTGATCAGCTGGCAGCTTGAATGGATTACCGTAAGGATTTTTATAGTTTTTACAGCGTTTTATAATTCAGAGGCTCTGTTTATGTGCTTTGGTTATTGGAATATTTTAGTCTGTTTCACAAAGGCCAGCAATGAGTCCAAAGTGTTGGCTTCCATAGGTTTAATTCCTTTAAGTTTAAACAAATGTAATTAGTTTTACCCCCTTATCTTGAGTCTGTCTATGGCTTTTAGCAAGTTTTCTTTGTAGGTAAACAGGCTTAATTTAAGGTTATTGCTTTTTGCAACTGGTGAACCTTTGCTACATTGTTTAAACTGAGACAAGCCTGAAGCAGTTTAAAGACACACACACACACACACACACACACACACACACACACACACAAAGTTTAGTGTTTCTTTATTCTGGGAGGCTTTTGTGAGCCTTTCTTGCTCCTGTCTCTTTAAGCGTATAGGGAAGGGACGGGGGTGTGGGGAGGTGCATTCTTACTGCACTGTGGAAGAGAGCTCAGAAGGCAGGGAGGAAGAAGAGGAGAGGAGAGGAAGAAAAAAAGAAGGGCAGACCAGCTAACTCAGGGGTCTACAAACTTAGCAACTTTAAGACCTGTGGACTTCAACTCCCAGAATTCCTCATCCAGCCATGATGGCTGAGGAATTCAGGGAGTTGAAGTCCACAAGTCTTAAAAGTGCCAGGTTTGAAGACCCCTGAGCTAGCTGGTAGTGCTGCATATTAATAAACATGGATAAATTCATCATACATTTGTCAGTGCAAAGGGAAAATGATTCAGGAAAGGAACAGCCACCGAAAATTTTAAAACAGGTACTTTTTTACTTTTTTCTACAGTTTGTAAGATTTTACTACATTATAGAATAAAATACAAAAATACAAAAGCAAATAGTAGGATACAGTGGGGAGGAAAAAGGGGAAAAAGTGAGGGGGAGAAGGGAAAAAGAACAGACTTCCTCTGTTGCAGTAGAAGGAAGCATTAACATTGAACCTCAACTTTTTACTTTTCCATAATATTATAAAGTAGCAATTTCCATAACAACAAATGAATCTAATCAGTAAAACCCAAAATTCCCCCTTTTTTTAGTCATCAAGTTTTTGACACCTTGCTAAGCACTGGTGGTACTCAAATATTGTCATGTCCTAAAAGTGGTACAATCTGTGAAAAGGTTGAAAAGCCCTGCCCAATGAATCAGCAAGATTTCTGGCTCCCAGGTGTCATTTATACAGGTAACGAGCTGAGATTAGAGTACTCACTTAAAGGGAGTACTCCTAATGTCAGCTTGTTACCTGTATAAAAGACACCTGTCCACAGAAGCAATCAATCAATCAGATTCCAAACTCTCCACCATGGCCAAGGCCAAAGAGCTGTCCAAGAATGTCAGGGACAGGATTGTAGACCTACACAAGGCTGGAATGGGCTACAAGACTATCGCCAAGCAGCTTGCTGAGAAGGTGACAACAGCTGGTGCGAAAATGGAAGAAACACAAAATAACTGTGAATCTCCATCGGTCTGGGGCTCCATGCAAGATTTCATCTCGTGGAGTTTCAATGATCATGAGAACAGTGAGGAATCAGCCCAGAACTACATGGGAGGATCTTGTCAATGATCTCAAGGCAGCTGGGACCATAGTCACCTAGAAAATAATTGGTAACACACTATGCTGTGAAGGACTGAAATTCTGCAGCGCCCACAAGGTCCCCCTGCTGAAGAAAGCACATGTACAGGCCTGTCTGAAGTTTGCCAATGAACATCTGAATGATTCAGAGGAGAACTAGGTGAAAGTGTTGTGGTCAGATGAGACCAACATCAAGCTCTTTGGCATCAACTCAACTCGCTGTGTTTGGAGGAGGAGGAATGCTGTCTATCAGCCCAAGAACACCATCCCCACTGTCAAACATGGAGGTGGACACATTATGTTTTGGGGGTGTTTTTCTGCTAAGGGGACAGGACAACTTCACCGCATCAAAGGGACGATGGACGGGGCCATGTACCGTCAAATCTTGGGTGACCACCTCCTTCCCTCAGCTAGGGCATTGAAAATGGGTTGTGGATGGGTATTCCAGCATGGCAATGACCCAAAACACATGGCCAAGGCAACAAAGGAGTGGCTTAAGAAGAAGCACATTAAGGTCCTGGAGTGGCTGAGCCAGTTTCCAGACCTTAATCCCATAGAAAATCTGTGGAGGGAGCTGAAGGTTCGAGCTGCCAAACGTCAGCCTCGAAACCTTAATGACTTGGAGAGGATCTGCAAGGAGGAATGGGACAAAATCCCTCCTGAGATGTGTGCAAACCTGGTGGCCAACTACAAGAAACATCTAACCTCTGTGATTGCCAACAAGGGTTTTGCCACCAAGTACTAAGTCATATTTTGCGAAGGGGTCAAATACTTATTTCACTCATTAAAATGCAAATCAATTTATAACTTTTGAAATGCATTTTTCTGAGTTTTTTTGTTGTTATCCTGTCTCTTACTGTTAAAATAGACCTACCATTAAAATTATAGACTGATCATTTCTTTGTCAGTGGGCAAACGTACAAAATCAGCAGGGGATCAAATATTTTTTTCCCTCACTGTATGTGAGCATAAAACAGAAGATGAGTAGAAGCACAACTATTCTTACCTTGAGCTCTCTGGCGGAAAAGAGAAATATGAGTAATTAGTGTAAATGAATATGTTTGCCACAGATCCTGGGCACCACCTTCATCCACTACACTTACCTGTGGTTTCGATACATTCTTCTTGAGTTTGTTGAGTGTCTTGCGGTTGTAAGGATCACCACCTGGGCACAACTTAACTGTTGTATCACATGTGTCAGCATGGAGTTGGGGGAACATGTGGAGTGCCTCCTGGATGGGGAAGTAAATGTGAGAAGAAGCAGCTTCTTACAATCTCCAGTTGTTGGGTCAATTCATTCCACTTTCTGTTGTTACAAAGATCCCAAGATGTTAGGGACTAGACAAATCAGATATTTAAATAGAGAGAGAGATGGGGACATCCTGAAATAATAAAGTTGGGTATAGCCATTGAAAAGACTCAAGAGACAACAGATTAGAGGCAGGAGGTGGTCTAGGGGAGAACTGCCCCTGTATATAAGTAGGACCAGACTACTACTTTCCTTGAAACAGACAAAAACATCACTACTTAACAGGATTCTCATTGATTAGAAAAAATGAACTACAGACTATTCAAGCAGACACCAATAGTACAAGGTCCTGAAAATGAGGTGATCCTAAAGACCCAGTTCCATACCCTTGGTCCAACATGTACTGCATGTCTAGAGCCTGGGCACTGTGACACCAAAGAAACCTCAGTTTCCCCTCTGTATTTGAAGATTTTATTTATTCTTATTTCATAAACTGTTTTTAAGCAGGATGGGGAGGAAATGGCTTTTCTTAGCTGGGAGTAGGATGCCTCATTTTAAAATATAGAAAAACAGCCCTTTCGTTTCACTTGTCTGATCATTCCAACAAGGCATACAGGTATCCCTTGTTTAGCGACCACAATTGGGACTGGCAACTTGGCCATTAAGCAGAACAGTTGCTAAGTGAAACCTTGACTGTGATTATATCATTTGAGCTTTCATTTGCTTTACAGACTTACAAAGGTCACAAATGCGATGATTGGCTGTAAAGTTACTTTTTCATAACTGTTGTAATTGTGAATGGTTGCAAAATGAGGCATTTGCTAAACAAGGACTACCTGTATAAATCCTCTTCCCAATATGATACATGCAAAGTTAAAGCTGACTTTCACAGTATATTGCTAACACAGGAAAAAAAGGAACTATCAAGCCCTCCTGTTTATGGTGAAGATTTTGCAAAAATCTCTGGGGTTAAGAGTACACTACCGGTATAAGTAGAAAATGATAAAACAAGTGGCCAGCAAAGTAGCACTTGAGATACTTCTAAATACCACCCATAGATCTTCAAAAATAAAATACTCTCCCCAACCAAAAAAAAAGGACATGGCTAAAACTAATTTCAGCATTTTGACTTAGATTTTATGAGGCCTTAGGAATAGGGTCACTGAAACCTTGTGCAATGTGGGGATCAAGTGAAATTTCACTCTCATTTCTTTTAAAATGCCAATTTAAATTTTTGGCATTCCTGCCACCATATATGATTAATACCAACCCCATATGAAAAAGCTGCTGACTCATGAATTGAAAGGTGACAGTGCAGAGCCATTTACAGGCATGATACATGGCTAGAGGAGCTGAAACATCCAAGACAACATGGAGTTAAGGATTGGATTTTTAGCCTATCTAAACTATGTGTTATAAACCTTTTGGTCTTCAGGGCCTCTCCTTTCTCCTCAACTGTTGTTGTGAAGGTGAATGGGAAGAAAACACTTGAGCCAAATCTTGGCAACAAAGCAAAGTCTATACTTAGAATAAATACCCTTTTCCAATATCAGTCTGTGGGGAAATAGCACATTCTACTTGCCCTCTTTCCATACCTGTAGTGACGGATTCAGTGACATTCTCTTCAGCACCTTTTTCTTATGATCGTTCAAAATTCCATCAATTTTCCTCATGGGCGGGAGATACAGTTCATCTGGGATAGGATTGTCAAAACAGATGGCAAAGGTCACAAACCCCCCCAAAAAAAACATCCAGGATGGGCAGAGACAGGAAACCCGCAATGCAGGACATGGGCAGCCAGTGTCCTGCACTAAGGAAACCTGGCTGCAGTGGACTGAATTCTAGACAAGCAAGTGAAAGGAACATAACATGGTTTCAAAGGCCACATTTCTTTTTTGAAGAGGCTGGAATTTTTAGGCAAGACCAGATTTCTCAAAATGCTATGTGTTACAAATAAGCGCTTGCTTAAGGACCACTTTACTCCAGGTGTTCTCAAATGGTGGGTTCCCTAAGAAAACAATTTAGAGGTGCACTTTTCTGGGGGAGGGGAGTTCATTGGGCTTAGGCAGGCAAAACTGAACCACTGTTAAAGCTCATTCCTGCTTTACCGGGAGAAGCCTACAGCAAGTTTACATATGCAAAACAACCAACAAAATCCAGAGAGCACTCTGAAGAATGGTTAAACCCATGGGTCTCGACATCTGTCAAAAATATCTGCCAATAACAATTACAGTTTTATTTATTATTTAGTTTTTATTTAGTTTTATGCAGAATTTCACTTATAATTTTAAAGGGCTGCGGGATTGCAAAGTTTTAGAAACTTTCCTCCAACCGGTCCTTCTTAGCTTTGTCTAATACAAAGACTGCTACAAAGGAGTACACTGAAACATTCAGTGGTGTTCTCTAGTCACAAAAGATCAAAGTTGGGGGATTTATAGTGCATTTTGCAAAATCACACATCTTAGGAAGAATGTGGAGATATCTATACATTTTTTTAAAAAAATAGCATGTTTATAGTTCTTACTATGGCAACATAGAACAAGAATGTACATATTCAGTCTGTTCTGGCCCCAGGAATTTTCTAAGCAAGTATAGAAGTATATAGAAGTAGAACGTACAGGTAGTCCTTGAGTTACGAATGTAATGGAACCTGCCAATTACATTCGTAACCTGAGAATTCGTAGGAGTGAATGGCATAACTTGAATGTGATCACTTAGTGCTTTGGCCCACATATTCGCTAATCGAATGTGTGGGTCATTAAGTGCACACAAGGTATCTCAGGCTGGGGCAGGCCATAGGAGGCCTATTGCAGGGGCAAGAGCACTGTGTCCAGCCACCAGGCTGCTCTGCCTGGCTGAACAAGGGCTCTGGCACCCAAGGCTGTGCAGGAGGTGAGCGTGGGTAGTTCAGGACTTTCAGGCATGGCACTAAAGTAGCATGTTGCAGTGTCTCTGCGGTTGTTCGTAAGTGCAAACAACCACTGTAATGTTGCAACAAACATAACTTTGGGATCTGGTTGTAACTACTTTTGGTGGGGATGTTGCAACCTTGAACATTCCCTAAGTAAACATTCATAACTCGAGGACTACCTGTAAACAAAGGGTCAGTCAAAAAGGACTCAAATGTCCTAAACGGCCACCACGACTCTGTTCAACTGGAGATGGATAATACTCCACTTGAACAGGACTCTCCAATAACATTGTGGCGGTTCACCAGACTCTCTCAAAGACTATGAATATTGAACAGACTGAGGATGATAACTATCCTAGGGGGGAGGGGTGTTATGTATTGAATATATATAAAGTTCTGTTAAGCCCTATTAAAGTGAAACTAACTTAACTCCAACTGCTTGTGAAGCTAAAATGAAACTAACCTTTAGATGACCCTGACTGTTAACTCCAACTGTTTTGGAGGGAAACTTTGAATATTCATATTTGGGCTGGCTTTTCAAGTACTGTGATTGGTTAAGGCCCTGTGGGCTCAGAGTATAAATTACAGAAAATTGCCTGCAGTTCTCCATGTTCTAGTTCTAGTTCCAGTCAATAAATGATGTTGTAACTATGCTGCTCTGCTCATTGCCTACTGAAGCCCACTATACAATAATGGTCCCTGGATAAATCTATATTGAAAGAAAAAGAATTTCTGCAAGTAGCGACAAAGGAAATGGATTTTTTGTTCAAAATAAACAAGGAAGAAAAAACATCGCTTCAAAATGTGTGGGATACGGCTAAAGCATATTTCAGAGGGTTGGCTATAATTTATATCGCTAAAAAGAATAAAGAAAAGAAACAACAACAGTTAAAGTTGAAGGAAGAATTCAGAAAGTTAGAATCAGAATTACAAATAGATCCACAAAAGAAAATACTTAAGAAACAAATGGAGATAATAAACCATAAATTAAATTTAGCCGAGATGGAAATAACAGCTCAACAGATTAAAAGGGTTAAACAGAACTTCTTTGAAAATGCCAACAAGCCGGGGAGATGGTTAGCATATAGACTGAAAAAATTATTAAAGATTACTATGAGATACTCTATAAGGCAGAGGAAATTCCAAAAGAAAAAATACAGCAGTACTTAAAAAAAGCAGACTTACCAAAAATTCCAGAGAATATTCGAAACATATTAAAAGGAAAAATATAAATGATGGAGATTATAGAAGCTATAAAAAGGCAAAAAAAAGGATAAGACTCGTGGCCCAGATGGATTACCTGCAGAGTTTTATAAATCATTACAAGATGTATTAAGTCCGATCGTGAAAGAACTGTGTAATGAAATACTCCTGGAGGCTAAAATATCAAATACCTGGACTGAAGCCAACATTACTTTAATACCCAAAGAAGACTCTGATTTAACAGAAATAAAAAATTATAGACCAATATCACTATTAAATGTAGATTATAAAATCTTTGCCTCAATAATGGCAGAAAGACTGAAGAAATTTTTGATCAAATTTATACATACAGACCACAATGGTTTCCTACCTAAAAGACAGATAAAAAATAATTTAAGAATGATTCTTGATGTGTTAGAGCAGGGCTTTTCAACCAGTGGTACGGGTACCACCTGTGGTACATTGGCACCTGGCAGGTGGTACATGACCAAGTGGTAGCCGGGGAGGGGAATGAGCTGAACCAGCGGCAGCACCACAAGCCTGAGCAAGAGATGGCTGGAGCTGCAGGGCTGTCAGGGCTCAGCGAAAGCGCCAAGATCAGCGCTTCTTCGGGGCTGTCAGGGCTCAGTGGAACCGCCAGGATCAGTGCGGCTTGGGGGGGGGCAATTTTTTCAGTGCCATTATAACTTTGAACAGTCACTAAACGAACAGTTGTAAGTCAAGGACTACCTGTACTTCATCACTTTTTTCCCTCTTTTTTTGGTCATCAAGTTTTTAACACCTTGCTAGGTGACTGGTGGTACTCGGATGTTGCCATATCCTAAGTGGCACAATGGGTGAAAAGGTTGAAAAGCCCTGCTATATACCAATGCACAGAGTATGAGCAATAAACAGGGTGAGTTAGAAATTCAAGTAAATGAGGGGGGATATATTGTTACCATTACGGAAACTTGGTGGGATAAAACCCACAAATGGAACATACAGCTAGAGGGATTTAAATTATTTAAAAGAAACAGACCAAATAAAAGAGGAGGTGGAGTTGCACTATACAGTATATAAGAAATAACTACATCTCTACAGAAATAGAGCACAACAATGATGAAAACTGTCTTGAATGCATTTGGGTCAATATAAAAGGGGAAAAATGACATTGCAATAGGTGTATACTATAGGCCACCCAACCAAGCAGAGAAAATAGATGAACTTTTTGCTAGTCAGTTAACTAAGGCAGTGTTCTTCAACCTATTTTGGGCAAAGGCACACTTGTTTCATGAAAAAAATCACGAGGCACTCCACCATTTTCCGCACCGTTGGACCTCCCCATGGTCGCTACATGAACGGTCGTAAGTCGAGGATGGCCTGTGTTCTCAAGGGGTTGGA
This sequence comes from Vipera ursinii, assembly GCF_947247035.1. Lineage (NCBI taxonomy): Eukaryota > Metazoa > Chordata > Lepidosauria > Squamata > Viperidae > Vipera > Vipera ursinii. Next base: position 40,761,670 of record NC_139522.1, read on the forward strand.
CTAGAATAGATGACCTCCAAGGTCCCTTCCAACTTCTTCTTCTTCTTCTTCTTCTTCTTCTTCTTCTTCTTCTTCTTCTTCTTCTTCTTCTTCTTCTTCTTCTTATTATTATTATTATTATTATTATTATTATTATTATTATTAGCCTCTTTATTTTATTTTATTTTGGGGCTTTTGTTTGTTTGTTTTTGCTGTGAAGGAAAAGGAAAGCTTGCATTTCTTTTTAATTTATCTTTCTGTATTTTCTTTTTTCTCTTCTTTTCTTTCTTCCTTCCTTCCTTCCCTCTCTTCCCTCCCTCTCTTTTCTTTCTTTATCTTCCTTCCTCTCTCCCACTTTCTTTCCCTGCCTCTCTCAATTTCTTGCTTTCTACTTGTTGTGGAAATTGGAAGCTACTTGCATTTCTTTTTAATTTTTCTTTCTGCATTTTTCTCCTTCATTTTTCTTTCTTTCTCTTTCTTTTTCTTTTTCTTTCTTTCTTTCTATCTTCCTTCCTTTCTTTCCTGCCTTTCTCTCTCCCACTTTCTTTCCCTCCCTCTCTCAATTTCTTGCTTTCTACTTGTTGTGGAAACTGGAAGCTACTTGCATTTCTTTTTAATTTTTCTTCCTGCTTTTTTTCCTTCCTTCCTTCCTCCCTCCCTCCCTTCCTCTCTCTCTCTCTTTCTATTCTATTCTCCTTTTTTTCTTTCTCCCTCCCTTTTCCCCTTCCTCCTTTTTTCCCTTCCTTTTTTCTTTCTTTCTCACCTTTACCATCAAAAGCACTTCACTCCAGAGGGGGGGGGAAACCCCAAAGGTTTTTAATTGCTTTGGTCCAAAGGACATTTTATTATGCAACGTATCAAAAGGACAGGTTAAAAAAAATCAGCCATGTAATTTTTCAGACGCAAGCGAAGCCTCCAAGAGCGAAGCGGTCAGATCCCTCTATTTCGGGCTGGGGCGAGGGGTTGCGGCGAGCAAAGAAAGCGGAGCCAGGCAGCTGACCAGGTGGGAGTCTCGCATCCTCAGCCGCACAGGGAGTAAGGAGTAAGCGGCGCGTGCTGGGGAAGAAGAGCTTTTTCAAACGTTGCAGGCAACCAACCACGTGACAGCTCAGGCGAGCCGGGCTAGCCACCCGTCCATCCTCTTCCAATAAGCGAGCCGGTCGCCTCTCCCCAGCTTCTCTCTCTTCAGCAAGAGACCCTCCGAAGCCAGAGAAGGGGGTGGAGCTACGCTGCCGTGGAGCCCTGGTGCCTAGAGAGGGCTTTTGCTTCCAGCGAAGTAGGGCCGTCAGCTTAGCCAAGGCTCCCCGCCAGAGAGTCTTGCAGCGCCGCTGCGCCCGCGGCTGTTCCTCCTCCTCCTCCTCTCACCGCTGTCTCCTAGGTCAGTGTTTTTTCAATTTTTCCCACGGCACACCAGGCAACATCTCGCGGCACACTAGTGTGCCGCGGAACAGTGGTTGAAAAACACTGAACTAAGGTATGTAGGAAGCACATCACAATAGTAATGGGGGTCTTTAATTACCCTGACATCAACTGGGAGACAAACTCTGCACCAAGTGGAAGATCAAACAGGTTCCTGACAAACCTAGCAGACAACTTTGTCTCCCAAAAAGTAGAGAAGGGAACTAGAGGATCAGCCATATTGAACTTAATTCTCACTAACACAGATGAAATGATAGAAGGTGTTGAACAGGAACCTTTGTGCGGGGGAGTGATCATGCAAGATTGGAATTCAACATTATGCAAGGACAAGGAATAGAACATACTCAAACTAGAGTCTTGGATTTTAAGAGAGCTAATTTCAATAAACTTAGAGAGAGCTTGGGAAGGAGTCCATGGATGAGAATCCTCAAGGGGAAAAGAACTCAAGAAGCTTAGGAAATTTTGAAAAGTGGAATTATAAAAGCCCAGTTTAGCACAATACCAACAAAGAGTAAATATAACAGTTCTCAAAAGAAACCAGCATGGGTGCATAAAGAACTCTGATAAATTGAAAGACAAAAAGGACAAGCATAAAAAGTGGAAAGAGGGGCACATAACTAAGGCAGAATATCAGCAAATAGTCCGAGCCTGGAAAGATGAAGTGAGGAAAGCTAAAGCTCAAAAATGAACTAAGACTTGCGACAAAAGTCAAAAATGACAAAAAAGCTTCTTTCAACATGTAAAAAACAAGAAAAAAGTCAAGGAAATGCTTGGTGTATTAGTGGGAGAAAGTGGCAAGAAGGTGACAAGCAACAGGGACAAAGCAGAACTACTTAACTAATTTTTTGCATTCCTTTTTACACAAAGGGAAAAGAGTCCAACCTATCAAAAACAGTACCGTAAAAAACAGATTAGAAAGACAAGTTAAAATAGGCAACAAAATGGTAAGTGAGCAGCTGTCCACCCTAGACAAGGTCAAATCACCAGGAACAGTTTGATTACACCCCAAGGTTCTCAAGGAACTGGCAGACGTGATCTCAGAACCACTGAACTACAGGTGAAACTCAAAAAATTAGAATAACATGCAAAAGTTCATTTATTTCAGTAATGCAACTTAAAAGGTGAAACTAGTATATGAGATAGACTCATTACATGCAAAGCAAGATAGTTCAAGCCGTGATTTGTCATAATTGTGATGGTTATGGCGTACAGCTCATGAAAACCCCAAATCCACAATCTCAGAAAATTAGAATATTACATGCAATCAATAAAACAAGGAGTGTACATAGAACAATATCGGACCTCTGAAAAGTATAAGCATGCATATATACTCAGTACTTGGTTTGGGCCCCTTTTGCAGCAATTACTGCCTCAATGCGACGTGGCATGGAAGCTATCAGCCTGTGGCACTGCTGAGGTGTTATGGAAGACCAGGATGCTTCAATAGCGGTCTTCAGCTCTTCTGCATTGTTCGGTCTCATGTCTCTCATCTTTCTCTTGGCAATGCCCCATAGATTCTCTATGGGGTTCAGGTCAGGCGAGTTTGCTGGCCAATCAAGCACAGTAATCCCACGGTCATTGAACCAGGTTTTGGTGCTTTTGGCAGTGTGCGCAGGTGCCAGGTCCTGCTGGAAAATGAAGTCAGCATCCCCATAAAGCTCGTCTGCGGAAGGAAGCATGAAGTGCTCCAAAATCTCCTGGTAAATGGCTGCGTTGACCCTGGACTTAATGAAGCACAGTGGACCAACACCAGCAGATGACATGGCTCCCCAAATCAACACAGACTGTGGAAACTTCACACTGGACTTCAAGCATCTTGCAGTGTGTGCCTCTCCATTCTTCCTCCAGACTCTGGGTCCTTGGTTCCAAATGAGATGCAAAGGTTGCTCTCATCAGAAAAGAGGACTTTGGACCACTGAGCAACAGACCAGGTCTGTTTTTCTTTAGCCCAGGTAAGACGCTTCTGACGTTGTTTGTTGTTCAGGAGCGGCTTGACAATAGGCATACGACATTTGAAGCCCATGTCCAGGATCCGTCTGTGTGTGGTGGCTCTTGATGCACTGACTCCAGCCTCAGTCCACTCCTTGTGAAAGTCCCCAACACTTTTGAATGGCCTTTCCCTGACAATCCTCTCCAGGCTGCGGTCATCCCTGCTACTTGTGCACCTTTTTCTTCCACACTTTCCCCTTCCACATAACTTTCTATTAATGTGCTTTGATACAGCACTTTGGGAACATCCAACTTCTTTTGCAATTACCTTTTGAGGCTTTCCCTCCTTATGGAGGGTGTCAATGATGGTTTTCTGCACAACTGTCAGGTCAGCAGTCTTCCCCATGATTGTGATTCCTACTGAACCAGACTGAAAAACCATTTAAAGGCTCAGGAACCCTTTGCAGGTGTTATGGCTTAATTAGGTGATTAGAGTGGGACACTTTGAGCCTAGAATATTGCCCCTTTTCACAATATTCTAATTTACTGAGATTGTGGATTTGGGGTTTTCATGAGCTGTAAGCCATAATCATCATAATTATGACAAATCACAGCTTGAACTATCTTGCTTCGCATGTAATGAGTCCATCTCATATATTAGTTTCCCCTTTTAAGTTGCATTATTGAAATAAATGAACTTTTGCACGATATTCTAATTTTTTGAGTTTCACCTGTATATCTTTCAAAGATCCTGGAGCACTGGGGAAGTACCAGAGGACTGGAAAAGAGCTGATGTAGTTCCCATCTTCAAAAAAGGAAAAAAAAATAGATCCACGGAATTACAGACCTATCAGCCTGACCTCAATACCTGGAAAGATCTTGGAAAAGATAATCAAGCAACGAATCAATGGACACCTAGAGGCAAACAAAGTCATAACCAAAAGCCAATATGGGTTTGTCAAAAACAGATCATGCCAGACAAATCTTATTGCATTCTTTGTGACAAAATTAGTGGATCAGAGGAATGCTGTGGATATAATTTACTTGGACTTCAGTAAGGCATTTGATAAAGTAGATCACAACCTACTACTTGATGAGATAGAAAAATGTGGGTTAGACAGCATCACCACCAGATGGATTTTTGGCTGGCTGATCAGCTGTACTCAGTGTGTGGTCCTCAATGGAACTGTATCTACATGGAGGGAAGTGTGTAGTGGGGTGCCCCAGGGCTCTGTTCTGGGCCCAGTGCTCTTCAACATCTTCATCCATGATAGATGGGAAACTCATCAAATTTGCAGATGACACTAAGCTGACAAGAATAGCCAACACTCCAGAAGATAGGCTTAAGATACAGAAGGATCTTGACAGACTTGAACATTGGGCGCTATCTAATAAAATGAAATTCAATGGTGAAAAAAGTAACGTTATACATTTAGGCAAGAAAAACCAAATGCACAGGTATAGTATAGGTGGTACCTGGCTCACTAGTAGTAACTGTGAGAGGGATCTCGGAGTCCTAGTGGACAATCACTTCAATATTAGCCAGCAGTGTGCTGTAGCTGCCAAAAACGCCAACACAGTGCTAGGCTGCATTAACAGAGGGATAGAATCAAGATCACGTGAAGTACTAATACCACTTTACAATGCTTTGGTAAGGCCACACCTGGAATACTGCATCCAGTTTTGGTCACCACGATGTAAAAAAGATGTTGAGACTCTAGAAGAGCAACAAAGGTGATCAGGAGCCTGGAGGCTAAAACATATAAGGAATGGTTACTGGAATTGGGTATGTCAAGTTTAATGAAGAGAAGGACGAGGGGTGACATGATAGTGTTCCAATATCTCAGGGGTTGCCACAAAGAACAGGGAGTCAAGCTATTCTCCAAGGCACCTGAGGGCAGGACAAGAAGCAATGGATGGAAACTAATCAAGGAGAGAAGCAACCTAAAACTAAGAAGAAATTTCCTGACAGAACAATTAATCAGTGGAACAACTTGCCTCCAGAAATTGTTTTTAAGAAGATATTGGACCACCATTTGTCTGAAATGATATAGGGCAGGGGTAGGCAACCTTGGCTCTTTTATGAGTCGTGGACTTCAACTCCCAGGAATTCTGGGAGTTGAAGTCCACGACTCATAAAAGAGCCAAGGTTGCCTACCCCTGGTATAGGGTTTCCTGTCTGAGCAGTGGGTTGGACTAGAAGATCTATTCTATTCTATTCTATTCTATTCTATTCTATTCTATTCTATTCTATTCTATTCTATTCTATTCTATTCTATTCTATTCTATTCTATTCCTAGTGAACAAAAAGCTTTTGTATCTCCAGAAGGCCAAACACAATAAAGCAAATATGAGTGATCAAAGAAAAGCAGAAAGCAAACAGGAGGGCTACATGGTTCCCGAAGAATGGCCCATGGACACAAAAGCCAGTGGCTCTTCAAACTGGACCATGAGCCCATCTAAGCACCTGTACACAAGAATGCACACCGTTTGTATCCTCAAGAGCTTGGATCATGTCTGGATCAAGGGCAGTGCTGACCAGCATTTCCACGTAACTGCGGTACATCTCCTTCATAGCTCGTGTATTGAGAATGCGACCTGTTGGCACATGTTCTGAATGGAAAATGGAGCATTATTTTATTATGGAAGACAGCTGTAGCCCTGCTTTTCAAAAAGGTTCAATACAGGTTAACAAACAAATGCAATACACAGTAAGTTTATACCAGTGTTTCTCAGCTTTGACAACTTTAATATGTGTGGACTTCATCTTTCAGAATTCCCCAGCTAGTATGCTGGTTGGAGAATTCTGGGAGTGGAAAGCTGCATATCTTAAAGTTGTCAAGGTTGAGAAATGCTGATTATACATACAACCAAAAATTAGAGGGAAGAAGAGAGAGAGACCAGTCTTGCTCTCTCCTTGACTCATCTGGAGTTTCTTCTAATCTTACACTTTAAAAGCCCCCCTGTAGATAGGGCTTCTTCTTTCTATTCCCTATTCTCAGCCTTCTATAATTTCTCTCAGTCTAGTTCTTATGGCTTTTCAGAGAACCAGTGGCATTTCAAAAATGGCTGGATCACAACTCCCAGGATTCTTTTCTCTTCTCCTTGTGGGCTGGAACTGCTGGGATTTCTAATCCAGATCATGTGGAGCTCCAGATTCCCCACCTTTGTAAAATCACAGTTTCTCCTTGATCTAGTTCAAATATACAGCAGCAAGCCACAGTATGATCTGTTAAATAAACCCCAATGGCTAGGTTCATACAACACACCAAACTACCAACAAGCACATAACAGTGTAATGGAGTGTTTCTCAACCTTGGCAACTTTAAGATGTATGGACTTGAACTCCCAGAATTCCCCAGCCAGCCTGCTGAAGCTGAAGTCCACACATTTTAAGTTGCCAAGATTGAAAAACACTGGTATAATGTGTGATGCCTGCCTTTGGATCAGTAGCCCTGCCATATTTCTTCCCTTCCCAAGACTACAGAGGTCCTTGGTATCCTTTTAAAACTGCCTGTTTCTGATGCCCACATGGGTGGAATTTCTTCACCCTTCTACTCACCCTCCTCACTCTGCTGGTCAGGGCTAGAATCCGAGTCTGAAGAAGATGCTTCCTTGAGCCATTTTTTCCTCTTCTTGGGGGGTGGCTTAGCTTTCACCTTGGCCGGCTTTGGCTTGGGTTTAGAAGCTCCGCTGCCTGGGGCATCTTTCATGAGCATGGTCACAGGAGGGTCTGCTTTTTCCACTCTGGGGGGCTTTTCTGCCTTGGCTAATTTCTCTGACTTGGGGGGCTTTTCTGGCTTAGGTCCTTTCTCCACTTTGGGAAGATTCTCTGTTTTGTCCATTTTTTCAGCCTTGGGGAGCTTCTCAACCTTAATAGGTTTTTTGGGTTTCTCAGCTCTCCCTGGGACTTCCAGCTTCTCAGGTTTTTCAACTTTGGGTGTCACTGGAACCTTGGGGGTAGAAGCCTTGGGCTGACTTTGTCTCCTGTACCAGAAAAACAGAGCACTGAGAGCCAAAACCAGTGAAAGGAGGGAGCTGACTTGACAGGTCAGGTTTACTGCAGCAGGAGAGTTTGAGTGCAAAGAAAGCCATAATGGAAAAATCAGTGAAACAGTGAGGCCTTGGGAATCCTTATATCCCAATAGCCAAGCAAGCACAACAAAACTTCAGGCAGTCCACAATGTAATTTGTAGAAAGCCCTGGTGGTGGTTAGAATGCAGTATTGCAGGCAAACTGTCCACAGCCTGGAATTCGATCCTGATGGGGCTCTAGGTTGACTCAGCCTTCCATCCTTCTGAGGTCGGTAAAATGAGGACCCAGATTGTTGGGGGCAATATGCTGACATTGTAAACTGCCCAGAGAGTGCTGGGGTGGTATATAAGTGTAAGTGCTATTGCTATTGCTATCAGCTCAAGATGAATCAGAGGCAGTGATAGGCAACCCAAGGGAAAGGATGCCCAGAAAAGCAAGAGCCGGTGAGGGAAGTAAAGGCACCCTTGACCTTAGAAGCTGTTCCATGATTAAGCAGAACAGAATAAAGAGGCTGAGCTCTGCACCCCTTAAGCTGGAAGAGTGAAAGGGCACTGACAGGAGCCAATCACCCTCATGTGTGAGGTGACGTAACTGAGAATGAAAAAAACAGAAGGCAAAGAGCAACCGCTAAGGGGAGTTTTGAATTGAATTGGAGGGATAGGGAGATGAAAGAAATGCATGTATGTACTGTATGTATGTCCCAAGGCAATTCTGGAGAAAAGAACAATTTACAAACAGCTACTCTAGAATGAAACCTGCATAATAAGTAAGCAATTACCCAGAGGTATTACTGTTCCTCAGTTACAACTGGACTCTTACATGTACCCACCTTCCTAATCCTTTACCTGACAGCTTGCAGAGGCCGGTGCCAAGGTTTCTTAGAACACACACGGACATAATCTTTCTTGTTGATATTCTCCAAGAATTTAACATAGAGTCGTTGGTAACGGTTCTTGGCATCACCAAAATAGCCCAGATACTGAGGGGTGAAGCAGGAAAAGAATGAATTGACTACAGAAAGAAAAGGGAGGGGAGACTATCCCATTTGTAACTTTTCTTCTTCCAGAAGTAATGAGGGAACAAATGGAACTGAAATTGCAATCCTTTGCCCAACACAATAATAGATCAAGCTAACTGCTCAATTGGACTATCCCAAGCGCAAAAGGGGGGGGGGGGGTAATTCTTTGATTAAAAGGCTAACAAAAGAAAATAACTATCTCTATACTTGGTTTGACCCTGTGCTACCTTTATGGTAGAATCATACTGAAGGGGGGTGGGAGTAAAAGGAGGAATAGGAACAGAGCTTAAATACTTGAATATAATTTGCTGATTTCATATCTATGATGTTGGTGAGATCCCTCATCTCTGAAGTTTTGGCTTCCCTGACAGTATGATAGCATTTAAACAGATGGTATGGACACTCACATTGCTGGTTGCACAGAACTGACGCTGGCCATCCTTGATTTCTGGTGTAAACTTTTGAAGCAAAGCTTTCTGTACTCGCCAGATTGGAGGTGGTTCCCGCCCAGTCTGAAGTGCAAGCTAGAGAAGGGCAAAGGATTAGTTACAGTGATGCCAAGCATTAGATAGCTAATAAGCTCAACTACTATCCTCTAACAAAGATTGTATGAAATGACAACGAAGAGCTCCCAGATATGCTGCATTTCTCCACAATTTGTCCTGCTGTATGAAGCTATTAATGATAAGGTGACCTGATTCTTCATATGCCCATAAGTATTTATAGAGAAGATATAATAGCTTGTCTACAATCACCTAATACAATTTTAAAAGGAAAGTAACATTTTGGCGAAATAAATGGACTCTATGAGTTGCTTCTAGAACTAAACCAGTCATATGTAGGACTCACTGAACTTATACTTCACCTATGGTTCTTTTTTAAACCTGATCTCAATGGGAACTAAGTGCAATTAAATTTAGTTTGGACTACAAAGCCTATCATTTACAACTGCCCCATTTTAATTACACAATTTTCCCTCCCTCAAATATTTTCTGAAGTTTTCGTTAAAAGTTTAGAATGTCAAAGTTTAACTGTTCAGAAATTCTGAAATCAATTTTTGAGCTGCAACTCTAAATGTAGTGTTTGAGAACACTATGAGTTTCTAGTTTGAAAAAAGCTCAGCTAGCATGCTCCAGGTATTCTGCATTACAATTCCCACAATCCTTTGCACAGGCTGCAGCTAGCAACAGAGGAAGTCAAAAAACATGCAGAAAGAATCAAGTCACCTAGTTCTGCTCTAAGAGCATTTGAACAATACCTTTGAATATTAATATTAATAATAATAATAATATTATAAAGTTGGAAGGGACCTTGGAGGTCATCTAGTCCAACCCCCTGCTCAGGCAGGAAACCCTATACCATTTCAGGCAAATGGCTGTCCAGTCTCTTCTTAAAAACCTCCAGTGTTGGAGCATTCACCACCTCTGGAGGCAGGTTGTTCCACTGGTTAATTGTTCTAACTGTCAGGAAGTTTCTCCTTAGTTCTAGGTTGCTTCTCTCCTTGACTAGTTTCCATCCGTTGCTTCTTGTCCTGCTTTCAGGTGCTTTGGAGAATAGCTTGACTCCCTCTTCTTTGTGGTAGCCCCTGAGATATTGGAACACTGCTATCATGTCACCCCTCACCCTTCTCTTCATTAAACTACACATACCCAATTCCAGCAACCGTTCCCTATATGTTTTAGCCTCCAGCCCCCTAATCATCTTTGTTGCTCTTCGCTGTACCCTTTCTAGAGTCTCGACATCTTTTTTACATCGTGGTGACCAAAACTGGATGCAGTATTCCAGGTGTGGCCTTACCAAAGCATTGTAAAGTGGTATTAGTACTTCACTTGATCTTGATTCTATCCCTCTGTTAATGCAGCCTAGCACTGTGTTGGCTTTTTTGGCAGCTGCAGCACACTGCTGGCTCATATTGAAGTGATTGTCTACTAAGACTCCGAGATCCCTCTCACAGTTACTACTATTGAGCAAGGTACCACCTATACTATACCTGTGCATTTGATTTTTCCTGCCTAAATGTAGAACCTTACTTTTTTCACCATTGAATTTCATTTTGTTAGATAGTGCCCAGTGTTCGAGTCTGTCCAGATCCTTCTGTATCTTAAGCCTATCTTCTGGAGTATTGGCTATTCCTGCCAGCTTGGTGTCGTCTGCAAATTTGATGAGTTCCCCATCTATCCCCTCATCCAAATCATTAATGAAGATATTGAAGAGCACTGGGCCCAGAACAGAGCCCTGGGGCACCCCACTACACACTTCCTTCCATGTAGATGTGGTTCCATTGAGGACCACACGCTGAGTACGGCCTGTCAGCCAGCTACGAATCCATCTGGTGGTAATGCTATCTAACCCACATTTTTCTATTTTATCAAGTAGTAGGTTGTGATCTACTTTATCAAATGCCTTACTGAAGTCCAAGTAAATTATATCTACAGCGTTCCTCTGGTCCACTAATTTTGTCACTTGGTCAAAGAATGTAATAAAATTTGTCTGGCATGATCTGTTTTTGACAAACCCATGTTGACTTTTAGTGATGACTTTGTTTGCATCAAGGTGTTCACTGATTTGTTGTTTGATTATCTTTTCCAGAATCTTCCCAGGTATTGAGGTCAGGCTGATAGGTCTGTAGTTTCCTGGATCTATTTTTTTCCCTTTTTTGAAGATGGGAACTACATCAGCTCTCTTCGAGTCCTCTGGTAGTTCCCCAGTGCTCCAGGATCTTTGAAAAATATAGTTCAGTGGTTCTGAGATCACGTCTGCCAGTTCCTTGAGAACCTTGGGGTGTAATCCATCTGGTCCTGGTGATTTGAACTCGTCTAGGCTGGACAGGTGCTCACTTACCATTTTCTTGCCTATCTTAACTTGCGTTTCTATTCTGTTTTTTATGGCACTGGTTTGGGTAGGTTGGACTGTTTTTTCCCTTTGTGTAAAGACAGATGCAAAAAACGAATTAAATAGTTCTGCTTTCTCCCTATTGCTTGTCACCTTCTTGCCACTTTCCCCCACTAATGGACCAATCATTTCCTTAACTTTTTTCTTGTTTTTTATATGTTGAAAGAAGCTTTTTTTGTTATTTTTGACTTTGGTCGCAAGCCTTAGTTCATTTTGAGCCTTAGCTTTCCTCACTTCATCTTTGCAGGCACGGGCTATTTGCTGATATTCTGACTTAGTTATGTGCCCCTCTTTTAAAGTGTGTCTTTAATGTACACACTCATGTCAATGCTCAAGACTCATTACTTACCTTGAGAGCCTGAACATCCTCAACACGTATGACAAACTCATCCCGCTCTCGGAAGATCCCCTCACCACCACTCTCCACCTCCTCTTCATCTGTCTCTCCACAAATGGCTGCAGTCTCCTGTTTTTTAGCAAGGTGAAGAGGCCGTGTGTCCTCGGGGTCTTCTAGTTCAGGAGATGCCTGTGGTGGTGGCTCTTCCAGCACTGGGGGAGGCTCCTTGAGTGAGGAGGCTGGAGAGATGGGTGGGGGCGGCTGCTCTTGCTGGGCATCTGCCGCCAATGAAGGAGTGGGGCTGGGGGCCTTCACCACAACTGGTGGCATATCTGCAGGAGGAAAAAGTAGATAATAGGAGGGGTCATCCAACAAGGCAAATTATTCTTTGACTCTGGAACCCTTTTGGATTTAAGGATATATCCGTTTGATAATTAGTACACTTTTTTTACCAACACATACTGCAGAGGGCGACCATATGCTACTTATAATGAAGGAACTGATTTCTTAATATTATCACATATTTACACTAGTATACCTTCAATTTTTCAGGCATTCATGCCTGCATTTAATGTGTTTAATTTTTAGGTTGTTCCGTAAATTAGATTTTAACTGTGCTGTCAGGTTCCATTAAATACAGGGGCTTCTCACATGTAACAGTTAAGCTAGGAAAGCTCACCTAAGAAATCATAAACATAAATAAACTACAGTTTTAGTGTACTTGCTTTATTTGCTCCAGTTCTGTTCCTTACTTTGAGCTAGCTAGTGGATAAACAAATTATATAGATACCAGTTTTATGTGATATGTACCTTGGATAAACAAGCCATAATTTAGAAACCAACTGTAAGGTCTACTGCAAAATGGGCTAATGAATCCCAGCTTGAGAGAACTTAACCATAATCTCGGGTTGATCTTCATGCAAATTAGTCCAGCTCCTATTTACTTGTTTGTGTAATAGCAATAGCACTTAGACTTATATACTGCTTCACAGTGCTTTACAGTCCTCTCTAAGCAGTTTACAGAGTCAGCATATTGCCCCCAACAATCTGGGTCCTCATTTTAAGAGGTAATAAGACTAAACAGGAGAAAACAAGCTGACTGCATTACAGTAGCATGCTATCCAGTTCGGATTTGTTAAATTAGAAATCCAAGTTTATCAATACTGTATCTGTACATGTATGTGTGTGTATTTGGTATGAATAATCACTTGAAAACCAGATCATTATACCATGAATTACTAAAACATAGTAATTCTCATGGTATAATCACCTGGTTTTCAGTGAAACATACTATATTCACTACAGGTGAAACTCGAAAAATTAGAATATCATGCAAAAGTTCATTTATTTCAGTAATGCAACTTAAAAGGGGAAACTAATATATGAGATAGACTCATTACATGCAAAGCAAGATAGTTCAAGCCGTGACTTTTCATAATTGTGATGATTATGGCGTACAGCTCATGAAAACCCCAAATCCACAATCTCAGTAAATTAGAATATTACATGCAATCAATAAAACAAGGAGTGTACATAGAACAATATCGGACCTCTGAAAAGTATAAGCATGCATATATACTCAGTAGTTGGTTTGGGCCCCTTTTTCAGCAATTACTGCCTCAATGCGGTGTGGCATGGAAGCTATCAGCCTGTGGCACTGCTGTGGTGTTATGGAAGACCAGGATGCTTCAATAGCGGCCTTCAGTTCTTCTGCATTGTTCGGTCTCATGTCTCTCATCTTTCTCTTGGCAATGCCCCATAGATTCTCTATGGGGTTCAGGTCAGGCGAGTTTGCTGGCCAATCAAGCACAGTAATCCCACGGTCATTGAACCAGTTTTTGGTGCTTTTGGCAGTGTGGGCAGGTGCCAGGTCCTGCTGGAAAATGAAGTCAGCATCCCCATAAAGCTCGTCTGCGGAAGGAAGCATGAAGTGCTCCAAAATCTCCTGGTAAATGGCTGCGTTGACCCTGGACTTAATGAAGCACAGTGGACCAACACCAGCAGATGACATGGCTCCCCAAATCAACACAGACTGTGGAAACTTCACACTGGACTTCAAGCATCTTGCAGTGTGTGCCTCTCCATTCTTCCTCCAGACTCTGGGTCCTTGGTTTCCAAATGAGATGCAAAAGTTGCTCTCATCAGAAAAGAGGACTTTGGACTTCCAGGTGGCAAGGCTTCGTTGACGGCAGCCATTTCGGCTGTCAGCCCCGCTGTCTCCGTAGAGCTGCCAAAAACAGAGACGATCAGCTGTTTGGCGGCTCGGAAGCCCGCTCCTCGGGAGAAGAGGAGGGGGTGAGCGCCCAGGCAGGGGTAGAGCTCCCCCAGACCGCCAGAGTTGAAACTCTGGTGGTTGAAGGGTTGAGCCCACCCCGCAGCCTGAGTTTGCTCCGGACTTTGGGACGCCTCTGCTCCAAGGCTTTGGAGCAGAGCAGGACGCTGCAACCATCCCTGCCAGCGAGAATGAACGTTGGATTACTTGGATGCAGGCAGAGCTGTGCAGGAGAATGCTGTCAGAGCAAGTATTTGAACTTTAACTCAATAAACTTTCTGGACATTTTTAAAAGTGAAAGTGCGCAATAGAATTAAGTGGGTGAAAATGGCTGCCAAGTCAACTAAACTTCCTAGAAGCGCGGGGGCTTCGCCAGTTCAGCAATCTTCATTACACGCTTTAATGCCCCCCCTCCGGCACCCGCACCAGCCTTGACAATAAAAGATCTGCAGGATGTTTTGCAAGAGGCTTTGAAAAAGTAATCTCAGCAATTAGCTGAGCTTATTGAGGAGAAGAATACAGAAATAAGGGCAGACATCTTACTTGCATTTCAAGGCATGGCTGTTTGTATTGAACGTCTGGATGAGAAAGTGGAAGAACTTAGCCAAAATAATATGAGATTAGATGCCAAAATGATGGATGCTGAAACAGTGATGGAAAAGATTGACGACGATTTATTATTGGTCCAGCATAGAGAGATGGAGTTTGCTGTGAGAATTAGAGGGTTGAAGGAAGACCCTAAGGAAAATTTGAAAAAAGTAGTTTCAGAAGCTCTTGAACAGGTTCTGGGGCGCTCAGCAGAAGATGTTATGGTGGATATAGATAAAATATTTCGTGTTAATTCCTGGATTGCAAGACAAAGGAAGCTACCTAGAGATGTGGTGGTTTATTTTACAAAGAGAGCAATTAGAAATGAGGTTATTCAAGCCTTTTATAATAACAAATTTACAGTTGCAGAGCAAGAAGTTCTAATTTTAAAAGAGATTCCTCCAAGAATTTTAAGGAGAAGGAAAGAATTTGCTTTTCTGGCAGAAGAATTAAGAAGACGGGATATCCAGTTCAGATGGGAGATCCCAGTAGGTATGGTGGTGATGCACGCAGGCACGAGATACCGTCTTCTCACAGTTTTACAGGCACGTGATTTTTATGCCAATATTTTGAAGGCAGGCCCCATACCACTTCTGGAATCTAAAAGGAAGAATGGCGAAGGAGAGCATCAACCACAAAGTGAGAGTATACAAGGTGCTGAAGGAGTTACGCAGTTGAAAGATGGAGAATTCCAGAAAGCTACAGGAGTGGATCAGATTTCAGTACCAACGGAGGAGGTCAGAGACCAAAGAATGACACGCGCTGCAGCTAGACGAATGAGACAAGAGCAAGAACAGCAGAGAGCTATGATTGCATCTCAAAAACTTACTTACAGTGAAGCAGTGGGAGGAGCAAAGCCAAAGAGAGTGCAGGTGATGTTGGAAGAGGCGCTCCAAAAGCTTCAGGTCGCAAAAGATGGCGACAAAGCTTCTAACTTGGAATGTTAATGGTCTAAATTCACCACATAAGAGAAAGAAAGTATTTCAATATCTAAAGCAATTTAAAAACGATGTTATTTTCTTACAGGAAACACATATTTGAGCGGTTGATCAAAAGTACTTGGTAAACTTTAGGTTGGTACCTCGGGGATCACCTGCTGCCGGCGTCAACTTCCCTCCGCCCTGTGCGTTCCCACAGAGAGGGCCTCCTCAGGGTGCCACCGGTCAGAGAATGTCGGCTGGTGGCCCCCAGGGGGAGGGCCTTCTCTGTGGGCGCCCCGGCTTTATGGAATCAGCTGCCGGTTGAGCTCCGGATGGCACCTGACCTTCGCTCTTTCCGACGCGGCCTGAAGACCTACCTATTTGAGCAAGCCGGCCTGGCCTGATGGGGGATGTGCTGGGGTTTTTATTGGGGATTTTTATTACTCTACTTTTTTTAGCTCGGGCTCTTATTTAATTCTTTTTTAATTTTTGTATTTTGTATTTTTATGTGCCCTGTTCACCGCCCTGAGTCCTTCGGGAGAAGGGCGGTATACAAATATAATAAATGAAATGAAATGAAATGGACACACAGTTTATCGCTTCTGCGCCTGATAAGAAAAATGGAGTTGTTATTTATGTCAAGAATACTTTAACAGCGAGTTTAATTGAAGCAGACAAACAAGGAAGATATGTTATAATTGAATTATTAATAGAAGGCAAGAAAACGCTTTTGGTTGGATTATATGCTCCTAATCAACAGCAAGGAGATTTTTATAATTTATTACACAGCAAGATTATTCAGTGGGATTATAAATCTTTTATGGGAGATTGGAATGGCGTCTTGGATGTACAAATGGACAAGGGAGGTCTTTTTAAAAGCACGCCAAGTCATGCTAAACTGCCTAAATCTTTTTTCGAGATGAAGGATGACTTGGAATTGAGAGATGTTAGGAGAGAAAGGAACTTGCAAGAAAAAGACTTTACTTTTTTCTCTGACAGGCATCAATCTTTCTCCAGGATCGACTTTGTATTAATTACTAATGATTTTTTTTCTAGGATTAAGAAGATCAAGATTTGTCCAAGAACTATATCTGATCATAGTCCAGTATGGTTGGAGATAGAAAAAGATAATGGAGACAGACGGTCTTGGCGTTTAAATGAAAATTTGTTTAGATATCAGGAAAATGTGGAAGAGTGTAAAAACAGATGAAAGAATTTTTTAAAATTAATATGCATAAAGGTACTTCTATTGAGATGGTTTGGGATGCAAGTAAAGCCTATATGAGAGGTGTATTAATATATTTGAACAATAAACATAGACATAAATTGGAATTTAAGAGGAAAGAATTAGAGGATGAAATTAAGGGAAAAAAAGGCTTTAATTCTGAATCCATCTGATGGGAAGATCAAAGAGGTAATTACCTTACTAAAGGGTCAGTTTGATATGTTAATGACAGATCAAGTGGCAACTAACCTACGGTATGCTAGACCTAACACTTTTTGTAATGCTAATAAACCGGGTAGATGGTTAGCTTACTTGTTAAGGAAGAAGCAAAGAGCTTGCAATATAGATAGAATAGAACATAAGGGTAAAGTAGTGTATCAGCAGAATCTTATTAAAAAGACTTTTGTTGATTTTTATTCTAAGTTGTATGCTAGAGATAAGATTAGAGATGTAGATATAGATGGATACTTGATGAATGCTAATATTCCTGTTCTTACGCAAGAACAAAAGGAAGGGATGAACCAATTGATAACTGATGAAGAAATTTTTCTAGCAGTTAAACAATTAAAAGTGGGTAAAGCACCGGGAACTGACGGTTTGACTGCCGTTTATTATAAAAATTTACAGTTAGAAATGGTGGAACCCTTAAGAGAATTGTTTAAGACAATTCAATTGGGAGGAGGAGTGCCTCCATCGTGGAAAACTGCCTTTATTTCGTTGATCCCGAAGGAAGATCAGGATGCTACCCAAGCCAAAAACTACAGACCAATATCGCTTTTAAATACTGACTATAAGATATTTGCAAAAATTTTAGCCAATAGATTAATGAAGGTAATGCAACAAGTGATTCATAGTGATCAAACTGGATTCATAAGTGGTAGACAAATGAAGAATAATGTGAGACATATTGTAGATTTCAGACCCCGTCCGACGAATCACCCAAGGATTGAAACCGGAACGGGAGCTGGTTCTTCTAAGCCGTGTTTATTATCCGCATAAACGTTCGCTCAAAGACAAATGAAGTCAGCGTTGACTTTACAGCACAGTCAACGCTGGTTAAATAGCCGGCAAGGCTAACTCCCACCACCACACCCTAACTTACACCACCACGCCCCCACCCTACTTAAACCCCGCCTCCCATGGTTCCCTCCTTTTGGCTCCCGTCCCACCACCAACGCAGCCGGTAAGTTACCCCCCAGCCTAAGCCTCCCTCTTTTCCCCCAGAGTTCTGCCTTGACTCTTCTTTCCCCTCACCACCCCAGACCGCCGCGAGCTGCTCGCTAAACCCCTTCCCGGCCCACCGGTTGTCTCTGTCACCCCCTGACCCACCCAGGCACCCATTCCTGCCCTGCGGCTCGGGCGCTGGGCAGCCACCGCCTAGTTCTTCGTACGGCCCCTTCCCGGCCTGTAAGCAGCTTCTGTAGCCCGACTGGCTGGTCCGCGGCCTCCCCAGCTGACAGGCGGCCCGCCGCTGCGCCGTTCTTCTTGCTGGCCCATTCCCCGATCCGTCGGAATGGCGTGGGCGTGGCCAACCGTCTCTGGAACCCGGCAGCATGGCGAAGAGGCGAGGATGCCTGCGAACGACTTCGCGGCCTGGTAAGTTGCTCCGGGCGGTTACCGGGTCGCTGGGGAGGGCCGCGTGCTGACCCGGCCCTCCAGGAGACGACGGGCGACGGCGGGAAGCTTTGGGGCCTGGTGGGTTGCCGCGGTTGCCGGAGTGCTGGGGAGGGCCGAATGCCGTCCTGGCCCTCCGGGAGATGACGGGCGCCGGCAGGAGGCTTCGGGGCCTGACGGGGCGCTCTGCGGGAGCCTGGCAGCCTGGTGAGTCACCCCGCGGCCCGTCCGAATGTCGGGCGTGCTCGGCCCGACATGCCGCCCCCCCTACCAAGGGTCCTCCTGCAGATGTAGAAAACAGGGTTATAGCATCATTCACTGTGCGCACACCCCCAGGACCCCCACCCCCCGGCCTGCCAGGGTGGGCTCGGTGGAACGCCCGGATCAAACGTGGAGCATGGACATCCTCCCGCGACACCCACGTTGCCTCCTCCACCGGGTACCCCTTCCACCGAAGGAGATATTGTAGGGCGCCCCTCCGCACTCTGGAGTCCAAGACCTCCTGCACCTCATATTGGTCGGCGTGAACCGGTCCGGGACCCCCCTCCCCTGCTGCCGCGGTAGCCGCTGGAGCAGGTTTCAGCAGGCTACTATGGAACACCGGGTGGACCTTACCCAAAAACTTAGGCAACCGCAGCCGCACCGTTACCGGGTTTACCACCTGCACCACCCGGAACGGCCCGAGGTATTTGGGTCCTAGCTTACGGCACGGAACCTGTAACCGTATATACTTGGTGGACAAGTAAACCAGGTCCCCCACCCGCGGAGTAGCAAAGGGTTTTCGTTTTTTGTCCGCCTGTGCTTTGGTCGCCACGGCGGACTGATCCAACGCTTCCTTCGCCGCCCCCCAGGCAGCCGTGATTTGACGCATCCAGTCAAGCGGTGAGCACGGAGACGCCTCTTCCTGAGGGCATTCACTGAAAGGAACGAACTCGTGACCAGTGACCACCCAATATGGAGAGAAGCCAGTACTACTGTGAACTGCGTTATTGTATGCGACTTCAGCAAGCGCTATCAGGTCTACCCAGTCCGTCTGCCGGAAAGAAACATAGCTCCGTAAATAGCGTTCAACAGCAGCGTTGGCTCGTTCTGCAGCCCCGTTGGTGCTGGGATGATAGGCGGTACTCAATCCCTGGGACGAGCCGATATGACGCAGGAACTCTCTCCAAAACCGGGCTGTGAATTGCACCCCTCTATCCGAAATCACACGCTGCGGCACTCCATGCAGTCGGTATACTTGCGTGAGGAACAACCAAGCTAAGCGACGGGCTGATGGTAACCCCTTACACGGGACAAAGTGTGCCTGTTTAGAAAACAGGTCAACTACTGTCCAGATAACGGTGTGACCCTTACTCTCTGGGAGGTCCACAACGAAGTCCATGGCGATGTCCTGCCAAGGCCGGGTTGGGTCAGCTACCTGTTGCAACAACCCCAAAGGCTTCCCAACTTGGGGCTTTGTAGTGGCACAAATATGGCAACGCCGTACGTACTGCTCGATGTCACTCTTCATGCGAGGCCACCAGAATTGACGACGTGCCAGATGTAAGGTTTTCACAAACCCGAAATGTCCCGCCTGTTTGGCGTCGTGACACCCATGCAGAACGCGTGGCCGCACGGTTTCGGGCACATACAGTCGTGTTCCATGCCACGCTAAACCGTCCCGCATAGTCAATAGTCCCGGATTACTCCGCAACCAGGCGTCCTCCTGCAAGGTCCTTTGGATGGCCTGGTTCAAATTCTCCTCCGATACCTGTCTAGCACTCTCCGAACCAATCCCCTCGGTTGCCAGTGTCGGGATGAATGCCTGCACCACCTCCTCCCTCTTGCTGTCAAACTGAGGCATGCGTGACAAGGCATCTGCCAGAAAGTTCCGACCCCCCGGCACATACTTCAGCACAAAACGGAAACGACGGAAGTATAAGGCCCATCGGACATGTTTAGGCGACAAGCGACGAGGGGTTTGTAGGGCTTCCAGGTTTTTATGGTCCGTCCACAGTTCGAACGGACGGGAGGCCCCCTCCAGAAGATGTCGCCAGGTTTCCAAAGCCCAACGGACCGCATAAGCCTCCTTCTCCCACACCGCCCAGGCCCGTTCGGTGGGAGTCAGTTTCTTAGAGGCATAAGCACACGGCTGCAGGACCCCGGCACTGTTCCGCTGTAGGAGGACGGCCCCAAGAGCAACATCGCTCGCATCCGCCTTTACGACATAAGCCAGCTTGGGGTCGGGATGTCTCAAAACGGGCTCTTTAGCAAAGAGGGACTTCAGTTCCTCGAACGCCCGCTGACACGCGGTAGACCACTCCAATTTCAACCCCGGACGCGGGCGTGTCTTCAACTGTCGTGTGCGCAGTAGATCTGTTAACGGCAGGGCGATAGCTGCGAAACGTGGGATGAATTGTCTATAGAAGTTGGCAAAGCCAAGGAAACTTTGCAACTGTCGCCGAGTCTGCGGAGCCTGCCACTGTTGAATGGCTTGTACCTTTTTAGGGTCCATCTCCACCCCCGCCGCCGATATACGATACCCAAGGTAGTCCAGCTGGGCCTTATGGAACTCACACTTGGACAGTTTAACATAGAGCTGCGCTTCCAGCAGTCTTGACAACACCTGCCGCACAAGAAGCACATGCTCCTCCAATGTGTCCGAGTAAATCAGGATGTCGTCCAAGTATACCAAAACACCCCGATACAGGAACTCATGCAGGACCTGATTGATCAATTGCATGAACACAGCGGGAGCTCCCTGTAGGCCAAACGGCATCACTCGGAACTGAAAACTGCCAAGAGGACAATTAAATGCGGTCTTCCATTCATCCCCGGCTTTGATCCTCACCCGGTAATAGGCTTCCCTGAGGTCCAACTTGGTGAATACCCGGCCTGTCGCCAACTGGGCCAGCATGTCCTTCATCAAAGGAAGGGGATAGAGGTGCTCCACGCACACCGCATTAACCCCCCGGTAGTCCACACACAAGCGCAAGCCCCCATCCTTCTTTTCACGAAAAAGAACTGGCGCCGCCACCCGGGATCGTGCTGGTTGAATAAATCCTCTTTCCAAGTTCTTATCTATGTACCGCCGTAACTCCTGCATCTCTTTTGGAGACATGGCGTACATACGGGGCTTAGGTAGTCTGGCCCCAGGTTCGAACTCAATAGCACAATCCGTCGGCCGATGGGGTGGTAACGAATCGCACTCCCGCTCATCAAAGACGTCCATTAAATCCGAGTAGTCCCGGGGTACATGCACCTTTGAATCATCCGTGACCCCGCAAACCTTCTCCCGCGTCCCCGTGTCCTCCGGCCCCAGAAAGGAATGGTGGAGAGGGGGCTCGGGGCCCAGACCCACCCGAAGATGACGACTACCCCCCTCCCACCAAATCGTGGGGCCCCATTTATCAAGCCACGTAAGGCCCAGAATGAGAGCTTCAGTCATAGAGGGCACCACAACAAACCGCAAAACTTCCCAGTGGGCCCCCAATTCCAGCCGGACAGGTTCGGTGACGTGGGTGATAGGAGCCCCCCCAAGGAGCGACCCATCCACTTGTTGGAAACGCAGAGGGGTTACCAGTCGTTGCAACCGGATACCCACTGCAGCCACTGTTTTTCGGTTGATAAGACACCGGGTGCTCCCCGAATCGACCAAAGCCCTAACCGCCCGCCTTTGCCCAGACACGGGGCTCACCAACACCACGGGGAACACGAAAGGGCACACCGGAGTGCTTACCATCGGATCATCCTCCAGCTCCAGATCCTCAAGGTCTTCCGTCGGCACGGTCTGGGTAGTTACGGGCCCGGTTGCCAAAGGAGGTGTCGTGTCCCGACGGCTGTCGTCAGCGGCTTGGTATGCAGTTCGGGACCGCTCCGAGGTCTTCCTAGCAGGCAAAGCCCGTGTCGAAGTTGCTGAAGGAACCATCCGGGCTGGCGGGAGCGGGCATTCAGCCGCCCGGTGACCCGGCTGGTCACATCGGAAACACCTAATACCAGGACGTGGTGGTGGTACAGGGTTGGCCTTGGCCACCGGCAAGCCGGGCCGCTCCTCCACCTTCACCCTTTCGGCCGGCCGCCGGGCCCCGGTCACCCCCTCAGACCTTCCTCGATTATCCTGCAAGCCAATGTCCAGCTCAATGGCCACCCGGAACCAGTCCTGCAGACGGGCCGGAACCCCTCTTACCACACAAGCTCGTCGTAAAGCACTATCCAGTCCAGCCTTAAAGTGGTGCACAAGAAGGCGTTCAGGCCATGACCGTAGCCTCCCGGCCACCTTCCGGAACTCCCCAACGTAACGTACTGCCGGTCTTCCTTGTTGGCGCAGATCCAACACTTCGGCCTCGGCACGGAGCACCCGTGAGATATCCTCAAAACGGGCCCGTAAAGCCTCCAGGAAAAGACCAAGGTCCCCGAGCTCACGGGCATGATCGCCGTATAGATCAGCCGCCCAGGCCGCAGCCTCTCCTTGTAGACACGCTGTGACAGCCACTACCATCGCCCACTGGGACGTATAGGCCGGGCCGTATTGGTCCATGTGATTAATCACCTGCCCCAAAAACATTGCCAGGCGGTCTGGATGACCATCATAGACCACGGTCAGGGGCGGAGGACCCCACGCCAGCCCTTGACCCCAAGGACCCAGCGGCATCCCCTGGGCTGGAACCCCCCCATCTGGTCGTAACGGCTGCTGTCTTGGTCTTCCGGTTACGCTGTCCCAGGGAGTCGTGCCGCTTGGTACCGCCGTAGTGGGAGCCGAAACCCCGGGACCTCTGGGAACCTCAGGCTGGCGAGCTGATCCCTGGTACCTTGGGCTGTCCATACGAAAGCGGGGTGGGCTAGACCGCCGAGCAAGGCCACCTGGGAGGGACCACTGCCCCTGGTCAGACTCATCTGGAACAGACCAAAGCCCAGGCTCCCGACCCCTCACTTCCCCGAACCGCTCTCTGAGAACCTCCATAGTACGGTTGCCCGGAACGGTGGAGTAACTCCATTCTTCACCGCTGTCCTCCATGAAACACCGCTCCCTCCACTCAGTAGACGCACCTTTAGGCCGGTTCGTCAAGCCTTGGCCGAGTCCTCGATGATCCCCATCGGAATACGTCCACCGATCGCTGCTGCGACCCCGCACTGCAGCCTCCTGAGGCCTCGGACCAGGGCCTTCGAGTGGAGGGGGTTTTTCCTTCCGCCGCACCGAGGGCAACGCCTCCTCCCCCACCTCCACCGACTCCAAGAGCCCAGCCGCTGCTCCAGCTTCCTCCTGCTGCTCCTCGGCCAGTGGTGCAGCATCCTCCGTGCCTTCTGCCATAGCAAACTTCTGAGGAAAGAGCTCCCCGCAAAGAAAGAAAAAGGAACGCTGACTTACTTTCAGACCCCGTCCGACGAATCACCCAAGGATTGAAACCGGAACGGGAGCTGGTTCTTCTAAGCCGTGTTTATTATCCGCATAAACGTTCGCTCAAAGACAAATGAAGTCAGCGTTGACTTTACAGCACAGTCAACGCTGGTTAAATAGCCGGCAAGGCTAACTCCCACCACCACACCCTAACTTACACCACCACGCCCCCACCCTACTTAAACCCCGCCTCCCATGGTTCCCTCCTTTTGGCTCCCGTCCCACCACCAACGCAGCCGGTAAGTTACCCCCCAGCCTAAGCCTCCCTCTTTTCCCCCAGAGTTCTGCCTTGACTCTTCTTTCCCCTCACCACCCCAGACCGCCGCGAGCTGCTCGCTAAACCCCTTCCCGGCCCACCGGTTGTCTCTGTCACCCCCTGACCCACCCAGGCACCCATTCCTGCCCTGCGGCTCGGGCGCTGGGCAGCCACCGCCTAGTTCTTCGTACGGCCCCTTCCCGGCCTGTAAGCAGCTTCTGTAGCCCGACTGGCTGGTCCGCGGCCTCCCCAGCTGACAGGCGGCCCGCCGCTGCGCCGTTCTTCTTGCTGGCCCATTCCCCGATCCGTCGGAATGGCGTGGGCGTGGCCAACCGTCTCTGGAACCCGGCAGCATGGCGAAGAGGCGAGGATGCCTGCGAACGACTTCGCGGCCTGGTAAGTTGCTCCGGGCGGTTACCGGGTCGCTGGGGAGGGCCGCGTGCTGACCCGGCCCTCCAGGAGACGACGGGCGACGGCGGGAAGCTTTGGGGCCTGGTGGGTTGCCGCGGTTGCCGGAGTGCTGGGGAGGGCCGAATGCCGTCCTGGCCCTCCGGGAGATGACGGGCGCCGGCGGGAGGCTTCGGGGCCTGACGGGGAGCTCTGCGGGAGCCTGGCAGCCTGGTGAGTCACCCCGCGGCCCGTCCGAATGTCGGGCGTGCTCGGCCCGACAGTAGATTTATTGGAATTTTTTGAAAGAAATAATCAGATTCCCGCAGCGCTGATCTTTTTGGATGCGGAAAAATCCTTTGATCAATTGGACTGGCAATTTTTGATGAAAGTATTAGAGAAAATTTTTTACAACCTATTAGGGCAATATATCAGAAGCAAACAGCTCGTATAATAGTAAATAACAGTTTGACAGAATCATGCAATATTGAAAAGGGTACAAGACAGTGGTGTCCGCTGTCACCTTTATTGTTTGTTTTAACATTGGAAATATTACTGATTAAAATACGAGATTCAAATAAAATTAGGGGAGTTCAAATAAGAGATCAGGAATACAGATTGAGGTTGTTTGTGCATGACCTGGTTATTACAGTAACTCAGCCGGATTACTCAGTTGTAGAATTGATGGGAGATAATAATGTTATATGGGAAAGTTTCTAGATTTAAGATAAACACACAAAAAACTAAAATATTGCCTAAGAATATGACTGTAGCACAAAAGGCTGCTCTAGAAGAGCTAACGGGATTTGAAATAGTTAAAAAGATTAAATATTTGGGGATATATCTGTCAGCCTCAAATGTGAAGTTATATAAAAATAATTATGAAATGTTATGGGGAAAAATACAAAAAGAATTAGATAGTTGGAAAAAATTACAATTGTCTTTATTGGGAAGAATTGCAGCAGTGAAGATGAATGTTTTGCCAAAATTTTTGTTTTTGTTTCAAATGATACCTATACTTAAAAAGGATTTAAACCTGGAGGAATAGCAAAAAGGAATTAATAAATTTGTTTGAGCAGGGAAAAAGCCACGAGTTAAATTTAAGATAATGCAAGATACGCGTGAAAGAGGTGGTCTTAAAATGCCTAATTTTAAATTATATTATGAGGCTGCTGCTTTGTCATCGATAAGTGACTGGTTTAATTTAACACAAGGGAGATTATTAAATCTTGAGGGTCATGATTTGTTATTTGGTTGGCATGCATATTTATTGTATGATAAGAAGGTGGATAATGTATTTAAGATACATATTTTAAGGTATGCTCTGTTGCGAGTTTGGAAAAAGTATAGACATAAGTTAAATTATAAGATACCAATTTGGGTGATACCTAAACATGCAATAGAAAATATAAATGTGGGATTCAAACAGGATGAGACTACATATAAGGAAATTTTAAGTCTAGAAAGGAATGTATGGCAATTAAAGCCATATAATATTTTAAAAGAAGAAAAGATTGTACAAACTTGGTTTCAGTATGGGCAATTACAGGCAAGATGGAAAGAGGACCAGAAAGCTGGCTTTTCGATGACTGACGAAAATTTGGTAAAACAAATTAGAGATCAAGGTCAAGCACATATTAAAAGGATATATAATGCATTGATACAAATTGACTCAGAAACGGAACTTGTTAAAGATTGTATGATAAAGTGGGCCCAGAACTTTCAAGAAGTTATAACAATGGACACTTGGGAAAAGATCTGGGTTAGAAATGTAAAATTTACACAGGCCCAAAACTTAAGAGAGAATTTTTATAAAATGCTTTATAGGTGGCACTTAGACCCTAAAAAATTAGCAAGTATGTATCCGAACTGCCAGCCCAAATGTTGGAGGTGTGGTTGTGAGGATGCAACATATTTTCATATATGGTGGACTTGTAAAAAGGTTAAAGCTTTTTGGATTAAAATTTGGTGGAATATGCAAAAGATATTTAAGAAAAGGATAAAGTTTTCCCTGCAATTGTTTTTATTGGGTATTATTACAGATACTACTGTAATAGACACTAAGTTGATGTTGAATCTAATTACGGCGGCAAGACTTTTAGTTGTGCAATACTGGAAGAAGGAGGAATTGCCGACTATAGAAGAGTGGACTTTGAAAGTTTCCAATTTGGCGGAAATGGCAAAGATTTCGGCATATTTGAAAGATCATACGCAACAGAGATATATTGTGGAATGGAGAAGATGGATTGAATATATTCAGAATAAATATGGGACTAAAAAGTTTCATTTAGCATTTGAATAAGTAGTGGATTTTTATGATGTATGATTAGTCATTTGTTATTCTATTAATATTATGACTATGGAGAGTTAAAGTCTGATAGAACTTAATGTGTTATTTTTGTTGTTAGCATATTTTAGTTTATGTTTGTATTATTATACCCTGTATTCAGCTCTGGGAAGTCGGGGAGGGGGGAGGGGAGGGGAAGGGAGGGTTGGGGAGAGGGGAGGGGGAGGAGGGAGTTTTTTGTATTTAAAAATGTATTGTAAAACTTTTCAATAAAAAAATAATAAAAGAAAAGAGGACTTTCGTCCACTGAGCAACAGACCAGGTCTGTTTTTCTTTAGCCCAGGTAAGACGCTTCTGACATTGTTTGTTGTTCAGGAGCGGCTTGACAAGAGGAATACAACATTTGAAGCCCATGTCCAGGATCCGTCTGTGTGTGGTGGCTCGTGATGCACTGACTCCAGCCTCAGTCCACTCCTTGTGAAAGTCCCCAACACTTTTGAATGGCCTTTTCCTGACAATCCTCTCCAGGCTGTGGTCATCCCTGCTGCTTGTGCACCTTTTTCTTCCACACTTTTCCCTTCCACATAACTTTCTATTAATGTGCTTTGATAC
Source organism: Vipera ursinii (assembly GCF_947247035.1). NCBI lineage: Eukaryota > Metazoa > Chordata > Lepidosauria > Squamata > Viperidae > Vipera > Vipera ursinii. The sequence goes on from NC_139522.1 coordinate 40,788,814, forward strand.
AGCACTTTGGGAACATCCAACTTCTTTTGCAATTACCTTTTGAGGCTTTCCCTCCTTATGGAGGGTGTCAATGATGGTTTTCTGCACAACTGTCAGGTCAGCAGTCTTCCCCATGATTGTGATTCCTACTGAACCAGACTGAAAGACCATTTAAAGGCTCAGGAACCCTTTGCAGGTGCTATGGCTTAATTAGCTGATTAGAGTGGGACACTTTGAGCCTAGAATATTGCACCTTTTCACAATATTCTAATTTTCTGAGATTGTGGATTTGGGGTTTTCATGAGCTGTAAGCCATAATCATCACAATTATGAAAAATCATGGCTTGAACTATCTTGCTTTCCATGTAATGAGTCTATCTCATATATTAGTTTCCCCTTTTAAGTTGCATTACTGAAATAAATGAACTTTTGCACGATATTCTAATTTTTCGAGTTCACCTGTATGCTATTAATTTAATGAGAAAAACAGCACTTTAAAATATTTTCTACAAGTAAAATATAATGAAAAGATTTCCAAAAAGTGTTAACTAGCTGCGAGTAAGCAAGTATATTTCTCTGAATGAAGAAAAGAGTACATCTTTTCATAATTTTATATCAGGACTATAAAGCTTTAAATAAGTCAAGGGCTGCACTCAGCCCTTGAGTGACAAGGAAGGGAACGCACTACAAAAAGTGAGTGTGTCTCTAAGACAACAAAATTGGCAATCAAAATCAGTAAAATGGGGTAATTGTTTCCATCACTTTCATAATTTTCTCCTGCAAAATAGTTCCAATCTGCCAGCAATTTTGGAGGGACTCTGAGGACATCACCCAAGACTTCTTGAGCTGGATACAGTGCTGTAACTGTGGAGTCCTTGGTGTTCTCTGAGCTTGGCTGTTTGCTTGCAGACGTTTTGTTACCAGACTAGGTAACATTTTCAGTACTAGAGGGGAGTGGGGTTTGCTCTAGCACTCCCTTCTAGCACTGAAGATGTTACCTAGTCTGGTAATGAAATGTCTGCAAGAAAACAACCAAGCTCAGAGAGCACCAAGGACCCCACCATTCAACCCTGAGCTACATATATTCTCTTCTATTGGTACAGTACTGTAAATGATCTAAAATGAATACTGGGTGGAAAAGGGTAAGAGAGTTTACAGGAAAGAGCGTGTGTATACCCTGATCCAATTAGGTAAACTATAGTATTACGGCAATCTATTTGGAAAACAGGGGAGCTCTTAACCGCTACAGAAATATGTTCACAATTTTACATTAAGGATGCAAAACGTATTACAAGTAGGAATAAGGAATATAGTAATAGCAGAACTGTGACCTCTTCTGTATTCAAAAGAGGCCTCCTAGCTTCCCCAAATTAAATCCAAAATATTTTTTTGAAAGGCTGAATACTCCTAAGGCTGCCATTTGCCTGGGGGGAGGGGTACCTTTGTTTTTAACTATGTTTTAAGGATTGTTGTGAGCTGCCTAGAGAGAGTGTATGAGAATAGGTGGCCTTATAAGTCCTGTGAGTAAATAAAATAATTTCTGCCCAAGATGTCATGGTGATTGTACAACGTGGGCCAAATCCTAGAAACATTATCAACTTGTTAAAAGGAAATATTATACCATTAACGCTATCATGTAGTGATAGAGACAGAAGTCACAAAAATTAAGGGATATCATGATCAGAACAGGTGACCCTGGTACTCACCACTGAGTTCTCCATCCTTACGATCAGTGGGATCATAGAGCGCTGAGATGGCTGAGGAGATGCTCTTCTGTAGGTCCTGGTTCTTGCTAACAGAGTCTTCCTCATCTGATGAGAATGAGGGCAACGTCTCCAGGTTACGCTTCAGCTCCTCGTCAAGCCGTTTGCAGGGGCTGGTACAGCTCATGACAAGTGCAGCCGGATCACCTTCTGGCCCATCCAATCCACCAGGCAGCATTGGGGGTGCCATGCTAAAGGGGGGTGGGGGGTGGGAGGACAAGGATGTAGCCAATGGGGAGCGAGATGTCTTGGATGGACTGCCTGCAGAACAGACCACAGGAGCTGCTGCATTGGAGGTCCCAACTGTGGCTGCCAAGGAGGTAGTGGATGAAGGCAGTGTCTGGCGCTTGCCTGACTTCAGGAAGTCCAGAAAGGAGGCCATGAACCCTGACTTCATCTCAGGCTGCTTGTCTTCCACCTCCTTGATCTTCTGTTTGATCTTCTCTCTTGTCTGGTTGCTATCCAAGTTGCTCTCTTGGGTGGACTGGTGAGATGGGGTAGGAGCCTCCAAATTAGATCCCTCCAAACCTTTGGGGACTGGCAGTTTGATCTGGGGAAAAAGAAGGGACAGGAATTGAGGCGATGGACAGCAATTTCCTGGCTTGCTGCTCCCATATGCTGGCTGGTGATCTCGACTTAAGGGCCCTTTTTTCTTTAAGATGTTTGTTTTTACTATCCACTCGCTTTCCTGTAGACCTTCAATCAAATCCAAGTATATGCAGATGAAGTGCATTGTACATATATCTTTATTTCTTATTCTGTTTCCAAAATAAGCAATAGCAATAGCACTTAGTCTTATATACTGCTTCACAGTGCTTTACAGCCCTCTCTAAGCAGTTTACAGAGTCAACAACAATCTAGGTCCTCATTTTACTGAACTCGGAAGGATGGAAGGCTGAGTCAACTTTGAGCAGGTGAGAACTGAACTGCTGGCAGCCGGCAGTCAGCAGAAGTAGCCTGCAGTACTGCATTCTAACCACTGCGCCACCACAGCTCTTTTGGAGACCATTTCAAAGTAGAGATTTTAATATTTAAGGTCCTCAAAGAAGCTTGGCATGGGGTCCTCAGAGCCCCTCCAAAATTTTCAACGGAACAAAAAGGGAAAAGCAATTCAATGCACGTGAAGTAAATATAAGAACAATGTTTAATTTTTTTTAAAAAACTGAATTTGATCTTAGTTTAATGTCAATGTACATCAGGGACAATGGTAAAAGTGCAGCCCTGGGAGCTAGTGAACAGACCCCCAAATGGTATTTTTTTCGTATTTGGGGGACAAAGCACATGCCTTAAACCTTGCAGATTTACAATACACACTTCACCTCTGAGAAGTCTCCCTCAAAATCCTGACCCTAGCTAGTCTACTTCTTCAACTTCTTATGCAAGGTCTACTGTGGCTGACCAAATGTAGGTACTTTTAATATAAATTAAATTAAAATGAATTTAGCATTTGCTCGGGTCCTATCCATTTTATGAAGTAGGTTCCCAGCACACTGTTCAAAGGCCAAAACCAGCCTTTGGTCTAAAAGGTTTGAACAACCATTTCCTAAATTAGTGTTTTTTAAACTTGGCAACTTTTAAGATGTGTAGACTTCAGCTCCCAGGATTCCCCAGGCAACATATTGGCTGATGAATCCTGGGCGCTCAAGTCCACACATCTTAAAAGTTGCAAAGTTTGAAAAACAGTCCTAATAACCTTCTGAGACCAGGCTACCTTTAGCACTGCTTCATTCTGTATGTACCTACTCACATAATTAATTAAAATTTATTGGCTGGACATTTTACCACAAGGTAACTCTGGGTGGCTTACAATCGTAAAAGATAATATATATTAAAAACATAAATACCCGCAAATGTTATGATCCAATTACAGATGGGGAGGGTAGAGGCAGAGTGGGGGTGAGGTAGGATCTGTTGTTAATCGACCAACCACCTCCACTGTGATGCTCCCCCATTGGGGTCCCAAGCAAACTGGCAGAGCCAGGTCTTTAGGCCCTTACAAAAGGTCAGGAGGGGGACAAGATGTTCCAGAGGGCAGATGCAATGGCAGAGAATACCTTTATCCTGGACCCTGCTAGACAGAATAATTGAGCTGACGAGGCCCGCAGCATGCCTCTTCTGCCCACACAGGTGGGACAGGCCAATCCCAGTGGGATGAGACAGTCTCTCAAGTAGCCTGGATCCATGCCATTAAGGGCTTTAAAGGTGATTACCAACACCTTGAATTACACCTGGAAGCAGACTGGCAGCCAATGTAGCTCGCGAACCAGTGGTGTTACCTTCAAGGGTAGCCCCATGTAGAGCACATTAGAATAGTCCAACTGTGAGATGACTAGGGCCTAAATGACTGAGAGCAGGGACTCCTGATCCAGGAAAGGCTGCAACTGGTGCACAACCCAAAGTTCAACAACCAAGCCACTGTCTCCCTGCTGTTTCTGAACCATGACAGATGGATACATGAGACAGGGCCTTTTCTGCCCTAGCATTCAGAGCATGGAATGTCCTTTTCAATACCATCTTTGCAGTAAGTGGCCCCAAACCTGACTTGCTTCTCCTATTAGTTGTTTATTAGATACTGTGGTTGGTTTTGCTTTTGATTATTTCCAATATTGTAAGCTGCTTTATGAGTGGTTCATGGAAAAGCAGGAGATAAATGTTTTAATAAACAAAACATGAACCCCAGTACAATTATAATTTTACAAAGAAGTGAAAGGCACCTCACATACAATTCTTTTTGCATTAAAGTGCAGCTAGGGAACTCAGACATTCAGCAATCAAAATAAGCTACTAATTTGTTTGCCTTAGATATCTCCAAATTTGCATACTATTAGCAAATTTTCATCACATCGCTCAAGGAGTAACAGCAATATAATGGTAGGAAGAAAAGGCACAAACCAGGAAATTGTGGCAAGATTCAAACAGCCCAGATGGGTGTGAACACATAAAATCCTAGACCACCTACTGGAATCCTGGTGCCTAGGACAACTCAGCGTGGCCAACTTGCTGCAAGACAACTTGCTATGGCCAACTCACCAAGGGACAACTCACTGCAGGACAAGAGTTACACTAATATCAGAGAAATGGTGGAATAGAATCATTAAAGAATGGATGCAAAGGGAGGGACAAAATGAAATGTGACTTGACAAAAATTAAAATATTTTAAAAATCATTTTCAATAATTGAATTGTTAAATTGTCCCGTGGCAAGTTGGCCACAATAAGTTGTCCCATTCCACCCTCACACAATCTACTGCTGGCATCTATCTTGTCTCCCCAACCAAATGAATCATAGCAAGCCTCTAGTGGGAGTTCTAAGATTGCCATTATAACTGTTTAATGCACTCAATACAGTGTTATTCCATGGCACTGATCTATTGCTCTGCCTGGTGCTTTCTGAAGCATTGCTGCTCCCAACATTAGACAAAGCTGTTGGAAGTTGGCAAAACTTATGCTTAGTCCCCATTAAAAAGCCCCAATTCTTGTGAGATTGTGGCAGTCTTGTTCATGATGCCAATATCCTTAACTCATACCAACGTATCTTTGCAACAATAAAGAGCAGGATGGAAATAAATGAACCCAAATATTGAACAAAGAAATGAATTTTTAGCAGTGCAAACCTGTATCAACAAAATGACTATAACCCTGGATATTACTCTCAACTTAAGCACTGAACCTGAATTCTGACATGACTCTTGCCTCCCTTATTCAAAAGCCAGCTTTTGTGCCAATGGTATTAGAAACACAGGTACTCCTTGACTTACAAAGGTAATGGAGTCCAGAATTTCCATCATAAGTCACGATCATTGTAAGTCAAGGCATCTACGTGACCAGACCCAATTTTATGACTTTTGCTGTGGCGGTCATTAAGTGAACGCCACAGTCATTAAATGAATCGATGTATTCCTATGGGGGGTTTTTGTATGGAAACCAGCCAAAAAGGCCAGAAACTGGCAAAAACATTGTAAATTATGGTCATGCGACTGCGGTGTGTTTGTGTGTGTGTAGCCATTGGAACTCCAGAATCAGGTCATAAGTAACTTTTGGGGGAAAGGACCATTGTAACTTTGAATGGTCACTAAGCAACTGGCCGCTAAGTGAGGACTACCTGTACAAGTATCTGTATAATAGCTCTATGAAAACTATCTGTACTAATCCAGTTCCTAGGGAAACAAAGTCCTGAGTCATTATTATACTACTATGGTCATGTACAAATTACCCTCCAACTTCACTGGTACATCATCACAGATAACCTCAGAAGCCTAAAATATCTATGTAGAGGCTATAGTTCAGCAGCAGAGCACAACCTTTACAAACAAAAGCTTAGATTAAATTCCTATTATCTCTAGGGACAAAGGCTCAGGTACAAGTAATGGAAGAGACTCATATTCGAGACTCATCAGTACGGAGTTGTTCAGAGAGTGCAACAGTGGTTTAGATGGATACATGTCATCTGCTCTAAGAGAGCTTCCTATTTTCCCCCTCCATTGCAGCACTCTCCATTTAAATCATTTTACTAAGCCAGTCTTCTGTTTCTACTCATTCTACCCTATGCTCTTTCCTAAAATTTCCTTTCTTACACCTAGGCATTGCTACCTGACAAGCACATCTCACCTCCTTGCATTCTCAGCTTACCTTGAGTGGTTTGAGGGATTCCAAGTCTGCACCTGGCTCAACCCCCTCCTCCCTGGCTTTCTTGCCCCTCCCTCTTCCCCGGCCGCGGGGCTTCTTGGTAACATCATGAGCCACACCGTAGGGTGGTTCAGTCAGGGGCCGGATGCGGGGCCTCCCGCGAGGGCGGGGTGGGCCCTCCCGCTTAGGCTTGGTGGGCTTGCGGCCTCGTCGCTTGGGCCCCTCCATGAGGCTGTTTGGTGCACAAAAGTCTATGTCGCCCATGGGGCTAAGGCTGGTCCGGTTTGTCCGGCAGCTAGAAATGAGGTCAGGTAGCAGATCAGGCAGGCGGCGGCTATTAAGGCGGATGTCAGCTGGAACATCCTCCTTGTCCTCATCATCTTCAAATTCATACTCCTGGGCATAGTTCTTTTTGGGAGGTTGGAAAGGTGGTTCCCGTTTTTTCAGCAAATGGAAGGAGGAAGTCTTCAGCAGCTTCTTGGGCTTGGAAGAGCAGAAGATCGGTGAGATCAGGCCTGACTTGGATTCTGAAACCGGAGCTGTCCCAGTTTGCTGAATCAGTCCCAGTTGTTCTGTGTTGACTGTAGAAGGCAACTCGTGTTTCACTGACACTGTCTCTAACCCCAAGTGCTGTCCATCCCCACTTTCTGACTGGCAGTAACTCTGGTAGCCTTGCCCACCAGGCATTATATCATAGCCTCCTTTCATTCCTTCACCCCTCTCCATACCCTGTGTGCCATCATCTGACTTAGGGAACTCATCCCCAGCACAGGGAGGGGGACCAAACATATCCTCCATGCCAGGGAAGAAGCTACGGTCTTCATCTTGTAACAAAGAGTCTGGGAAGCAGATGGAGGTGAGGGGAACAAACCGTTGCTTGGCTTCTTGAGGGCTGGGGCTCTCAAACTGGTCCTTGCCTTCAAGTTGGCCTTGAGAAACTTGCTGAGAGGAGTCGGGATCCAAACTGGAATCAGGAAGGAGATGCTGTTGACTCTGCACTGTCCCACTCTGTCCCAGGTGGGATTCCAAACTCAGCTCGGGCTCTAAGAAGTCCTGGATCTCTTGGGACTGGGAAAGGTTGCCTTGGGGCACCACCTCCATGCCCTCAGACTGCATCCTTTCTGGCTGCAGCTGGCCTTGGAGTTGAGGGGACTGCTGTGGCTCAAGAAGCTGTGCTTCCATGCTCTGAGAACGAACATGGGCCTGGTGGAGGTGGGCTTCCAATGCTTGCATCTGAAGCTGTGGTGAGGGTGCTTCAGCCTGATGCATGTGCTGAGGCTCCATAAGATGGACTTCCAGTGGGGTGTGAACCTTCCCACGAGAGTGCATCTGGGTTTGGGTGTGAGTGAGCACTGACTGGAGCATCTGGGACTGCTGCTGTTGCTGGGAAAGGGAAAGAGGCGGCAAATCAGGAGGGGAGTCCAACATCAGCGTAGCACCCTGCTGGCCAGCCATCAATCCATGGGACTCCATGGGATGTGGCTGGGAGGCGTGCTCAGGAGTCTTCTGCAAATAAGAATGGGCCTGAGATATTTCTTTACTGCCAGAATCCATGTGGCCACCCTGGAGGTGCTGCTCCACCGACTTCTTTATGTCTTGTCCATAAGTGTCTATAGACCCAGCTTGATGGCTGTAATGGACCACAGAGGTGGTCAAAGACTCTGGAGTTGAGCGTGTATGGGGGTACTCTTTGGACCTCTCTCCTTTCTTTTTGTCCTTTAAACTTTGCAAGGACATCTCCAGGCCCTGGTTGTCCAGATTAGAGTTGGTCCGAATTACACTTTGCAAGTGGTAACGCTCTTCAGTCTTGCTCAACTCATAGCCCATCCCTTTCCCTGCCCTCTCCTCACACTCTACCATGCCTTCTGTGGGCACCCTTGGTGGGCTCTGCGACTGCAGCAAGTGCTGGATTAAAAACTCTTCATCTTCAGTCCGCTCAGATGACAGGAGGTCCGAGTCAGCCTTGGCTTTACTGTAAGATGATCCTCTCTCTAACCCACCCTGGGAACCCTGGTAGCTTTGTGTGTGAGCCGTCTGCATGAATGAAGGGGACAATACAGAAGTGAGATACTTCTGGGACTGGCCAGGTGATGCCACACTCTGGGGCCTGTTAGTGGTAGGTGACTGGAGAGGCCGGATGATCTGGGAAGGACTTGAATCTGGAAGGTTCTGCCCATGGGAGTAACCAATAGACTGGCTGTGCCCTGGCATAGCTGGAGAATGGCCAGTGCTGTAACTCAATGATGGGCTAGCTGTGGGCATCCTTTGAGAATGAGCTGGTACATAGGTTGGTGTCTGGCTGACAGAAACATGGGGCTCAGTCTGAACACTGTACCCAACAGATGACAAGCCTTGCAGCTGCTCAGGAGAGTAAGTCTGATTTTGACACGTCTGCAGTCCTTGTCCTCCCTGCCCAGTTTGGCCCTGCTGAGCCTGCCCATTGGTTGAATAACTCTGAGTTTTACTAACGCTTGTGAGGTCCTGGGCCTGGTTGCTGCTGAAGCCCTGTGAGGCCTGGCTAACTGAAGAGAGATTTTGTGGCTGGTTGACAGAGTAACTCTGCGTTTGGTTCATGGAAAGGAGACTCTGAGTCTGACCAGGCGAATAGGCCTGTGACTGGCTTGCAATGACAGAGCTGGGCTTGGGCGTGGATGAACTGTAGTTGCTTTGGCACTTGGGTGTGGCTGTAGAACGAGGTGGTTGGCGGGAGGCAGAGTAACTCTTGGATTTTGAAGAGGTGGTACCAGAATAGCTGGAAGATTGAATAATGGGATGGTAGCTTTGAGCGGGCTCTTGTCGTGTGGCCTGGGGGGTCTTCTGCTGCTGAGAGCCTTCACTGCTCGCAGGAGACTGCTCACCCAAGGGACTACATGAAAGGCTGGAGCGGTGGGGCATCTGCTGGTAGCTGCCCCCGCAGCTCAAATAATGCTGGAGAGAATGGGCAGCAGACAGCTGTGGCTGGGCACTGGAAGGTCTCTGGTAATGTTTGATCACACTATCTTGCCGGGGGATAGCCCGCTCAATGGAGGAGGCAGGGGAACTGGAGAAGACTGAGGTGTTGTAGAGCTGGGATGTCTGGTCAGATGGACCCAGTGAGGATGACAAAAGGTTGAACTGGGAGGGGAGGTGACGGGAAGCCGATTCTTGAGCACTACGATATGCTGAGCTCTGAGAGGGTAAGCCTGTACTCAATACCGCACTGCCCATCCGGTCAAAGCTGAGGGATGAAGGAACACTGGGCTGAGAGGATTTGATGTGAAGCAGAGGATCATGGGGGGATAGCAGGCCATTGGATGTTGGGCTGAAAGTAGCATCCTGGAGGGTAAGGGATGAAGTGACTGGGAAGCTGCGCCCGCTGAAAGAGGCTGGATGCTGGTAAGCAGAGAGTGCTGATGAGGAAGGAAAAGTGCCAGAGCCCGGGAGGGCCCCTGAGATGAAGAGCTCAGCAGGCGCTGGAGTGTGCATGGCTGTAAAGAAAAAACAGAGTATCTGTTTAGGTACAGTGCAATGTACCAAATTAAAAACTCATCCACAAAGACAATCTCAAACTCACACTGGACAGTACTGAGGAAGCACAGCACACTTAACCTAGCTGCAGGTTAACAAATTAAACTGCTGTTTTGTTCCACGTTACAATCAAATAAATAAATCATATTATGGCTTAATGTAGTAATCAAGTTTATACAACATAGGAAGACGATGGTTGAATTCCTGTGCTGAATCACAAGCTACTTAATCCCACTTTAGCCTTGTCTACCATTCTATGAAATTCACCCACTGCATGCCAAAGAGTCGATAAAGCGTATTTCCTAATGTCATGTCATTACAAACATGTTCCCTCATCCCCAAACAGAATATCTAGCCAGGACACCTATGATCAGGCTGTACCTTAGTAAGAAAGCACAGTTTTCATGCATAAGATTCTAGATCTAATTCTGAGCAAATTCCATTAAATAAGGGAGCAGAGGATGCTGGTCTGACACCTTGGAAAGTTGTGGCCAATTAAAGTACACTAAATAGGGCTAATTTAGGAATAGGCAATCAGGTACCTTCCAATTACAGTCATGTGAAAAAGAAAGTACACCCTCTTTGAGTTGTATGGTTTTACATATCAGGACATAGTAAAAAATATTCTGGTCCTTAGCAGTTCTTAAAAGTAGGTAAATACAACCTCAGATGAACAACAACACATGAGATATTACACCATGTCATCATTTATTTTACAAAAAGAAAGCCAAAATGGAAAAGCCATGTGTGAAAAACTAAGTACACCTTAGGATTCAATAGCTTGTAGAACCACCTTTATCAGTAATAACTTGAAGTTATTGTTTTCTGTATGTCTTTACCAGTCTCTCACATCATTGTGGAGGAATTTTGGCCCAGTTGTCTTTACAACATTGCTTCAGTTCCTGGGCACAGGACCTGGGCACCTTGTAGTCATTGAGTCGACCATGAACTCCTCTGTATACCAAAGTATTATAGAGTCAAATGTGAGGCCATCTATCCAACAGCTAAAGCTTGGCTGACATTGGGTCATGCAACAGGACAATGATCCCAAGCACACCAGCAAATCTACACCAGAATGGCTGGGGAAAAAAGAATTATGGTGTTGAAATGCCCCACTCAAAGTCCAGGTCTCAACCTGATTGAAATGCTGTGGCGGGACTTCAAGAGAACTATATGCATAAACAAATCCCCACAAACCTCAATGAACTGAAGCAATGTTGTAAACAAGAGTGTATAACCATAGAACTGTATGTATAACCATAGAACTCAAAGAGGGTGTACTTTCTTTTTCACATGACTGTACTTTGGATTACAAGTCGCATAAAGCTTGTAACTGGCTATACTGCCTGGCAATGAGATAACCCAAAATATAAAGAGGGCAACAGACTGTGTTTCCAAGTTAGGTGAATCAAGAGTCTGACTTAATGCCTGGATTTGCACAGCACATTTAAATAAGTGAATTAAAGACTCAGCAGCTGAATTTTCACTGCATGCTAACTTTGGTGACCTTTAATCCTAGATTTTTAGCATGTTACATGAACCCAATCAAATTGATTATTTTATGATTCAATCCATTATACAAACACAGCAAATGGTTTAATTCAATAATGTGGATTGAAAACAGTCAGTATTTCATTCAATTCATTTATATATTTACTTATTATGACATTTTCTTCAAACACAATGCAATAGACTCTAGTCTAAGGGATGTATAAAATAACTTAACAGAAGTATTAATAAAGTGTTATTTCCCAGGAAGACAAGCTACTCCCACCCAAACACATTACACATACATACCAGATCTTCACCACAAAGATATACAATAAGGCTTCCTATAAAAGTTTCTCCAACCCTGCCATCAAAGTAAGATGTTCATTCTTCCTTCTGTGATGCCGGCAGAACTCCAGAGGTATTACCTGTTTGCCAGGATGGGGTGCGGAACTGGGACAGCAGGGAAGAAGCAGAAGGGCCTGGTTGTGGTGCCCGTGACTCCAGAGCTGAGATGAGGTTCATGACAGAGGCATCGGGGGTGGCACTACTGGCATGATGGAGCCCAGTCTCAAATAAGCCAGAAAGACCTAAAGGAGGAAATGAAAAAGAAGAAATAAAGGATGTGAAATGCTTAGAATCAGTGAGATGACAGATATAGCAAAAAACAGGAAGAGGTTCATCACAGGGGACAGGCAAGGGAGCCTACAAGCAAACAAGCATTATGCCTCTCAAAGGAATCGGAGAGACAAGAAAAACATTAGAAATCAAAAGACACACCAATGATAAAATACCTGTTTTAGTGCAGAAGGGAGGGTTGCAATCAGTCAAAAGTCAGGCACATGCAGACAGAAGGGAAGAAATGAGAAGCTGTTGACCTAACAGATGTATAGTAAAGGAGAGGGAAGAGTCAGACAAGCAAGAAATGAAGAACATGTGAGGAACTGGGAAACCTGAGGTTGTGAGACAGAAAAACCAACTCTGGGTCTTACAGAGGCTGAAGAACGGAGGATGAAAGGATTTCCTACCTCAACAGTATATTACTTTTCACATCTTAAATATGAGATACAATTTTGGTTAACCAATACCACCTGCCAGAGCAGTTTGAGTCTGAGCATTTCATTCAAAGATATACCAATCAGAAAGAGAACCACACAGCAGAAAATAGAAATGCCAAGAGTAAACAGTGGCTTTAGGTGGGGAACAGAAGAAGTAAAGCATGAAAGAAGGGGTTAACCTTCCTTAATTTTCCCTATGCCACTGTTATAGACACCAGCCCAACCTATGTTCTAGTTAAGAAAAGATATGTAAAGCATATTTTAAAGAAGTAACATATCTTGGTAACACAGAGATTAGTCTTGGAATAAAAGAGTGAGACAGAAAACAAAGTAAGTAAAATGAAGCTGAAACTAATGCAAAATAACATCACTGTATCCAGACCTGTACAGAGGGGACATATGAAAAAGTGAGCAGAAAGTTTAGGCCTAAACTTTCTCAGACTCAGAGACAACTTATGAATGACACAATAACTGTTTTTGAGCCCAGAAGGCCTTACAAGCCAATATTATAAATACTTCAAAGATGAACTTCCTCAGCCACTGAAGGATATAATGAATGATATATTACAGGGGGGAAAGATACCTCAAACATACGAAGAAGCCAATATTGTGTTGCTACCGAAGGAAGGTCAAGATGCTACAAAGACAAAGAATTACAGACCAATTTCATTATTAAACAAGGATTTGCTGCAATTTTGGCAGAAAGACTAAAGAAGATTTTACAGGCATATATTCATGAAGACCAATCTGGCTATCTGCCAAAAAGACAGCTAAGGGACAATGTGAGGACTGTCTTTGAATATTATTGAATACTTACAATATCATAATGAGAAACAGGCAGCTCTAATATCCTTAGCTGCAGAGAAGGCTTTTGATAATCTAAATTGGGCTTTCATGTTTAAAGTGCTTGAAGAAATGGTCTTTGAAGAGAATTTTATTTCAGGGGTCAAAGCTGTTTACACATCACAGCAAGCAAAAATTGTTATCAATGGTGATTTAACTAATTCACGTGAAATTCAAAAAGGTACAAGACAAGGATGCCCCTTGTCTCCTTTGCTGTTTATTTTGGTGTTGGAAGTTTTGAACAGCAATATTAAGCAAGATGAGAAAATAAAAGGTATAAGTATCAAGAAAGAAGTTTATGAATAGACGGCATTTGCTGATGGTTTGGTTATATTACTGCAAGACCCAAAAAATAACATAGAATATTTGATGAGGAAATTATATGAGTTTGGGGACTTCCAGTCTTGCGCTGTAGTGCCTGGTCGCGAATCTCCACACCCCGCGGCTAGTTTCGCCCTGCCAGGGGACCCTAAATGTGTCTAAGTTGCCCCGGAGAGGTGGTGAAGAAAGAAGGGTGCCCCGACGACTCTGGAACGACAGTGGTCATTTTGTTCTGATTGGGGAAAGCCTTCTAACCCAACAGGAGAAAGGCTGGCCACACATCACTGACCAGCCCAAGCTACTGAACAGCGTGCTTGAAACTGGGTGAGGAATTTGATCTTCTCTCTCCTATTTTAATAATAATAATAATAATAATAATAATAATAATAATAATAATAATAATAATAATAATAATAATAATAATAATTATTTTATTTATATACCGCCCTTCTCCTGAAGGACTCAGGGCGGTAAACAGGGCAAATATATAAAAAATAAAAAAATACAAAAGTTAAAAGAAAATTAAACATATGCCCGACTAAAAACAGTAAATACAAATATTAAAATGACCATAAAACCCAACCCATCCCCCATCAGGACAGGCCGGCTTGTTCAAATAAGAATGTCTTCAGATCGCGACGGAAGGAGCGAAGGTCGGGCGCCATCCGGAGCTCAACCGGAAGACGGTTCCATAAATCCGGTGCGCCCACAGAGAACGCCCTCCCCCTGGGGGCCACCAGGAGACCCTCTCTGTGGGAGCGTATTGGGCGGAGGGAAGTTGATGCCGGCCGCAGGTGCTCCCCAAGGTATTCCGGACCCATGCCATGTAGGGCTTTGTAGGTCAATACCAGCACCTTGAACCTCACCCGGAAGACAACTGGGAGCCAATGCAGCTCGCGGAGCAGAGGTGTAACATGGGAGTATCGGGAGACTCCCAACACAACTCTCGCGGCTGCATTCTGTACCAGTTGGAGCCTCCAAGTGGTCTTCAAGGGCAGCCCCATGTAGAGAGCGTCGCAGTAGTCCAAACGAGAGGTCACGAGCGCATGAGTGACCGTACGCAGGGCATCCCGGTCTAGATAGGGCCGCAACTGACGCACCAGGCGAACCTAGGCGAAGGCCCCCCTAGTCACGGCCACTATGTGATCTTCCAAAGTAAGCCGTGAATCTAGGAGGACTCCCAAGTTGAGAGCCCTATCTACGGGGGGTAATAGCTCACCCCCTATAGAAAGAGATGGGATATTCTGAATATCCCGGGATGCCAGCACGCACAGCCACTCAGTCTTGTCGGGGTTGAGTTGAAGTCTGTTCCTCCCCATCCAGACCCGAACCGCTTCCAGGCAACGGGACATGACGTCGAGGGCATCACTGGGGTGGTTTGGGGTTGGGGATACCCAACTCCAAAACCACGAATGATCTCACCCAGCGGTTTCATATAGATGTTGAACAGGAGAGGCGAGAGGACCGACCCCTGAGGGACTCCACAAGCGAGAGGCCTCGAGGTCGACCTCTGTCCCCCTGCCAACACCGACTGCGAACGTCCCAGGAGATAGGAGAACCACTGAGACTGTGCCTCCCACTCCCAATCCCCTGAGACGCAGGATACCATGGTCGATGGTATCGAACGCCGCTGAGAGGTCTAATAGGACTAGGACAGAGGAATGTCCCCTGTCCCGGGCCCTCCAGATCATTCACTAGAGCGACCAATGCCGTCTCCGTGCTGTGCCCGGGCCTGAAACCCGATTGGTACAGGTCTAGATAATCCGCTTCATCCAGGACCAGAGGGAGCTGATGCGCCACCACACTCTCAACAACCTTCGCAAGAAAGCGAAGGTTGGAGACCGGATGAAAGTTATTTAACACAGCTGGGTCCAAGGCAGGCTTCTTGAGGAGAGGTCTCACCACCGCCTCCTTCAAGACGGCGGGGAAACTGCCCTCACTCAAAGAGGCAGATATGACCGCCTGGAACCAGCCTCGTGTCCCCTCCCGAGCCGCATAAACCAGCCAGGAAGGGCACGGGTCCAATAAACATGTGGTGGAGCTCAACCTCCCCATAATCCTGTCCACTTCCTCTGGAGTCAAAGAATCAAACTCCTCCCAGATAATATCGACAAGACCACCCGTGTCCTGATCGTCAGACTCTGCCCAGTCGGAGTCCAGACCGGTCCGAATCCGAGCGATTTTGTCCGACAGATGTTGACTAAACTCCTCGGCACGACCCTGCAAGGGTTCCTCCCTCACCTCCTGATTAAGGAGGGAGCGGGTCACCCTAAACAGGGCGGCCGGGCGGTTATTTGCGGACGCGATAAGGGTAGCGAAGTGGTTAGACCTCGCCACCCTTATCGCTGCGAGATAAGACCTAATATAGGTTCTTAGTCGCAATCGGTCGGATTCAGATCGGCTGGACCTCCAACAGCTCTCTAGGCCCCGTCTCCGACGCTTCATCTCCCGAAGCTCCACGGAGAACCATGGAGCTCGCTGGGATCTGCGCTGAGTCAGGGGCCGCAATACAACTCGGTCAAGTGCCTCCGTGGCTGCCCTTTCCCAGGCTTCCACTAAGGCATTCGCCGAGTTGTGAGCAACGGAGGCAGGTGGGGGTCCCAGCGCTGCCTGGAACCTATCAGGGTCCATTAAGCGCCTGGGGCGGTACCATCTAATTGGCTCCACACACCCACGGCGGGGAGTGGCAAAACGGAAGACCAGCCGCAGGAGATGATGATCGGTCCATGACAGGGGCATAACAATTGGGGAGCCCCCACCAAGATCATCTAACCACCGTCCAGATAAGAAAACCAAGTCAAGGGTGTGGCCTCCCTCATGAGTCGGTCCATGAATTACTTAAACAACACAATGTACTGTATTTAATAGTAGGATGTCTTATTTTCTGTTCCCTTTATTTTTTTTAGCAGACTACCATACCAAATTATCCAACCTACTCCGAGACTCCACATACAAACTCCTCAAGACAGATCCCACCACCTACCTGGAAAAAACCACAAAATCCAAAATAAAAGCCACCCCCATCAGTGAAGAGATCCAGCAAACAATCATTCCCAGAGAAAAATCATCCAGATGTCCCAAGCTCTATGGTCTCCCCAAGATACACAAAGAAGGAACCCCACTCAGACCCATAGTCAGCTCCATAGGCTCACCTCTACAAAATCTAGCCAAATTTCTTGCCAAACAACTACAGCCTTATGCAAATTCCATCACCTTACACGTACAAAACTCATTCCAATTCATAGAGATCATAAGTAAACTAAACTTACAGCCCTGTGACCTACTTGTGAGCTTCGATGTCGTATCCCTCTTCACCCAAGTGCCAATCAAAGAAGCCTTGACAGCTATCCTAAATAAATACAACCCCCCAAAACACATCCTAGATCTGACCAACCACTGCCTATCAAACACATACTTCATCTACAATGGACAAAGATACAAACAAATGGAAGGAGCACCCATGGGATCACCCCTTTCACCTGTCATCGCAAACCTCTACACGGAACACTTTGAAACCCTCGCTCTAGAAAAATCCAACCACAAACCCAAACTCTGGCTCAGATACGTAGATGACACCTTCGTAATCTGGCCACATGGCAAAGAAAAACTGGATGACTTCCTCACACACCTCAACAGCCTACACCCCAAAATACAATTCACCATGGAAACAGAAGCTAACAATCAACTTCCCTTCCTTGATGTCTTAGTCTACAAGAAAT